>NC_082690.1:0-339753 GCF_949987515.2 Delphinus delphis | reverse complement strand
TTAAAGGGACTGACTCTCCAAGTCGGGAGAGTGTTAGTAAAGCGTCTGGAATGTTGCACCCGAGTACCAGGGGAGGAAAACTGAGACATATTTGAACACGTCTCCCGTTCACATGGTTGATCATACTCTGGGTTCCACATGCATGTTTTAGCTGAAGGAAGAATACCTTAGACCTGGAGAGTTGAGACCCGTGTAATGGGTACCATGCAATATGACTTCAAAGGGTCTTCATTTGCTCACCGAACCTCTCCAATCCTATCACTGCTGCGTTTATTCCCCTGTACACACGCTTGATTCTCTTTTGGAGACATAGCAATCCATAGGTTTTAAGATACTTACTAGTCAGGTACATTCTTAGGGGTTTAATATGGGGTTTTGAGTCCATTTCGTTGAGCAAGGAGTAGCTCTTGTCTATTCCATATTTGGCTTAAGGAACTTTATCTGTGCTCATTTCAATCTCTGGTTTTATGCAGCACCCCAACTCACCTTTCCCCTTAAGCAAGCATAAGTTTGTTTTCTAAATTTGAGACCCTGTTCTGTTTTGGAATGCAGTTCCTGTGTAGCCAAGTTTACATTCCGTGTATTAGTGATATCTTATGATGTTTCTTTTTCTGTGTGACTTATTTCAGTTAGAATCATCGTACCTGAATCCACTAATTATGCTGCTACGGGCCTGATGACATAGATTTCATTGCTGAGTGATACTGCATTGTACGTAGGTACCACAAGTTCTTTATCCATTTTTCACTTTCTGCGATGTTGAACTTGTACTGTAAACGAGGTTCTTGTAAACAGAGGCGTCCCAAACTTTGGGGTGGCTGTGTCTTTTTGATTTTAATTTCCCTAAGCTATAGGACCATAAGTGGAAGTGCCCTAGGCTCTGTTGCTTTGTTTTTTAGATGTTTCAGGAAACACCATACACTTCTCCCGAGTGGTTGTTGGCAATTTACATCCCGCCCATCAGCATAACAAGGCTCCCAGTTCTCCATGGCCTGTCCTGCCTTTCTGGATTTTACACTTTTTTCAGATGGCCCTTTTGACCGGGGGGAAGTGAGACTTCATTGTAGTGCAGATTTCCTTTGCAAGCTTGCTTGGTTGGCCAAAAAGGGCGTATGCGTTTTTTCCTGAATATATTCAGGAAAAAACGCATACGCCCTTTTTGGCCAAGTGCATCATTGTGGACGTTCTGCCTCTTTTCCTATGCTTTCAATGCAATTCCAGTCTACCTCCTGAAATCGGTTTCCTGCAATTCTGCCCCGCTTTCAAGTCCTCTTGGCAGCCTTACTTCAGTCTATTTTTGGACGATAGCTGTCATTTATAACTCTGCAGGTTTGTGAATTACAGTGCCCCTGAGCTCCTTTCTTCAACTCGCTTTCTTGTGACCTGGCCGCAACACCGCAGGATGGCTTCAGGCCCTAATCTGGTTCCGGGACGGCACGCTGAGCCTTTGGTTATTTCCTCTTCCTGGTGGGAAATGAGAGTTAAATTTGCCCGTCCAGACACCTCCAGCTAGTCTCTCATTGGTTCTCGCTATTCCTGTTCATCTTCCGCAGAAATTGCAAACTGGGCCAAACAGGAGGTTAAAGGCGCTGACTCTCCAAGTGGGGAGAGTGTTAGTAAAGCGTCTGGAATGTTGCACCCGAGTACCAGGGGAGGAAAACTGAGACATATTTGAACACGTCTCCCGTTCACATGGTTGATCATACTTGGGTTCCACATGCATGTTTTAGCTGAAGGAAGAATACCTTAAACCTGGAGAGTTAAGACCCGTGTAATGGGTACCATGCAATATGACTTCAAAGGGTCTTCATTTGCTCACCGAACCTCTCCAATCCTATCACTGCTGCGTTTATGCCCCTGTACACAGGCTTGATTCTCTTTCGGAGACATAGCAATCCATAGGTTTTAAGATATTTACTAGTCAGGTACATTCTTAGGCGTTTAATATGTGGTGTTGAGTCCATTTCATTGACCAAGGAGTAGCTCTTGTCTATTCCATATTTGACTTAAGGAACTTTATCTGTGCTCATTTCAATCTCTGGTTTTATGCAGCACCCCAACTCACCTTTACCCTTAAGCAAGCATAAGTTGGTTTTCTAAATTTGAGACCCTGTTCTGTTCTGTAATTCAGTTCCTGTGTAGCCAAGTTTACATTCCGTGTATTACTGATATCTTATGATGTTTCTTTTTCTGTGTGACTTACTTCAGTTAGAATCATCATACCTGAATCCACTCATTGTGCTGCTAAGGGCCTGATGACACAGATTTCATTGCTGAGTGATATTGCTTTGTAAGTAAATACCACAACTTCTTTCTCCATTTTTCACTTTCTGCGATGTTGAACTTGTACTGTAAACGAGGTTCTTGTAAACAGAGCCGTTCCAAACTTTGGGGTGGCTGTGTCTTTTTGATTTTAATTTCCCTAAGCTATAGGACCATAAGTGGAAGTGCCCTAGGTTCTGTTGCTTTGTTTTTTAGATGTTTCAGGAAACACCATACACTTCTCCCGAGTGTCTGTTGGCAAATTACATCCCGCCCATCAGCATAACAAGGCTCCCAGTTCTCCATGGCCTGTCCTGCCTTTCTGGATTTTACACTTTTTTCAGATGGCCCTTTTGACCGGGGGGAAGTGAGACTTCATTGTAGTGCAGATTTCCTTTGCAAGCTTGCTTGGTTGGCCAAAAAGGGCGTATGCGTTTTTTCCTGAATATATTCAGGAAAAAACGCATACGCCCTTTTTGGCCAAGTGCATCATTGTGGACGTTCTGCCTCTTTTCCTATGCTTTCAATGCAATTCCAGTCTACCTCCTGGAATCGGTTTCCTGCAATTCTGCCCCGCTTTCAAGTCCTCTTGGCAGCCTTACTTCAGTCTATTTTTGGACGATAGCTGTCATTTATAACTCTGCAGGTTTGTGAATTACAGTGCCCCTGAGCTCCTTTCTTCAACTCGCTTTCTTGTGACCTGGCCGCAACACCGCAGGATGGCTTCAGGCCCTAATCTGGTTCCGGGACGGCACGCTGAGCCTTTGGTTATTTCCTCTTCCTGGTGGGAAATGAGAGTTAAATTTGCCCGTCCAGACACCTCCAGCGAGTCTCTCATTGGTTCTCGCTATTTCTGTTCATCTTCCGCAGAAATTGCAAACTGGGCCAAACAGGAGGTTAAAGGCGCTGACTCTCCAAGTGGGGAGAGTGTTAGTAAAGCGTCTGGAATGTTGCACCCGAGTACCAGGGGAGGAAAACTGAGACATATTTGAACACGTCTCCCGTTCACATGGTTGATCATACTTGGGTTCCACATGCATGTTTTAGCTGAAGGAAGAATACCTTAAACCTGGAGAGTTAAGACCCGTGTAATGGGTACCATGCAATATGACTTCAAAGGGTCTTCATTTGCTCACCGAACCTCTCCAATCCTATCACTGCTGCGTTTATGCCCCTGTACACATGCTTGATTCTCTTTCGGAGACATAGCAATCCATAGGTTTTAAGATATTTACTAGTCAGGTACATTCTTAGGCGTTTAATATGTGGTGTTGAGTCCATTTCGTTGAGCAAGGAGTAGCTCTTGTCTATTCCATATTTGACTTAAGGAACTTTATCTGTGCTCATTTCAATCTCTGGTTTTATGCAGCACCCCAACTCACCTTTACCCTTAAGCAAGCATAAGTTGGTTTTCTAAATTTGAGACCCTGTTCTGTTCTGTAATTCAGTTCCTGTGTAGCCAAGTTTACATTCCGTGTATTACTGATATCTTATGATGTTTCTTTTTCTGTGTGACTTACTTCAGTTAGAATCATCATACCTGAATCCACTCATTGTGCTGCTAAGGGCCTGATGACACAGATTTCATTGCTGAGTGATATTGCTTTGTAAGTAAATACCACAACTTCTTTCTCCATTTTTCACTTTCTGCGATGTTGAACTTGTACTGTAAACGAGGTTCTTGTAAACAGAGCCGTTCCAAACTTTGGGGTGGCTGTGTCTTTTTGATTTTAATTTCCCTAAGCTATAGGACCATAAGTGGAAGTGCCCTAGGTTCTGTTGCTTTGTTTTTTAGATGTTTCAGGAAACACCATACACTTCTCCCGAGTGGTTGTTGGCAATTTACATCCCGCCCATCAGCATAACAAGGCTCCCAGTTCTCCATGGCCTGTCCTGCCTTTCTGGATTTTACACTTTTTTCAGATGGCCCTTTTGACCGGGGGGAAGTGAGACTTCATTGTAGTGCAGATTTCCTTTGCAAGCTTGCTTGGTTGGCCAAAAAGGGCGTATGCGTTTTTTCCTGAATATATTCAGGAAAAAACGCATACGCCCTTTTTGGCCAAGTGCATCATTGTGGACGTTCTGCCTCTTTTCCTATGCTTTCAATGCAATTCCAGTCTACCTCCTGAAATCGGTTTCCTGCAATTCTGCCCCACTTTCAAGTCCTCTTGGCAGCCTTACTTCAGTCTATTTTTGGACGATAGCTGTCATTTATAACTCTGCAGGTTTGTGAATTACAGTGCCCCTGAGCTCCTTTCTTCAACTCGCTTTCTTTTGAGCTGGCCGCAACACCGCAGGATGGCTTCAGGCCCTAATCTGGCTCCGGTATGGCACGCTGAGCCTCTGGTTATTTCCTCTTCCTGGTGGGAAATGAGAGTTAAATTTGCCCGTCCAGACACCTCCAGCTAGCCTCTCATTGGTTCTCGCTATTCCTGTTCATCTTCCGCAGAAATTGCAAACTGGGCCAAACAGGAGGTTAAAGGCGCTGACTCTCCAACTGGGGAGAGTGTTAGTAAAGCGTCTGGAATGTTGCACCCGAGTACCAGGGGAGGAAAACTGAGACATATTTGAACACGTCTCCCGTTCACATGGTTGATCATACTTGGGTTCCACATGCATGTTTTAGCTGAAGGAAGAATACCTTAAACCTGGAGAGTTGAGACCCGTGTAATGGGTACCATGCAATATGACTTCAAAGGGTCTTCATTTGCTCACCGAACCTCTCCAATCCTATCACTGCTGCGTTTATGCCCCTGTACACATGCTTGATTCTCTTTTGGAGACATAGCAATCCATAGGTTTTACGATACTTACTAGTCAGGTACATTCTTAGGCGTTTAATATGGGGTGTTGAGTCCATTTCGTTGAGCAAGGAGTAGCTCTTGTCTATTCCATATTTGGCTTAAGGAACTTTATCTGTGCTCATTTCAATCTCTGGTTTTATGCAGCACCCCAACTCACCTTTACCCTTAAGCAAGAATAAGTTGGTTTTCTAAATTTGAGACCCTGTTCTGTTCTGTAATTCAGTTCCTGTGTAGCCAAGTTTACATTCCGTGTATTACTGATATCTTATGATGTTTCTTTTTCTGTGTGACTTACTTCAGTTAGAATCATCATACCTGAATCCACTCATTGTGCTGCTAAGGGCCTGATGACACAGATTTCATTGCTGAGTGATATTGCTTTGTAAGTAAATACCACAACTTCTTTCTCCATTTTTCACTTTCTGCGATGTTGAACTTGTACTGTAAACGAGGTTCTTGTAAACAGAGCCGTTCCAAACTTTGGGGTGGCTGTGTCTTTTTGATTTTAATTTCCCTAAGCTATAGGACCATAAGTGGAAGTGCCCTAGGTTCTGTTGCTTTGTTTTTTAGATGTTTCAGGAAACACCATACACTTCTCCCGAGTGTCTGTTGGCAAATTACATCCCGCCCATCAGCATAACAAGGCTCCCAGTTCTCCATGGGCTGTCCTGCCTTTCTGGATTTTACACTTTTTTCAGATGGCCCTTTTGACCGGGGGGAAGTGAGACTTCATTGTAGTGCAGATTTCCTTTGCAAGCTTGCTTGGTTGGCCAAAAAGGGCGTATGCGTTTTTTCCTGAATATATTCAGGAAAAAACGCATACGCCCTTTTTGGCCAAGTGCATCATTGTGGACGTTCTGCCTCTTTTCCTATGCTTTCAATGCAATTCCAGTCTACCTCCTGAAATCGGTTTCCTGCAATTCTGCCCCGCTTTCAAGTCCTCTTGGCAGCCTTACTTCAGTCTATTTTTGGACGATAGCTGTCATTTATAACTCTGCAGGTGTGTGAATTACAGTGCCCCTGAGCTCCTTTCTTCAACTCGCTTTCTTGTGACCTGGCCGCAACACCGCAGGATGGCTTCAGGCCCTAATCTGGTTCCGGGACGGCACGCTGAGCCTTTGGTTATTTCCTCTTCCTGGTGGGAAATGAGAGTTAAATTTGCCCGTCCAGACACCTCCAGCGAGTCTCTCATTGGTTCTCGCTATTTCTGTTCATCTTCCGCAGAAATTGCAAACTGGGCCAAACAGGAGGTTAAAGGCGCTGACTCTCCAAGTGGGGAGAGTGTTAGTAAAGCGTCTGGAATGTTGCACCCGAGTACCAGGGGAGGAAAACTGAGACATATTTGAACACGTCTCCCGTTCACATGGTTGATCATACTTGGGTTCCACATGCATGTTTTAGCTGAAGGAAGAATACCTTAAACCTGGAGAGTTAAGACCCGTGTAATGGGTACCATGCAATATGACTTCAAAGGGTCTTCATTTGCTCACCGAACCTCTCCAATCCTATCACTGCTGCGTTTATGCCCCTGTACACATGCTTGATTCTCTTTCGGAGACATAGCAATCCATAGGTTTTAAGATATTTACTAGTCAGGTACATTCTTAGGCGTTTAATATGTGGTGTTGAGTCCATTTCGTTGAGCAAGGAGTAGCTCTTGTCTATTCCATATTTGACTTAAGGAACTTTATCTGTGCTCATTTCAATCTCTGGTTTTATGCAGCACCCCAACTCACCTTTACCCTTAAGCAAGCATAAGTTGGTTTTCTAAATTTGAGACCCTGTTCTGTTCTGTAATTCAGTTCCTGTGTAGCCAAGTTTACATTCCGTGTATTACTGATATCTTATGATGTTTCTTTTTCTGTGTGACTTACTTCAGTTAGAATCATCATACCTGAATCCACTCATTGTGCTGCTAAGGGCCTGATGACACAGATTTCATTGCTGAGTGATATTGCTTTGTAAGTAAATACCACAACTTCTTTATCCATTTTTCACTTTCTGCGATGTTGAACTTGTACTGTAAACGAGGTTCTTGTAAACAGAGCCGTTCCAAACTTTGGGGTGGCTGTGTCTTTTTGATTTTAATTTCCCTAAGCTATAGGACCATAAGTGGAAGTGCCCTAGGTTCTGTTGCTTTGTTTTTTAGATGTTTCAGGAAACACCATACACTTCTCCCGAGTGGTTGTTGGCAATTTACATCCCGCCCATCAGCATAACAAGGCTCCCAGTTCTCCATGGCCTGTCCTGCCTTTCTGGATTTTATACTTTTTTCAGATGGCCCTTTTGACCGGGGGGAAGTGAGACTTCATTGTAGTGCAGATTTCCTTTGCAAGCTTGCTTGGTTGGCCAAAAAGGGCGTATGCGTTTTTTCCTGAATATATTCAGGAAAAAACGCATACGCCCTTTTTGGCCAAGTGCATCATTGTGGACGTTCTGCCTCTTTTCCTATGTTTTCAATGCAATTCCAGTCTACCTCCTGAAATCGGTTTCCTGCAATTCTGCCCCACTTTCAAGTCCTCTTGGCAGCCTTACTTCAGTCTATTTTTGGACGATAGCTGTCATTTATAACTCTGCAGGTTTGTGAATTACAGTGCCCCTGAGCTCCTTTCTTCAACTCGCTTTCTTTTGAGCTGGCGGCAACACCGCAGGATGGCTTCAGGCCCTAATCTGGCTCCGGTATGGCACGCTGAGCCTCTGGTTATTTCCTCTTCCTGGTGGGAAATGAGAGTTAAATTTGCCCGTCCAGACACCTCCAGCTAGCCTCTCATTGGTTCTCGCTATTCCTGTTCATCTTCCGCAGAAATTGCAAACTGGGCCAAACAGGAGGTTAAAGGCGCTGACTCTCCAACTGGGGAGAGTGTTAGTAAAGCGTCTGGAATGTTGCACCCGAGTACTAGGGGAGGAAAACTGAGACATATTTGAACACGTCTCCCGTTCACATGGTTGATCATACTTGGGTTCCACATGCATGTTTTAGCTGAAGGAAGAATACCTTAAACCTGGAGAGTTGAGACCCGTGTAATGGGTACCATGCAATATGACTTCAAAGGGTCTTCATTTGCTCACCGAACCTCTCCAATCCTATCACTGCTGCGTTTATGCCCCTGTACACATGCTTGATTCTCTTTTGGAGACATAGCAATCCATAGGTTTTAAGATACTTACTAGTCAGGTACATTCTTAGGCGTTTAATATGGGGTGTTGAGTCCATTTCATTGAGCAAGGAGTAGCTCTTGTCTATTCCATATTTGGCTTAAGGAACTTTATCTGTGCTCATTTCAATCTCTGGTTTTATGCAGCACCCCAACTCACCTTTACCCTTAAGCAAGAATAAGTTGGTTTTCTAAATTTGAGACCCTGTTCTGTTCTGTAATTCAGTTCCTGTGTAGCCAAGTTTACATTCCGTGTATTACTGATATCTTATGATGTTTCTTTTTCTGTGTGACTTACTTCAGTTAGAATCATCATACCTGAATCCACTCATTGTGCTGCTAAGGGCCTGATGACACAGATTTCATTGCTGAGTGATATTGCTTTGTAAGTAAATACCACAACTTCTTTCTCCATTTTTCACTTTCTGCGATGTTGAACTTGTACTGTAAACGAGGTTCTTGTAAACAGAGCCGTTCCAAACTTTGGGGTGGCTGTGTCTTTTTGATTTTAATTTCCCTAAGCTATAGGACCATAAGTGGAAGTGCCCTAGGTTCTGTTGCTTTGTTTTTTAGATGTTTCAGGAAACACCATACACTTCTCCCGAGTGTCTGTTGGCAAATTACATCCCGCCCATCAGCATAACAAGGCTCCCAGTTCTCCATGGCCTGTCCTGCCTTTCTGGATTTTACACTTTTTTCAGATGGCCCTTTTGACCGGGGGGAAGTGAGACTTCATTGTAGTGCAGATTTCCTTTGCAAGCTTGCTTGGTTGGCCAAAAAGGGCGTATGCGTTTTTTCCTGAATATATTCAGGAAAAAACGCATACGCCCTTTTTGGCCAAGTGCATCATTGTGGACGTTCTGCCTCTTTTCCTATGCTTTCAATGCAATTCCAGTCTACCTCCTGAAATCGGTTTCCTGCAATTCTGCCCCGCTTTCAAGTCCTCTTGGCAGCCTTACTTCAGTCTATTTTTGGACGATAGCTGTCATTTATAACTCTGCAGGTTTGTGAATTACAGTGCCCCTGAGCTCCTTTCTTCAACTCGCTTTCTTGTGACCTGGCCGCAACACCGCAGGATGGCTTCAGGCCCTAATCTGGTTCCGGGACGGCACGCTGAGCCTTTGGTTATTTCCTCTTCCTGGTGGGAAATGAGAGTTAAATTTGCCCGTCCAGACACCTCCAGCGAGTCTCTCATTGGTTCTCGCTATTTCTGTTCATCTTCCGCAGAAATTGCAAACTGGGCCAAACAGGAGGTTAAAGGCGCTGACTCTCCAAGTGGGGAGAGTGTTAGTAAAGCATCTGGAATGTTGCACCCGAGTACCAGGGGAGGAAAACTGAGACATATTTGAACACGTCTCCCGTTCACATGGTTGATCATACTTGGGTTCCACATGCATGTTTTAGCTGAAGGAAGAATACCTTAAACCTGGAGAGTTAAGACCCGTGTAATGGGTACCATGCAATATGACTTCAAAGGGTCTTCATTTGCTCACCGAACCTCTCCAATCCTATCACTGCTGCGTTTATGCCCCTGTACACATGCTTGATTCTCTTTCGGAGACATAGCAATCCATAGGTTTTAAGATATTTACTAGTCAGGTACATTCTTAGGCGTTTAATATGTGGTGTTGAGTCCATTTCATGGCGCAAGGAGTAGCTCTTGTCTATTCCATATTTGACTTAAGGAACTTTATCTGTGCTCATTTCAATCTCTGGTTTTATGCAGCACCCCAACTCACCTTTACCCTTAAGCAAGCATAAGTTGGTTTTCTAAATTTGAGACCCTGTTCTGTTCTGTAATTCAGTTCCTGTGTAGCCAAGTTTACATTCCGTGTATTACTGATATCTTATGATGTTTCTTTTTCTGTGTGACTTACTTCAGTTAGAATCATCATACCTGAATCCACTCATTGTGCTGCTAAGGGCCTGATGACACAGATTTCATTGCTGAGTGATATTGCTTTGTAAGTAAATACCACAACTTCTTTCTCCATTTTTCACTTTCTGCGATGTTGAACTTGTACTGTAAACGAGGTTCTTGTAAACAGAGCCGTTCCAAACTTTGGGGTGGCTGTGTCTTTTTGATTTTAATTTCCCTAAGCTATAGGACCATAAGTGGAAGTGCCCTAGGTTCTGTTGCTTTGTTTTTTAGATGTTTCAGGAAACACCATACACTTCTCCCGAGTGTCTGTTGGCAAATTACATCCCGCCCATCAGCATAACAAGGCTCCCAGTTCTCCATGACCTGTCCTGCCTTTCTGGATTTTAAACTTTTTTCAGATGGCCCTTTTGACCGGGGGGAAGTGAGACTTCATTGTAGTGCAGATTTCCTTTGCAAGCTTGCTTGGTTGGCCAAAAAGGGCGTATGCGTTTTTTCCTGAATATATTCAGGAAAAAACGCATACGCCCTTTTTGGCCAAGTGCATCATTGTGGACGTTCTGCCTCTTTTCCTATGCTTTCAATGCAATTCCAGTCTACCTCCTGAAATCGGTTTCCTGCAATTCTGCCCCGCTTTCAAGTCCTCTTGGCAGCCTTACTTCAGTCTATTTTTGGACGATAGCTGTCTTTTATAACTCTGCAGGTTTGTGAATTACAGTGCCCCTGAGCTCCTTTCTTCAACTCGCTTTCTTGTGACCTGGCCGCAACACCGCAGGATGGCTTCAGGCCCTAATCTGGTTCCGGGACGGCACGCTGAGCCTTTGGTTATTTCCTCTTCCTGGTGGGAAATGAGAGTTAAATTTGCCCGTCCAGACACCTCCAGCGAGTCTCTCATTGGTTCTCGCTATTTCTGTTCATCTTCCGCAGAAATTGCAAACTGGGCCAAACAGGAGGTTAAAGGCGCTGACTCTCCAAGTGGGGAGAGTGTTAGTAAAGCATCTGGAATGTTGCACCCGAGTACCAGGGGAGGAAAACTGAGACATATTTGAACACGTCTCCCGTTCACATGGTTGATCATACTTGGGTTCCACATGCATGTTTTAGCTGAAGGAAGAATACCTTAAACCTGGAGAGTTAAGACCCGTGTAATGGGTACCATGCAATATGACTTCAAAGGGTCTTCATTTGCTCACCGAACCTCTCCAATCCTATCACTGCTGCGTTTATGCCCCTGTACACATGCTTGATTCTCTTTCGGAGACATAGCAATCCATAGGTTTTAAGATATTTACTAGTCAGGTACATTCTTAGGCGTTTAATATGTGGTGTTGAGTCCATTTCATGGCGCAAGGAGTAGCTCTTGTCTATTCCATATTTGACTTAAGGAACTTTATCTGTGCTCATTTCAATCTCTGGTTTTATGCAGCACCCCAACTCACCTTTACCCTTAAGCAAGCATAAGTTGGTTTTCTAAATTTGAGACCCTGTTCTGTTCTGTAATTCAGTTCCTGTGTAGCCAAGTTTACATTCCGTGTATTACTGATATCTTATGATGTTTCTTTTTCTGTGTGACTTACTTCAGTTAGAATCATCATACCTGAATCCACTCATTGTGCTGCTAAGGGCCTGATGACACAGATTTCATTGCTGAGTGATATTGCTTTGTAAGTAAATACAACAACTTCTTTATCCATTTTTCACTTTCTGCGATGTTGAACTTGTACTGTAAACGAGGTTCTTGTAAACAGAGCCGTTCCAAACTTTGGGGTGGCTGTGTCTTTTTGATTTTAATTTCCCTAAGCTATAGGACCATAAGTGGAAGTGCCCTAGGTTCTGTTGCTTTGTTTTTTAGATGTTTCAGGAAACACCATACACTTCTCCCGAGTGGTTGTTGGCAATTTACATCCCGCCCATCAGCATAACAAGGCTCCCAGTTCTCCATGGCCTGTCCTGCCTTTCTGGATTTTACACTTTTTTCAGATGGCCCTTTTGACCGGGGGGAAGTGAGACTTCATTGTAGTGCAGATTTCCTTTGCAAGCTTGCTTGGTTGGCCAAAAAGGGCGTATGCGTTTTTTCCTGAATATATTCAGGAAAAAACGCATACGCCCTTTTTGGCCAAGTGCATCATTGTGGACGTTCTGCCTCTTTTCCTATGCTTTCAATGCAATTCCAGTCTACCTCCTGAAATCGGTTTCCTGCAATTCTGCCCCGCTTTCAAGTCCTCTTGGCAGCCTTACTTCAGTCTATTTTTGGACGATAGCTGTCATTTATAACTCTGCAGGTTTGTGAATTACAGTGCCCCTGAGCTCCTTTCTTCAACTCGCTTTCTTTTGAGCTGGCCGCAACACCGCAGGATGGCTTCAGGCCCTAATCTGGCTCCGGTACGGCACGCTGAGCCTTTGGTTATTTCCTCTTCCTGGTGGGAAATGAGAGTTAAATTTGCCCGTCCAGACACCTCCAGCTAGCCTCTCATTGGTTCTCGCTATTCCTGTTCATCTTCCGCAGAAATTGCAAACTGGGCCAAACAGGAGGTTAAAGGCGCTGACTCTCCAAGTGGGGAGAGTGTTAGTAAAGCGTCTGGAATGTTGCACCCGAGTACCAGGGTACGAAAACTGAGACATATTTGAACAGGTCTCCCGATCACATGGTTGATCATACTCTGGGTTCCACATGCATGTTTTAGCTGAAGGAAGAATACCTTAAACCTGGGTAGTTGAAACCCGTGGAATGGTACCATGCAATATGACTTCAAAGGGTCTTCATTTGCTCACGAACCTCTCCAATCCTATCACTGCTGCGTTTATGCCCCTGTACACATGCTTGATTCTCTTTCGGAGACATAGCAATCCATAGGTTTTAAGATACTTACTAGTCAGGTACATTCTTAGGCGTTTAATATGGGGTGTTGAGTCCATTTCGTTGAGCAAGGAGTAGCTCTTGTCTATTCCATATTTGGCTTAAGGAACTTTATCTGTGCTCATTTCAATCTCTGGTTTTATGCAGCACCCCAACTCACCTTTACCCTTAAGCAAGCATAAGTTGGTTTTCTAAATTTGAGACCCTGTTCTGTTCTGTAATTCAGTTCCTGTGTAGCCAAGTTTACATTCCGTGTATTACTGATATCTTATGATGTTTCTTTTTCTGTGTGACTTATTTCAGTTAGAATCATCATACCTGAATCCACTCATTGTGCTGCTAAGGCCCTGATGACATAGATTTCATTGCTGAGTGATATTGCTTTGTAAGTAAATACCACAACTTCTTTATCCATTTTTCACTTTCTGCGATGTTGAACTTGTACTGTAAACGAAGTTCTTGTAAACAGAGGCGTCCCAAACTTTGGGGTGGCTGTGTCTTTTTGATTTTAATTTCCCTAAGCTATAGGACCATAAGTGGCAGTGCCCTAGGCTCTGTTGCTTTGTTTTTTAGATGTTTCAGGAAACACCATACACTTCTCCTGAGTGTCTGTTGGTAATTTACATCCCGCCCATCAGCATAACAAGGCTCCCAGTTCTCCATGGCCTGTCCTGCCTTTCTGGATTTTACACTTTTTTCAGATGGCCCTTTTGACCGGGGGGAAGTGAGACTTCATTGTAGTGCAGATTTCCTTTGCAAGCTTGCTTGGTTGGCCAAAAAGGGCGTATGCGTTTTTTCCTGAATATATTCAGGAAAAAACGCATACGCCCTTTTTGGCCAAGTGCATCATTGTGGACGTTCTGCCTCTTTTCCTACGCTTTCAATGCAATTCCAGTCTACCTCCTGAAATCGGTTTCCTGCAATTCTGCCCCGCTTTCAAGTCCTCTTGGCAGCCTTACTTCAGTATATTTTTGGACGATAGCTGTCATTTATAACTCTGCAGGTTTGTGAATTATAGTGCCCCTGAGCTCCTTTCTTCAACTCGCTTTCTTTTGAGCTGGCCGCAACACCGCAGGATGGCTTCAGGCCCTAATCTGGTTCCGGCACGGCACGCTGAGCCTTTGGTTAATTCCTCTTCCTGGTGGGAAATGAGAGTTAAATTTGCCCATCCAGACACCTCCAGCAAGCCTCTCATTGGTTCTCGCTATTCCTGTTCATCTTCCGCAGAAATTGCAAACTGGGCCAAACAGGAGGTTAAAGGGACTGACTCTCCAACTGGGGAGAGTGTTAGTAAAGCGTCTGGAATGTTGCATCCGAGTACCAGGGGAGGAAAACTGAGACATATTTGAACACGTCTCCCGATCACATGGTTGATCATACTCTGGGTTCCACATGCATATTTTAGCTGAAGGAAGAATACCTTAAACCTGGAGAGTTGAAACCCGTGGAATGGGTACCATGCAATATGACTTCAAAGGGTCTTCATTTGCTCACGAACCTCTCCAGTCCTATAACTGCTGCGTTTATGCCCCTGTACACATGCTTGATTCTCTTTCGGAGACATAGCAATCCATAGGTTTTAAGATACTTACTAGTCAGGTACATTCTTAGGCGTTTAATATGCGGTGTTGAGTCCATTTCGTTGAGCAAGGAGTAGCTCTTGTCTATTCCATATTTGGCTTAAGGAACTTTATCTGTGCTCATTTCAATCTCTGGTTTTATGCAGCACCCCAACTCACCTTTCCCCTTAAGCAAGCATAAGTTGGTTTTCTAAATTTGAGACCCTGTTCTGTTTTGGAATGCAGTTCCTGTGTAGCCAAGTTTACATTCCGTGTATTAGTGATATCTTATGATGTTTCTTTTTCTGTGTGACTTATTTCAGTTAGAATCATCGTACCTGAATCCACTCATTATGCTGCTATGGGCCTGATGACATAGATTTCATTGCTGAGTGATACTGCATTGTACGTAAGTACCACAAGTTCTTTATCCATTTTTCACTTTCTGTGATATTGAACTTGTACGGTAAACGAGGTTCTTGTAAACGGAGGCGTCCCAAACTTTGGGGTGGCTGTGTCTTTTTGATTTTAATTTCCCTAAGCTATAGGACCATAAGTGGAAGTGCCCTAGGCTCTGTTGCTTTGTTTTTTAGATGTTTCAGGAAACACCATACAATTCTCCCGAGTGGTTGTTGGCAATTTACATCCCGCCCATCAGCATAACAAGGCTCCCAGTTCTCCATGGCCTGTCCTGCCTTTCTGGATTTTACACTTTTTTCAGATGGCCCTTTTGACCGGGGGGAAGTGAGACTTCATTGTAGTGCAGATTTCCTTTGCAAGCTTGCTTGGTTGGCCAAAAAGGGCGTATGAGTTTTTTCCTGAATATATTCAGGAAAAAACGCATACGCCCTTTTTGGCCAAGTGCATCATTGTGGACGTTCTGCCTCTTTTCCTATGCTTTCAATGCAATTCCAGTCTACCTCCTGAAATCGGTTTCCTGCAATTCTGCCCCGCTTTCAAGTCCTCTTGGCAGCCTTACTTCAGTCTATTTTTGGACGATAGCTGTCATTTATAACTCTGCAGGTTTGTGAATTTCAGTGCCCCTGAGCTCCTTTCTTCAACTCGCTTTCTTTTGAGCTGGCCGCAACACCGCAGGATGGCTTCAGGCCCTAATCTGGTTCCGGTACGGCACGCTGAGCCTTTGGTTAATTCCTCTTCCTGGTGGGAAATGAGAGTTAAATTTGCCCGTCCAGACACCTCCAGCTAGTCTCTCATTGGTTCTCGCTATTCCTGTTCATCTTCCGCAGAAATTGCAAACTGGGCCAAACAGGAGGTTAAAGGGACTGACTCTCCAAGTGGCGAGAGTGTTAGTAAAGCGTCTGGAATGTTGCACCCGAGTACCAGGGGAGGAAAACTGAGACATATTTGAACACGTCTCCCGATCACATGGTTGATCATACTCTGGGTTCCACATGCATGTTTTAGCTGAAGGAAGAATACCTTAAACCTGGGTAGTTGAAACCCGTGGAATGGGTACCATGCAATATGACTTCAAAGGGTCTTCATTTGCTCACCGAACCTCTCCAATCCTATCACTGCTGCGTTTATGCCCCTGTACACATGCTTGATTCTCTTTCGGAGACATAGCAATCCATAGGTTTTAAGATACTTACTAGTCAGGTACATTCTTAGGCGTTTAATATGGGGTGTTGAGTCCATTTCGTTGAGCAAGAAGTAGCTCTTGTCTATTCCATATTTGGCTTAAGGAACTTTATCTGTGCTCATTTCAATCTCTGGTTTTAAGCAGCACCCCAACTCACCTTTCCCCTTAAGCAAGCATAAGTTGGTTTTCTAAATTTGAGACCCTGTTCTGTTTTGGAATGCAGTTCCTGTGTAGCCAAGTTTACATTCCGTGTATTAGTGATATCTTATGATGTTTCTTTTTCTGTGTGACTTATTTCAGTTAGAATCATCGTACCTGAATCCACTCATTATGCTGCTATGGGCCTGATGACATAGATTTCATTGCTGAGTGATACTGCATTGTACGTAAGTACCACAAGTTCTTTATCCATTTTTCACTTTCTGTGATATTGAACTTGTACGGTAAACGAGGTTCTTGTAAACGGAGGCGTCCCAAACTTTGGGGTGGCTGTGTCTTTTTGATTTTAATTTCCCTAAGCTATAGGACCATAAGTGGAAGTGCCCTAGGCTCTGTTGCTTTGTTTTTTAGATGTTTCAGGAAACACCATACACTTCTCCCGAGTGGTTGTTGGCAATTTACATCCCGCCCATCAGCATAACAAGGCTCCCAGTTCTCCATGGCCTGTCCTGCCTTTCTGGATTTTACACTTTTTTCAGATGGCCCTTTTGACCGGGGGGAAGTGAGACTTCATTGTAGTGCAGATTTCCTTTGCAAGCTTGCTTGGTTGGCCAAAAAGGGCGTATGCGTTTTTTCCTGAATATATTCAGGAAAAAACGCATACGCCCTTTTTGGCCAAGTGCATCATTGTGGACGTTCTGCCTCTTTTCCTATGCTTTCAATGCAATTCCAGTCTACCTCCTGAAATCGGTTTCCTGCAATTCTGCCCCGCTTTCAAGTCCTCTTGGCAGCCTTACTTCAGTCTATTTTTGGACGATAGCTGTCATTTATAACTCTGCAGGTTTGTGAATTACAGTGCCCCTGAGCTCCTTTCTTCAACTCGCTTTCTTTTGAGCTGGCCGCAACACCGCAGGATGGCTTCAGGCCCTAATCTGGTTCCGGTACGGCACGCTGAGCCTTTGGTTATTTCCTCTTCCTGGTGGGAAATGAGAGTTAAATTTGCCCGTCCAGACACCTCCAGCTAGTCTCTCATTGGTTCTCGCTATTCCTGTTCATCTTCCGCAGAAATTGCAAACTGGGCCAAACAGGAGGTTAAAGGCGCTGACTCTCCAAGTTGGGAGAGTGTTAGTAAAGCGTCTGGAATGTTGCACCCGAGTACCAGGGGAGGAAAACTGAGACATATTTGAACAGGTCTCCCGATCACATGGTTGATCATACTCTGGGTTCCACATGCATGTTTTAGCTGAAGGAAGAATACCTTAAACCTGGAGAGTTGAGACCCGTGTAATGGGTACCATGCAATATGACTTCAAAGGGTCTTCATTTGCTCACCGAACCTCTCCAATCCTATCACTGCTGCGTTTATGCCCCTGTACACATGTTTGATTCTCTTTCGGAGACATAGCAATCCATAGGTTTTAAGATACTTACTAGTCAGGTACATTCTTAGGCGTTTAATATGCGGTGTTGAGTCCATTTCGTTGAGGAAGGAGTAGCTCTTGTCTATTCCATATTTGGCTTAAGGAACTTTATCTGTGCTCATTTGAATCTCTGGTTTTATGCAGCACCCCAACTCACCTTTCCCCTTAAGCAAGCATAAGTTGGTTTTCTAAATTTGAGACCCTGTTCTGTTTTGGAATGCAGTTCCTGTGTAGCCAAGTTTACATTCCGTGTATTAGTGATATCTTATGATGTTTCTTTTTCTGTGTGACTTATTTCAGTTAGAATCATCGTACCTGAATCCACTAATTATGCTGCTACGGGCCTGATGACATAGATTTCATTGCTGAGTGATACTGCATTGTACGTAGGTACCACAAGTTCTTTATCCATTTTTTACTTTCTGCGATGTTGAACTTGTACTGTAAACGAGGTTCTTGTAAACAGAGGCGTCCCAAACTTTGGGGTGGCTGTGTCTTTTTGATTTTAATTTCCCTAAGCTATAGGACCATAAGTGGCAGTGCCCTAGGCTCTGTTGCTTTGTTTTTTAGATGTTTCAGGAAACACCATACACTTCTCCCGAGTGTCTGTTGGCAATTTACATCCCGCCCCTCAGCATAACAAGGCTCCCAGTTCTCCATGGCCTGTCCTGCCTTTCTGGATTTTACACTTTTTTCAGATGGCCCTTTTGACCGGGGGGAAGTGAGACTTCATTGTAGTACAGATTTCCTTTGCAAGCTTGCTTGGTTGGCCAAAAAGGGCGTATGCGTTTTTTCCTGAATATATTCAGGAAAAAACGCATACGCCCTTTTTGGCCAAGTGCATCATTGTGGACGTTCTGCCTCTTTTCCTATGCTTTCAATGCAATTCCAGTCTACCTCCTGAAATCGGTTTCCTGCAATTCTGCCCTGCTTTCAAGTCCTCTTGGCAGCCTTACTTCAGTCTATTTTTGGACGATAGCTGTCATTTATAACTCTGCAGGTTTGTGAATTACAGTGCCCCTGAGCTCCTTTCTTCAACTCGCTTTCTTGTGACCTGGCCGCAACACCGCAGGATGGCTTCAGGCCCTAATCTGGTTCCGGGACGGCACGCTGAGCCTTTGGTTATTTCCTCTTCCTGGTGGGAAATGAGAGTTAAATTTGCCCGTCCAGACACCTCCAGCTAGTCTCTCATTGGTTCTCGCTATTCCTGTTCATCTTCCGCAGAAATTGCAAACTGGGCCAAACAGGAGGTTAAAGGGACTGACTCTCCAACTGGGGAGAGTGTTAGTAAAGCGTCTGGAATGTTGCACCCGAGTACCAGGGGAGGAAAACTGAGACATATTTGAACACGTCTCCCGTTCACATGGTTGATCATACTTGGGTTCCACATGCATGTTTTAGCTGAAGGAAGAATACCTTAAACCTGGAGAGTTAAGACCCGTGTAATGGGTACCATGCAATATGACTTCAAAGGGTCTTCATTTGCTCACCGAACCTCTCCAATCCTATCACTGCTGCGTTTATGCCCCTGTACACATGCTTGATTCTCTTTCGGAGACATAGCAATCCATAGGTTTTAAGATACTTACTAGTCAGGTACATTCTTAGGCGTTTAATATGCGGTGTTGAGTCCATTTCGTTGAGCAAGGAGTAGCTCTTGTCTATTCCATATTTGGCTTAAGGAACTTTATCTGTGCTCATTTCAATCTCTGGTTTTATGCAGCACCCCAACTCACCTTTACCCTTAAGCAAGCATAAGTTGGTTTTCTAAATTTGAGACACTGTTCTGTTCTGTAATTCAGTTCCTGTGTAGCCAAGTTTACATTCCGTGTATTACTGATATCTTATGATGTTTCTTTTTCTGTGTGACTTACTTCAGTTAGAATCATCATACCTGAATCCATTCATTGTGCTGCTAAGGGCCTGATGACACAGATTTCATTGCTGAGTGATATTGCTTTGTAAGTAAATACCACAACTTCTTTATCCATTTTTCACTTTCTGCGATGTTGAACTTGTACTGTAAACGAGGTTCTTGTAAACAGAGCCGTTCCAAACTTTGGGGTGGCTGTGTCTTTTTGATTTTAATTTCCCTAAGCTATAGGACCATAAGTGGAAGTGCCCTAGGTTCTGTTGCTTTGTTTTTTTAGATGTTTCAGGAAACACCATACACTTCTCCCGAGTGGTTGTTGGCAATTTACATCCCGCCCATCAGCATAACAAGGCTCCCAGTTCTCCATGGCCTGTCCTGCCTTTCTGGATTTTACACTTTTTTCAGATGGCCCTTTTGACCGGGGGGAAGTGAGACTTCATTGTAGTACAGATTTCCTTTGCAAGCTTGCTTGGTTGGCCAAAAAGGGCGTATGCGTTTTTTCCTGAATATATTCAGGAAAAAACGCATATGCCCTTTTTGGCCAAGTGCATCATTGTGGACGTTCTGCCTCTTTTCCTATGCTTTCAATGCAATTCCAGTCTACCTCCTGAAATCGGTTTCCTGCAATTCTGCCCTGCTTTCAAGTCCTCTTGGCAGCCTTACTTCAGTCTATTTTTGGACGATAGCTGTCATTTATAACTCTGCAGGTTTGTGAATTACAGTGCCCCTGAGCTCCTTTCTTCAACTCGCTTTCTTGTGACCTGGCCGCAACACCGCAGGATGGCTTCAGGCCCTAATCTGGTTCCGGGACGGCACGCTGAGCCTTTGGTTATTTCCTCTTCCTGGTGGGAAATGAGAGTTAAATTTGCCCGTCCAGACACCTCCAGCTAGTCTCTCATTGGTTCTCGCTATTCCTGTTCATCTTCCGCAGAAATTGCAAACTGGGCCAAACAGGAGGTTAAAGGGACTGACTCTCCAACTGGGGAGAGTGTTAGTAAAGCGTCTGGAATGTTGCACCCGAGTACCAGGGGAGGAAAACTGAGACATATTTGAACACGTCTCCCGTTCACATGG
Organism: Delphinus delphis; assembly: GCF_949987515.2. NCBI lineage: Eukaryota > Metazoa > Chordata > Mammalia > Artiodactyla > Delphinidae > Delphinus > Delphinus delphis. Next base: position 319,107 of record NC_082690.1, on the reverse strand, counting down.
TTGATCATACTTGGGTTCCACATGCATGTTTTAGCTGAAGGAAGAATACCTTAAACCTGGAGAGTTAAGACCCGTGTAATGGGTACCATGCAATATGACTTCAAAGAGTCTTCATTTGCTCACCGAACCTCTCCAATCCTATCACTGCTGCGTTTATGCCCCTGTACACATGCTTGATTCTCTTTCGGAGACATAGCAATCCATAGGTTTTAAGATACTTACTAGTCAGGTACATTCTTAGGCGTTTAATATGCGGTGTTGAGTCCATTTCGTTGAGCAAGGAGTAGCTCTTGTCTATTCCATATTTGGCTTAAGGAACTTTATCTGTGCTCATTTCAATCTCTGGTTTTATGCAGCACCCCAACTCACCTTTACCCTTAAGCAAGCATAAGTTGGTTTTCTAAATTTGAGACACTGTTCTGTTCTGTAATTCAGTTCCTGTGTAGCCAAGTTTACATTCCGTGTATTACTGATATCTTATGATGTTTCTTTTTCTGTGTGACTTACTTCAGTTAGAATCATCATACCTGAATCCATTCATTGTGCTGCTAAGGGCCTGATGACACAGATTTCATTGCTGAGTGATATTGCTTTGTAAGTAAATACCACAACTTCTTTATCCATTTTTCACTTTCTGCGATGTTGAACTTGTACTGTAAACGAGGTTCTTGTAAACAGAGCCGTTCCAAACTTTGGGGTGGCTGTGTCTTTTTGATTTTAATTTCCCTAAGCTATAGGACCATAAGTGGAAGTGCCCTAGGTTCTGTTGCTTTGTTTTTTTAGATGTTTCAGGAAACACCATACACTTCTCCCGAGTGGTTGTTGGCAATTTACATCCCGCCCATCAGCATAACAAGGCTCCCAGTTCTCCATGGCCTGTCCTGCCTTTCTGGATTTTACACTTTTTTCAGATGGCCCTTTTGACCGGGGGGAAGTGAGACTTCATTGTAGTGCAGATTTCCTTTGCAAGCTTGCTTGGTTGGCCAAAAAGTGCGTATGCGTTTTTTCCTGAATATATTCAGGAAAAAACGCATACGCCCTTTTTGGCCAAGTGCATCATTGTGGACGTTCTGCCTCTTTTCCTATGCTTTCAATGCAATTCCAGTCTACCTCCTGAAATCGGTTTCCTGCAATTCTGCCCCGCTTTCAAGTCCTCTTGGCAGCCTTACTTCAGTCTATTTTTGGACGATAGCTGTCATTTATAACTCTGCAGGTTTGTGAATTACAGTGCCCCTGAGCTCCTTTCTTCAACTCGCTTTCTTTTGAGCTGTCCGCAACACCGCAGGATGGCTTCAGGCCCTAATCTGGCTCCGGTACGGCACGCTGAGCCTTTGGTTATTTCCTCTTCCTGGTGGAAAATGAGAGTTAAATTTGCCCGTCCAGACACCTCCAGCTAGCCTCTCATTGGTTCTCGCTATTCCTGTTCATCTTCCGCAGAAATTGCAAACTGGGCCAAACAGGAGGTTAAAGGCGCTGACTCTCCAAGTGGGGAGAGTGTTAGTAAAGCGTCTGGAATGTTGCACCCGAGTACCAGGGGAGGAAAACTGAGACATATTTGAACACGTCTCCCGTTCACATTGTTGATCATACTTGGGTTCCACATGCATGTTTTAGCTGAAGGAAGAATACCTTAAACCTGGAGAGTTGAGACCCGTGTAATGGGTACCATGCAATATGACTTCAAAGGGTCTTCATTTGCTCACCGAACCTCCCCAATCCTATCACTGCTGCGTTTATGCCCCTGTACACATGCTTGATTCTCTTTTGGAGACATAGCAATCCATAGGTTTTACGATACTTACTAGTCAGGTACATTCTTAGGCGTTTAATATGCGGTGTTGAGTCCATTTCGTTGAGCAAGGAGTAGCTCTTGTCTATTCCATATTTGACTTAAGGAACTTTATCTGTGCTCATTTCAATCTCTGGTTTTATGCAGCACCCCAACTCACCTTTACCCTTAAGCAAGCATAAGTTGGTTTTCTAAATTTGAGACCCTGTTCTGTTCTGTAATTCAGTTCCTGTGTAGCCAAGTTTACATTCCGTGTATTACTGATATCTTATGATGTTTCTTTTTCTGTGTGACTTATTTCAGTTAGAATCATCATACCTGAATCCACGCATTTAGATGCTAAGGGCCTGATGACATAGATTTCATTGCTGAGTGATATTGCTTTGTAAGTAAATACCACAACTTCTTTATCCATTTTTCACTTTCTGCGATGTTGAACTTGTACTGTAAACGAGGTTCTTGTAAACAGAGGCGTCCCAAACTTTGGGGTGGCTGTGTCTTTTTGATTTTAGTTTCCCTAAGCTATAGGACTATAAGTGGCAGTGCCCTAGGCTCTGTTTCTTTGTTTTTTCGATGTTTCAGGAAACACCATACACTTCTCCCGAGTGTCTGTTGGCAATTTACATCCCGCCCATCAGCATAACAAGGCTCCCAGTTCTCCATGGCCTGTCCTGCCTTTCTGGATTTTACACTTTTTTCAGATGGCCCTTTTGACCGGGGGGAAGTGAGACTTCATTGTAGTGCAGATTTCCTTTGCAAGCTTGCTTGGTTGGCCAAAAAGGGCGTATGCGTTTTTTCCTGAATATATTCAGGAAAAAACGTAAACGCCCTTTTTGGCCAAGTGCATCATTGTGGACGTTCTGCCTCTTTTCCTATGCTTTCAATGCAATTCCAGTCTACCTCCTGAAATCGGTTTCCTGCAATTCTGCCCCGCTTTCAAGTCCTCTTGGAAGCCTTACTTCAGTCTATTTTTGGACGATAGCTGTCATTTATAACTCTGCAGGTTTGTGAATTACAGTGCCCCTGAGCTCCTTTCTTCAACTCGCTTTCTTGTGACCTGGCCGCAACACCGCAGGATGGCTTCAGGCCCTAATCTGGCTCCGGTACGGCACGCTGAGCCTTTGGTTAATTCCTCTTCCTGGTGGGAAATGAGAGTTAAATTTGCCCGTCCAGACACCTCCAGCTAGCCTCTCATTGGTTCTCGCTATTCCTGTTCATCTTCCACAGAAATTGCAAACTGGGCCAAACAGGAGGTTAAAGGGACTGACTCTCCAAGTGGGGAGAGTGTTAGTAAAGCGTCTGGAATGTTGCACCCGAGTACCAGGGTACGAAAACTGAGACATATTTGAACAGGTCTCCCGATCACATGGTTGATCATACTCTGGGTTCCACATGCATGTTTTAGCTGAAGGAAGAATACCTTAAACCTGGAGAGTTAAGACCCGTGTAATGGGTACCATGCAATATGACTTCAAAGGGTCTTCATTTGCTCACCGAACCTCTCCAATCCTATCACTGCTGCGTTTATGCCCCTGTACACATGCTTGATTCTCTTTCGGAGACATAGCAATCCATAGGTTTTATGATATTTACTAGTCAGGTACATTCTTAGGCGTTTAATATGTGGTGTTGAGTCCATTTCGTTGAGCAAGGAGTAGCTCTTGTCTATTCCATATTTGGCTTAAGGAACTTTATCTGTGCTCATTTCAATCTCTGGTTTTATGCAGCACCCCAACTCACCTTTACCCTTAAGCAAGCATAAGTTGGTTTTCTAAATTTGAGACCCTGTTCTGTTCTGTAATTCAGTTCCTGTGTAGCCAAGTTTACATTCCGTGTATTACTGATATCTTATGATGTTTCTTTTTCTGTGTGACTTACTTCAGTTAGAATCATCATACCTGAATCCACTCATTGTGCTGCTAAGGGCCTGATGACACAGATTTCATTGCTGAGTGATATTGCTTTGTAAGTAAATACCACAACTTCTTTATCCATTTTTCACTTTCTGCGATGTTGAACTTGTACTGTAAACGAGGTTCTTGTAAACAGAGCCGTTCCAAACTTTGGGGTGGCTGTGTCTTTTTGATTTTAATTTCCCTAAGCTATAGGACCATAAGTGGAAGTGCCCTAGGTTCTGTTGCTTTGTTTTTTAGATGTTTCAGGAAACACCATACACTTCTCCCGAGTGGTTGTTGGCAATTTACATCCCGCCCATCAGCATAACAAGGCTCCCAGTTCTCCATGGCCTGTCCTGCCTTTCTGTATTTTACACTTTTTTCAGATGGCCCTTTTGACCGGGGGGAAGTGAGACTTCATTGTAGTGCAGATTTCCTTTGCAAGCTTGCTTGGTTGGCCAAAAAGGGCGTATGCATTTTTTCCTGAATATATTCAGGAAAAAACGCATACGCCCTTTTTGGCCAAGTGCATCATTGTGGACGTTCTGCCTCTTTTCCTATGCTTTCAATGCAATTCCAGTCTACCTCCTGAAATCGGTTTCCTGCAATTCTGCCCCGCTTTCAAGTCCTCTTGGCAGCCTTACTTCAGTCTATTTTTGGACGATAGCTGTCATTTATAACTCTGCAGGTTTGTGAATTACAGTGCCCCTGAGCTCCTTTCTTCAACTCGCTTTCTTTTGAGCTGTCTGCAACACCGCAGGATGGCTTCAGGCCCTAATCTGGCTCCGGTACGGCACGCTGAGCCTTTGGTTATTTCCTCTTCCTGGTGGGAAATGAGAGTTAAATTTGCCCGTCCAGACACCTCCAGCTAGCCTCTCATTGGTTCTCGCTATTCCTGTTCATCTTCCGCAGAAATTGCAAACTGGGCCAAACAGGAGGTTAAAGGCGCTGACTCTCCAAGTGGGGAGAGTTTTAGTAAAGCGTCTGGAATGTTGCACCCGAGTACCAGGGGAGGAAAACTGAGACATATTTGAACACGTCTCCCGTTCACATGGTTGATCATACTTGGGTTCCACATGCATGTTTTAGCTGAAGGAAGAATACGTTAAACCTGGAGAGTTGAGACCCGTGTAATGGGTACCATGCAATATGACTTCAAAGGGTCTTCATTTGCTCACCGAACCTCCCCAATCCTATCACTGCTGCGTTTATGCCCCTGTACACATGCTTGATTCTCTTTTGGAGACATAGCAATCCATAGGTTTTACGATACTTACTAGTCAGGTACATTCTTAGGCGTTTAATATGCGGTGTTGAGTCCATTTCGTTGAGCAAGGAGTAGCTCTTGTCTATACCATATTTGACTTAAGGAACTTTATCTGTGCTCATTTCAATCTCTGGTTTTATGCAGCACCCCAACTCACCTTTACCCTTAAGCAAGCATAAGTTGGTTTTCTAAATTTGAGACCCTGTTCTGTTCTGTAATTCAGTTCCTGTGTAGCCAAGTTTACATTCCGTGTATTACTGATATCTTATGATGTTTCTTTTTCTGTGTGACTTATTTCAGTTAGAATCATCATACCTGAATCAATTCATTGTGATGCTACGGGCCTGATGACATAGATTTCATTGCTGAGTGATATTGCTTTGTAAGTAAATACCACAACTTCTTTATCCATTTTTCACTTTCTGCGATGTTGAACTTGTACTGTAAACGAGGTTCTTGTAAACTGAGGCGTCCCAAACTTTGGGGTGGCTGTGTCTTTTTGATTTTAGTTTCCCTAAGCTATAGGACTATAAGTGGCAGTGCCCTAGGCTCTGTTTCTTTGTTTTTTCGATGTTTCAGGAAACACCATACACTTCTCCCGAGTGTCTGTTGGCAATTTACATCCCGCCCATCAGCATAACAAGGCTCCCAGTTCTCCATGGCCTGTCCTGCCTTTCTGGATTTTACACTTTTTTCAGATGGCCCTTTTGACCGGGGGGAAGTGAGACTTCATTGTAGTGCAGATTTCCTTTGCAAGCTTTCTTGGTTGGCCAAAAAGGGCGTATGCGTTTTTTCCTGAATATATTCAGGAAAAAACGTATACGCCCTTTTTGGCCAAGGTCATCATTGTGGACGTTCTGTCTCTTTTCCTATGCTTTCAATGCAATTCCAGTCTACCTCCTGAAATCGGTTTCCTGCAATTCTGCCCCGCTTTCAAGTCCTCTTGGAAGCATTACTTCAGTCTATTTTTGGACGATAGCTGTCATTTGTAACTCTGCAGGTTTGTGAATTACAGTGCCCCTGAGCTCCTTTCTTCAACTCGCTTTCTTGTGACCTGGCCGCAACACCGCAGGATGGCTTCAGGCCCTAATCTGGCTCCGGTACGGCACGCTGAGCCTTTGGTTAATTCCTCTTCCTGGTGGGAAATGAGAGTTAAATTTGCCCGTCCAGACACCTCCAGCTAGCCTCTCATTGGTTCTCGCTATTCCTGTTCATCTTCCACAGAAATAGCAAACTGGGCCAAACAGGAGGTTAAAGGGACTGACTCTCCAAGTGGGGAGAGTGTTAGTAAAGCATCTGGAATGTTGCACCCGAGTACCAGGGTACGAAAACTGAGACATATTTGAACAGGTCTCCCGATCACATGGTTGATCATACTCTGGGTTCCACATGCATGTTTTAGCTGAAGGAAGAATACCTTAAACCTGGGTAGTTGAAACCCGTGGAATGGGTACCATGCAATATGACTTCAAAGGGTCTTCATTTGCTCACGAACCTCTCCAATCCTATCACTGCTGCGTTTATGCCCCTGTACACATGCTTGATTCTCTTTCGGAGACATAGCAATCCATAGGTTTTAAGATACTTACTAGTCAGGTACATTCTTAGGCGTTTAATATGGGGTGTTGAGTCCATTTCGTTGAGCAAGGAGTAGCTCTTGTCTATTCCATATTTGGCTTAAGGAACTTTATCTGTGCTCATTTCAATCTCTGGTTTTATGCAGCACCCCAACTCACCTTTCCCCTTAAGCAAGCATAAGTTGGTTTTCTAAATTTGAGACACTGTTCTGTTCTGTAATTCAGTTCCTGTGTAGCCAAGTTTACATTCCGTGCATTACTGATATCTTATGATGTTTCTTTTTCTGTGTGACTTATTTCAGTTAGAATCATCATACCTGAATCCACTCATTGTGCTGCTAAGGCCCTGATGACATAGATTTCATTGCTGAGTGATATTGCTTTGTAAGTAAATACAACAACTTCTTTATCCATTTTTCACTTTCTGCGATGTTGAACTTGTACTGTAAACGAAGTTCTTGTAAACAGAGGCGTCCCAAACTTTGGGGTGGCTGTGTCTGTTTGATTTTAATTTCCCTAAGCTATAGGACCATAAGTGGCAGTGCCCTAGGCTCTGTTGCTTTGTTTTTTAGATGTTTCAGGAAACACCATACACTTCTCCTGAGTGTCTGTTGGTAATTTACATCCCGCCCATCAGCATAACAAGGCTCCCAGTTCTCCATGGCCTGTCCTGCCTTTCTGGATTTTACACTTTTTTCAGATGGTCCTTTTGTCCGGGGGGAAGTGAGACTTCATTGTAGTGCAGATTTCCTTTGCAAGCTTGCTTGGTTGGCCAAAAAGGGCGTATGCGTTTTTTCCTGAATATATTCAGGAAAATACGCATACGCCCTTTTTGGCCAAGTGCATCATTGTGGACGTTCTGCCTCTTTTCCTATGCTTTCAATGCAATTCCAGTCTACCTCCTGAAATCGGTTTCCTGCAATTCTGCCCCGCTTTCAAGTCCTCTTGGCAGCCTTACTTCAGTATATTTTTGGACGATAGTTGTCATTTATAACTCTGCAGGTTTGTGAATTACAGTGCCCCTGAGCTCCTTTCTTCAACTCGCTTTCTTGTGACCTGGCCGCAACACCGCAGGATGGCTTCAGGCCCTAATCTGGCTCCGGTACGGCACGCTGAGCCTTTGGTTAATTCCTCTTCCTGGTGGGAAATGAGAGTTAAATTTGCCCGTCCAGACACCTCCAGCTAGCCTCTCATTGGTTCTCGCTATTCCTGTTCATCTTCCACAGAAATTGCAAACTGGGCCAAACAGGAGGTTAAAGGGACTGACTCTCCAAGTGGGGAGAGTGTTAGTAAAGCGTCTGGAATGTTGCACCCGAGTACCAGGGTACGAAAACTGAGACATATTTGAACAGGTCTCCCGATCACATGGTTGATCATACTCTGGGTTCCACATGCATGTTTTAGCTGAAGGAAGAATACCTTAAACCTGGGTAGTTGAAACCCGTGGAATGGGTACCATGCAATATGACTTCAAAGGGTCTTCATTTGCTCACGAACCTCTCCAATCCTATCACTGCTGCGTTTATGCCCCTGTACACATGCTTGATTCTCTTTCGGAGACATAGCAATCCATAGGTTTTAAGATACTTACTAGTCAGGTACATTCTTAGGCGTTTAATATGGGGTGTTGAGTCCATTTCGTTGAGCAAGGAGTAGCTCTTGTCTATTCCATATTTGGCTTAAGGAACTTTATCTGTGCTCATTTCAATCTCTGGTTTTATGCAGCACCCCAACTCACCTTTCCCCTTAAGCAAGCATAAGTTGGTTTTCTAAATTTGAGACCCTGTTCTGTTTTGGAATGCAGTTCCTGTGTAGCCAAGTTTACATTCCGTGTATTAGTGATATCTTATGATGTTTCTTTTTCTGTGTGACTTATTTCAGTTAGAATCATCGTACCTGAATCCACTCATTATGCTGCTACGGGCCTGATGACATAGATTTCATTGCTGAGTGATACTGCATGGTATGTAAGTACCACAAGTTCTTTATCCATTTTTCACTTTCTGTGATATTGAACTTGTACGGTAAACGAGGTTCTTGTAAACAGAGGCGTCCCAAACTTTGGGGTGGCTGTGTCTTTTTGATTTTAATTTCCCTGAGCTATAGGACCATAAGTGGAAGTGCCCTAGGCTCTGTTGCTTTGTTTTTTAGATGTTTCATGAAACACCATACACTTCTCCCGAGTGGTTGTTGGCAATTTACATCCCGCCCATCAGCATAACAAGGCTCCCAGTTCTCCATGGCCTGTCCTGCCTTTCTGGATTTTACACTTTTTTCAGATGGCCCTTTTGACCGGGGAGAAGTGAGACTTCATTGTAGTGCAGATTTCCTTTGCAAGCTTGCTTGGTTGGCCAAAAAGGGCGTATGCGTTTTTTCCTGAATATATTCAGGAAAAAACGCATACGCCCTTTTTGGCCAAGTGCATCATTGTGGACGTTCTGCCTCTTTTCCTATGCTTTCAATGCAATACCAGTCTACCTCCTGAAATCGGTTTCCTGCAATTCTGCCCCGCTTTCAAGTCCTCTTGGCAGCCTTACTTCAGTCTATTTTTGGACGATAGCTGTCATTTATAACTCTGCAGGTTTGTGAATTACAGGGCCCCTGAGCTCCTTTCTTCAACTCGCTTTCTTGTGACCTGGCCGCAACACCGCAGGATGGCTTCAGGCCCTAATCTGTTTCCGGCACGGCATGCTGAGCCTTTGGTTATTTCCTCTTCCTGGTGGGAAATGAGAGTTAAATTTGCCCGTCCAGATACCTCCCGCTAGTCTCTCATTGGTTCTCGCTATTCCTGTTCATCTTCCACAGAAATTGCAAACTGGGCCAAACAGGAGGTTAAAGGGACTGACTCTCCAAGTCAGGAGAGTGTTAGTAAAGCGTCTGGAATGTTGCACCCGAGTACCAGGGGAGGAAAACTGAGACATATTTGAACACGTCTCCCGTTCACATGGTTGATCATACTTGGGTTCCACATGCATGTTTTAGCTGAAGGAAGAATACCTTAAACCTGTGTATTTGAAACCCGTGGAATGGGTACCATGCAATATGACTTCAAAGGGTCTTCATTTGCTCACCGAACATCTCCAATCCTATCACTGCTGCGTTTATGCCCCTGTACACATGCTTGATTCTCTTTCGGAGACATAGCAATCCATAGGTTTTAAGATACTTACTAGTCAGGTACATTCTTAGGCGTTTAATATGCGGTGTTGAGTCCACTTCGTTGAGCAAGGAGTAGCTCTTGTCTATTCCATATTTGGCTTAAGGAACTTTATCTGTGCTCATTTCAATCTCTGGTTTTATGCAGCACCCCAACTCACCTTTACCCTTAAGCAAGCATAAGTTGGTTTTCTAAATTTGAGACCCTGTTCTGTTCTGTAATTCAGTTCCTGTGTAGCCAAGTTTACATTCCGTGTATTACTGATATCTTATGATGTTTCTTTTTCTGTGTGACTTATTTCAGTTAGAATCATCATACGTGAATCCACTCATTGTTCTGCTAAGGGCCTGATGACACAGATTTCATTGCTGAGTGATATTGCTTTGTAAGTAAATACAACAACTTTATTATCCATTTTTCACTTTCTGTGATGTTGAACTTGTACTGTAAACGAGGTTCTTGTAAACAGAGCCGTTCGAAACTTTGGGGTGGCTGTGTCTTTTTGATTTTAATTTCCCTAAGCTATAGGACCATAAGTGGAAGTGCACTAGGCTCTGTTGCTTTGTTTTTTAGATGTTTCAGGAAACACCATACACTTCTCCCGAGTGTTTGTTGGCAATTTACATCCCGCCCTTCAGCATAACAAGGCTCCCAGTTCTCCATGGCCTGTCCTGCCTTTCTGGATTTTACACTTTTTTCAGATGGCCCTTTTGACCGGGAGAAGTGAGACTTCATTGTAGTGCAGATTTCCTTTACAAGCTTGCTTGGTTGGCCAAAAAGGGCGTATGCGTTTTTTCCTGAATATATTCAGGAAAAAACGCATACGCCCTTTTTGGCCAAGTGCATCATTGTGGACGTTCTGCCTCTTTTCCTATGCTTTCAATGCAATTCCAGTCTACCTCCTGAAATCGGTTTCCTGCAATTCTGCCCCGCTTTCAAGTCCTCTTGGCAGCCTTTCTTCAGTCTATTTTTGGACGATAGCTCTCATTTATAACTCTGCAGGTTTGTGAATTACAGTGCCCCTGAGCTCCTTTCTTCAACTCGCTTTCTTGTGACCTGGCCGCAACACTGCAGGATGGCTTCAGGCCCTAATCTGGTTCCGGTATGGCACGCTGAGCCTTTGGTTATTTCCTCTTCCTGGTGGGAAATGAGAGTTAAATTTGCCCGTCCAGACACCTCCAGCTAGCCTCTCATTGGTTCTCGCTATTCCTGTTCATCTTCCGCAGAAATTGCAAACTGGGCCAAACAGGAGGTTAAAGGCGCTGACTCTCCAAGTGGGGAGAGTGTTAGTAAAGCGTCTGGAATGTTGCACCCGAGTACCAGGGGAGGAAAACTGAGACATATTTGAACACGTCTCCCGTTCACATGGTTGATCATACTCTGGGTTCCACATGCATGTTTTAGCTGAAGGAAGAATACCTTAAACCTGGAGAGTTGAGACCCGTGTAATGGGTACCATGCAATATGACTTCAAAGGGTCTTCATTTGCTCACCGAACATCTCCAATCCTATCACTGCTGCGTTTATGCCCCTGTACACATGCTTGATTCTCTTTCGGAGACATAGCAATCCATAGGTTTTAAGATACTTACTAGTCAGGTACATTCTTAGGCGTTTAATATGCGGTGTTGAGTCCATTTCGTTGAGCAAGGAGTAGCTCTTGTCTATTCCATATTTGGCTTAAGGAACTTTATCTGTGCTCATTTCAATCTCTGGTTTTATGCAGCAATCCAACTCACCTTTCCCCTTAAGCAAGCATAAGTTGGTTTTCTAAATTTGAGAACCTGTTCTGTTTTGGAATTCAGTTCCTGTGTAGCCAAGTTTACATTCCGTGTATTAGTGATATCTTATGATGTTTCTTTTTCTGTGTGACTTATTTCAGTTAGAATCATCGTACCTGAATCCACTCATGATGCTGCTACGGGCCTGATGACATAGATTTCATTGCTGAGTGATACTGTATTGTACGTAAGTACCACAAGTTCTTTATCCATTTTTCACTTTCTGTGATATTGAACTTGTACGGTAAACGAGGTTCTTGTAAACAGAGGCGTCCCAAACTTTGGGGTGGCTGTGTCTTTTTGATTTTAATTTCCCTAAGCTATAGGACCATAAGTGGAAGTGCCCTAGGCTCTGTTGCTTTGTTTTTTAGATGTTTCAGGAAACACCATACACTTCTCCCAAGTGTCTGTTGGCAATTTACATCCCGCCCATCAGCATAACAAGCCTCCCAGTTCTCCATGGCCTGTCCTGCCTTTCTGGATTTTACACTTTTTTCAGATGGCCCTTTTGACCGGGGGGAAGTGAGACTTCATTGTAGTGCAGATTTCCTTTGCAAGCTTGCTTGGTTGGCCAAAAAGGGCGTATGCGTTTTTTCCTGAATATATTCAGGAAAAAACGCATACGCCCTTTTTGGCCAAGTGCATCATTGTGGACGTTCTGCCTCTTTTCCTATGCTTTCAATGCAATTCCAGTCTACCTCCTGAAATCGGTTTCCTGCAATTCTGCCCCGCTTTCAAGTCCTCTTGGCAGCCTTACTTCAGTCTATTTTTGGATGATAGCTGTCATTTATAACTCTGCAGGTTTGTGAATTACAGTGCCCCTGAGCTCCTTTCTTCAACTCGCTTTCTTGTGACCTGGCCGCAACACCGCAGGATGGCTTCAGGCCCTAATCTGGTTCCGGCACGGCACGCTGAGCCTTTGGTTATTTCCTCTTCCTGGTGGGAAATGAGAGTTAAATTTGCCCGTTCAGACACCTCCAGCTAGTCTCTCATTGGTTCTCGCTATTCCTGTTCATCTTCCACAGAAATTGCAAACTGGGCCAAACAGGAGGTTGAAGGGACTGACTCTCCAAGTCGGGAGAGTGTTAGTAAAGCATCTGGAATGTTGCACCCGAGTACCAGGGTACGAAAACTGAGACATATTTGAACACGTCTCCCGATCACATGGTTGATCATACTCTAGGTTCCACATGCATGTTTTAGCTGAAGGAAGAATACCTTAAACCTGGGTAGGTGAAACCCGTGGAATGGGTACCATGCAATATGACTTCAAAGGGTCTTCATTTGCTCACCGAACCTCTCCAATCCTATCACTGCTGCGTTTATGCCCCTGTACACATGCTTGATTCTCTTTCGGAGACATAGCAATCCATAGGTTTTAAGATACTTACTAGTCAGGTACATTCTTAGGCGTTTAATATGCGGTGTTGAGTCCATTTCGTTGAGCAAGGAGTAGCTCTTGTCTATTCCATATTTGGCTTAAGGAACTTTATCTGTGCTCATTTCAATCTCTGGTTTTATGCAGCACCCCAACTCACCTTTCCCCTTAAGCAAGCATAAGTTGGTTTTCTAAATTTGAGACCCTGTTCTGTTCTGTAATTCAGTTCCTGTGTAGCCAAGTTTCCATTCCGTGTATTACTGATATCTTATGATGTTTCTTTTTCTGTGTGACTTATTTCAGTTAGAATCATCATACCTGAATCCACTCATTGTGTTGCTAAGGCCCTGATGACATAGATTTCATTGCTGAGTGATATTGCTTTGTAAGTAAATACCACAACTTCTTTATCCATTTTTCAATTTCTGCGATGTTGAACTTGTACTGTAAAAGAGGTTCTTGTAAACAGAGGCATCCCAAACTTTGGGGTGGCTGTGTCTTTTTGATTTTAATTTCCCTAAGCTATAGGACCATAAGTGGCAGTGCCATAGGCTCTGTTGCTTTGTTTTTTAGATGTTTAAGGAAACACTATACACTTCTCCGGAGTGTCTGTTGGCAATTTACATCCCGCCCATCAGCATAACAAGGCTCCCAGTTCTCCATGGCTTGTCCTGCCTTTCTGGATTTTACCCTTTTTTCAGATGGCCCTTTTGACCGGGGGGAAGTGAGACTTCATTGTAGTGCAGATTTCCTTTGCAAGCTTGCTTGGTTGGCCAAAAAGGGCGTATGCGTTTTTTCCTGAATATATTTAGGAAAAAACGCATACGCCCTTTTTGGCCAAGTGCATCATTGTGGACGTTCTGCCTCTTTTCCTATGCTTTCAATGCAATTCCAGTCTACCTCCTGAAATCGGTTTCCTGCAATTCTGCCCCGCTTTCAAGTCCTCTTGGCAGCCTTACTTCAGTCTATTATTGGATGATAGCTGTCATTTATAACTCTGCAGGTTTGTGAATTACAGTGCCCCTGAGCTCCTTTCTTCAACTCGCTTTCTTGTGACCTGGCCGCAACACCGCAGGATGGCTTCAGGCCCTAATCTGGCTCCGGTACGGCACGCTGAGCCTTTGGTTAATTCCTCTTCCTGGTGGGAAATGAGAGTTAAATTTGCCCGTCCAGACACCTCCAGCTAGCCCCTCATTGGTTCTCGCTATTCCTGTTCATCTTCCACAGAAATTGCAAACTGGGCCAAACAGGAGGTTAAAGGGACTGACTCTCCAAGTGGGGAGAGTGTTAGTAAAGCGTCCGGAATGTTGCACCCGAGTACCAGGGTACGAAAACTGAGACATATTTGAACAGGTCTCCCGATCACATGGTTGATCATACTCTGGGTTCCACATGCATGTTTTAGCTGAAGGAAGAATACCTTAAACCTGGGTAGTTGAAACCCGTGGAATGGGTACCATGCAATATGACTTCAAAGGGTCTTCATTTGCTCACGAACCTCTCCAATCCTATCACTGCTGCGTTTATGCCCCTGTACACATGCTTGATTCTCTTTCGGAGACATAGCAATTCATAGGTTTTAAGATACTTACAAGTCAGGTACATTCTTAGGCGTTTAATATGGGGTGTTGAGTCCATTTCGTTGAGCAAGGAGTAGCTCTTGTCTATTCCATATTTGGCTTAAGGAACTTTATCTGTGCTCATTTCAATCTCTGGTTTTATGCAGCTCCCCAACTCACCTTTCCCCTTAAGCAAGCATAAGTTGGTTTTCTAAATTTGAGACCCTGTTCTGTTTTGGAATGCAGTTCCTGTGTAGCCAAGTTTACATTCCGTGTATTAGTGATATCTTATGATGTTTCTTTTTCTGTGTGACTTATTTCAGTTAGAATCATCGTACCTGAATCCACTCATTATGCTGCTACGGGCCTGATGACATAGATTTCATTGCTGAGTGATACTGCATGGTATGTAAGTACCACAAGTTCTTTATCCATTTTTCACTTTCTGTGATATTGAACTTGTACGGTAAACGAGGTTCTTGTAAACAGAGGCGTCCCAAACTTTGGGGTGGCTGTGTCTTTTTGATTTTAATTTCCCTAAGCTATAGGACCATAAGTGGAAGTGCCCTAGGCTCTGTTGCTTTGTTTTTTAGATGTTTCAGGAAACACCATACACTTCTCCCGAGTGGTTGTTGGCAATTTACATCCCGCCCATCAGCATAACAAGGCTCCCAGTTCTCCATGGCCTGTCCTGCCTTTCTGGATTTTACACTTTTTTCAGATGGCCCTTTTGACCGGGGGGAAGTGAGACTTCATTGTAGTGCAGATTTCCTTTGCAAGCTTGCTTGGTTGGCCAAAAAGGGCGTATGCGTTTTTTCCTGAATATATTCAGGAAAAAACGCATACGCCCTTTTTGGCCAAGTGCATCATTGTGGACGTTCTGCCTCTTTTCCTATGCTTTCAATGCAATACCAGTCTACCTCCTGAAATCGGTTTCCTGCAATTCTGCCCCGCTTTCAAGTCCTCTTGGCAGCCTTACTTCAGTCTATTTTTGGACGATAGCTGTCATTTATAACTCTGCAGGTTTGTGAATTACAGGGCCCCTGAGCTCCTTTCTTCAACTCGCTTTCTTGTGACCTGGCCGCAACACCGCAGGATGGCTTCAGGCCCTAATCTGTTTCCGGCACGGCATGCTGAGCCTTTGGTTATTTCCTCTTCCTGGTGGGAAATGAGAGTTAAATTTGCCCGTCCAGATACCTCCCGCTAGTCTCTCATTGGTTCTCGCTATTCCTGTTCATCTTCCACAGAAATTGCAAACTGGGCCAAACAGGAGGTTAAAGGGACTGACTCTCCAAGTCAGGAGAGTGTTAGTAAAGCGTCTGGAATGTTGCACCCGAGTACCAGGGGAGGAAAACTGAGACATATTTGAACACGTCTCCCGTTCACATGGTTGATCATACTTGGGTTCCACATGCATGTTTTAGCTGAAGGAAGAATACCTTAAACCTGTGTATTTGAAACCCGTGGAATGGGTACCATGCAATATGACTTCAAAGGGTCTTCATTTGCTCACCGAACGTCTCCAATCCTATCACTGCTGCGTTTATGCCCCTGTACACATGCTTGATTCTCTTTCGGAGACATAGCAATCCATAGGTTTTAAGATACTTACTAGTCAGGTACATTCTTAGGCGTTTAATATGCGGTGTTGAGTCCACTTCGTTGAGCAAGGAGTAGCTCTTGTCTATTTCATATTTGGCTTAAGGAACTTTATCTGTGCTCATTTCAATCTCTGGTTTTATGCAGCACCCCAACTCACCTTTACCCTTAAGCAAGCATAAGTTGGTTTTCTAAATTTGAGACCCTGTTCTGTTCTGTAATTCAGTTCCTGTGTAGCCAAGTTTACATTCCGTGTATTACTGATATCTTATGATGTTTCTTTTTCTGTGTGACTTATTTCAGTTAGAATCATCATACGTGAATCCACTCATTGTTCTGCTAAGGGCCTGATGACACAGATTTCATTGCTGAGTGATATTGCTTTGTAAGTAAATACAACAACTTTATTATCCATTTTTCACTTTCTGTGATGTTGAACTTGTACTGTAAACGAGGTTCTTGTAAACAGAGCCGTTCGAAACTTTGGGGTGGCTGTGTCTTTTTGATTTTAATTTCCCTAAGCTATAGGACCATAAGTGGAAGTGCACTAGGCTCTGTTGCTTTGTTTTTTAGATGTTTCAGGAAACACCATACACTTCTCCCGAGTGTTTGTTGGCAATTTACATCCCGCCCTTCAGCATAACAAGGCTCCCAGTTCTCCATGGCCTGTCCTGCCTTTCTGGATTTTACACTTTTTTCAGATGGCCCTTTTGACCGGGAGAAGTGAGACTTCATTGTAGTGCAGATTTCCTTTACAAGCTTGCTTGGTTGGCCAAAAAGGGCGTATGCGTTTTTTCCTGAATATATTCAGGAAAAAACGCATACGCCCTTTTTGGCCAAGTGCATCATTGTGGACGTTCTGCCTCTTTTCCTATGCTTTCAATGCAATTCCAGTCTACCTCCTGAAATCGGTTTCCTGCAATTCTGCCCCGCTTTCAAGTCCTCTTGGCAGCCTTTCTTCAGTCTATTTTTGGACGATAGCTCTCATTTATAACTCTGCAGGTTTGTGAATTACAGTGCCCCTGAGCTCCTTTCTTCAACTCGCTTTCTTGTGACCTGGCCGCAACACTGCAGGATGGCTTCAGGCCCTAATCTGGTTCCGGTATGGCACGCTGAGCCTTTGGTTATTTCCTCTTCCTGGTGGGAAATGAGAGTTAAATTTGCCCGTCCAGACACCTCCAGCTAGCCTCTCATTGGTTCTCGCTATTCCTGTTCATCTTCCGCAGAAATTGCAAACTGGGCCAAACAGGAGGTTAAAGGCGCTGACTCTCCAAGTGGGGAGAGTGTTAGTAAAGCGTCTGGAATGTTGCACCCGAGTACCAGGGGAGGAAAACTGAGACATATTTGAACACGTCTCCCGTTCACATGGTTGATCATACTCTGGGTTCCACATGCATGTTTTAGCTGAAGGAAGAATACCTTAAACCTGGAGAGTTGAGACCCGTGTAATGGGTACCATGCAATATGACTTCAAAGGGTCTTCATTTGCTCACCGAACATCTCCAATCCTATCACTGCTGCGTTTATGCCCCTGTACACATGCTTGATTCTCTTTCGGAGACATAGCAATCCATAGGTTTTAAGATACTTACTAGTCAGGTACATTCTTAGGCGTTTAATATGCGGTGTTGAGTCCATTTCGTTGAGCAAGGAGTAGCTCTTGTCTATTCCATATTTGGCTTAAGGAACTTTATCTGTGCTCATTTCAATCTCTGGTTTTATGCAGCAATCCAACTCACCTTTCCCCTTAAGCAAGCATAAGTTGGTTTTCTAAATTTGAGAACCTGTTCTGTTTTGGAATTCAGTTCCTGTGTAGCCAAGTTTACATTCCGTGTATTAGTGATATCTTATGATGTTTCTTTTTCTGTGTGACTTATTTCAGTTAGAATCATCGTACCTGAATCCACTCATGATGCTGCTACGGGCCTGATGACATAGATTTCATTGCTGAGTGATACTGTATTGTACGTAAGTACCACAAGTTCTTTATCCATTTTTCACTTTCTGTGATATTGAACTTGTACGGTAAACGAGGTTCTTGTAAACAGAGGCGTCCCAAACTTTGGGGTGGCTGTGTCTTTTTGATTTTAATTTCCCTAAGCTATAGGACCATAAGTGGAAGTGCCCTAGGCTCTGTTGCTTTGTTTTTTAGATGTTTCAGGAAACACCATACACTTCTCCCGAGTGTCTGTTGGCAATTTACATCCCGCCCATCAGCATAACAAGCCTCCCAGTTCTCCATGGCCTGTCCTGCCTTTCTGGATTTTACCCTTTTTTCAGATGGCCCTTTTGACCGGGGGGAAGTGAGACTTCATTGTAGTGCAGATTTCCTTTGCAAGCTTGCTTGGTTGGCCAAAAAGGGCGTATGCGTTTTTTCCTGAATATATTTAGGAAAAAACGCATACGCCCTTTTTGGCCAAGTGCATCATTGTGGACGTTCTGCCTCTTTTCCTATGCTTTCAATGCAATTCCAGTCTACCTCCTGAAATCGGTTTCCTGCAATTCTGCCCCGCTTTCAAGTCCTCTTGGCAGCCTTACTTCAGTCTATTATTGGATGATAGCTGTCATTTATAACTCTGCAGGTTTGTGAATTACAGTGCCCCTGAGCTCCTTTCTTCAACTCGCTTTCTTGTGACCTGGCCGCAACACCGCAGGATGGCTTCAGGCCCTAATCTGGCTCCGGTACGGCACGCTGAGCCTTTGGTTAATTCCTCTTCCTGGTGGGAAATGAGAGTTAAATTTGCCCGTCCAGACACCTCCAGCTAGCCCCTCATTGGTTCTCGCTATTCCTGTTCATCTTCCACAGAAATTGCAAACTGGGCCAAACAGGAGGTTAAAGGGACTGACTCTCCAAGTGGGGAGAGTGTTAGTAAAGCGTCCGGAATGTTGCACCCGAGTACCAGGGTACGAAAACTGAGACATATTTGAACAGGTCTCCCGATCACATGGTTGATCATACTCTGGGTTCCACATGCATGTTTTAGCTGAAGGAAGAATACCTTAAACCTGGGTAGTTGAAACCCGTGGAATGGGTACCATGCAATATGACTTCAAAGGGTCTTCATTTGCTCACGAACCTCTCCAATCCTATCACTGCTGCGTTTATGCCCCTGTACACATGCTTGATTCTCTTTCGGAGACATAGCAATTCATAGGTTTTAAGATACTTACAAGTCAGGTACATTCTTAGGCGTTTAATATGGGGTGTTGAGTCCATTTCGTTGAGCAAGGAGTAGCTCTTGTCTATTCCATATTTGGCTTAAGGAACTTTATCTGTGCTCATTTCAATCTCTGGTTTTATGCAGCTCCCCAACTCACCTTTCCCCTTAAGCAAGCATAAGTTGGTTTTCTAAATTTGAGACCCTGTTCTGTTTTGGAATGCAGTTCCTGTGTAGCCAAGTTTACATTCCGTGTATTAGTGATATCTTATGATGTTTCTTTTTCTGTGTGACTTATTTCAGTTAGAATCATCGTACCTGAATCCACTCATTATGCTGCTACGGGCCTGATGACATAGATTTCATTGCTGAGTGATACTGCATGGTATGTAAGTACCACAAGTTCTTTATCCATTTTTCACTTTCTGTGATATTGAACTCGTACGGTAAACGAGGTTCTTGTAAACAGAGGCGTCCCAAACTTTGGGGTGGCTGTGTCTTTTTGATTTTAATTTCCCTAAGCTATAGGACCATAAGTGGAAGTGCCCTAGGCTCTGTTGCTTTGTTTTTTAGATGTTTCAGGAAACACCATACACTTCTCCCGAGTGGTTGTTGGCAATTTACATCCCGCCCATCAGCATAACAAGGCTCCCAGTTCTCCATGGCCTGTCCTGCCTTTCTGGATTTTACACTTTTTTCAGATGGCCCTTTTGACCGGGGGGAAGTGAGACTTCATTGTAGTGCAGATTTCCTTTGCAAGCTTGCTTGGTTGGCCAAAAAGGGCGTATGCGTTTTTTCCTGAATATATTCAGGAAAAAACGCATACGCCCTTTTTGGCCAAGTGCATCATTGTGGACGTTCTGCCTCTTTTCCTATGCTTTCAATGCAATACCAGTCTACCTCCTGAAATCGGTTTCCTGCAATTCTGCCCCGCTTTCAAGTCCTCTTGGCAGCCTTACTTCAGTCTATTTTTGGACGATAGCTGTCATTTATAACTCTGCAGGTTTGTGAATTACAGGGCCCCTGAGCTCCTTTCTTCAACTCGCTTTCTTGTGACCTGGCCGCAACACCGCAGGATGGCTTCAGGCCCTAATCTGTTTCCGGCACGGCATGCTGAGCCTTTGGTTATTTCCTCTTCCTGGTGGGAAATGAGAGTTAAATTTGCCCGTCCAGATACCTCCCGCTAGTCTCTCATTGGTTCTCGCTATTCCTGTTCATCTTCCACAGAAATTGCAAACTGGGCCAAACAGGAGGTTAAAGGGACTGACTCTCCAAGTCAGGAGAGTGTTAGTAAAGCGTCTGGAATGTTGCACCCGAGTACCAGGGGAGGAAAACTGAGACATATTTGAACACGTCTCCCGTTCACATGGTTGATCATACTTGGGTTCCACATGCATGTTTTAGCTGAAGGAAGAATACCTTAAACCTGTGTATTTGAAACCCGTGGAATGGGTACCATGCAATATGACTTCAAAGGGTCTTCATTTGCTCACCGAACGTCTCCAATCCTATCACTGCTGCGTTTATGCCCCTGTACACATGCTTGATTCTCTTTCGGAGACATAGCAATCCATAGGTTTTAAGATACTTACTAGTCAGGTACATTCTTAGGCGTTTAATATGCGGTGTTGAGTCCACTTCGTTGAGCAAGGAGTAGCTCTTGTCTATTTCATATTTGGCTTAAGGAACTTTATCTGTGCTCATTTCAATCTCTGGTTTTATGCAGCACCCCAACTCACCTTTACCCTTAAGCAAGCATAAGTTGGTTTTCTAAATTTGAGACCCTGTTCTGTTCTGTAATTCAGTTCCTGTGTAGCCAAGTTTACATTCCGTGTATTACTGATATCTTATGATGTTTCTTTTTCTGTGTGACTTATTTCAGTTAGAATCATCATACGTGAATCCACTCATTGTTCTGCTAAGGGCCTGATGACACAGATTTCATTGCTGAGTGATATTGCTTTGTAAGTAAATACAACAACTTTATTATCCATTTTTCACTTTCTGTGATGTTGAACTTGTACTGTAAACGAGGTTCTTGTAAACAGAGCCGTTCGAAACTTTGGGGTGGCTGTGTCTTTTTGATTTTAATTTCCCTAAGCTATAGGACCATAAGTGGAAGTGCACTAGGCTCTGTTGCTTTGTTTTTTAGATGTTTCAGGAAACACCATACACTTCTCCCGAGTGTTTGTTGGCAATTTACATCCCGCCCTTCAGCATAACAAGGCTCCCAGTTCTCCATGGCCTGTCCTGCCTTTCTGGATTTTACACTTTTTTCAGATGGCCCTTTTGACCGGGAGAAGTGAGACTTCATTGTAGTGCAGATTTCCTTTACAAGCTTGCTTGGTTGGCCAAAAAGGGCGTATGCGTTTTTTCCTGAATATATTCAGGAAAAAACGCATACGCCCTTTTTGGCCAAGTGCATCATTGTGGACGTTCTGCCTCTTTTCCTATGCTTTCAATGCAATTCCAGTCTACCTCCTGAAATCGGTTTCCTGCAATTCTGCCCCGCTTTCAAGTCCTCTTGGCAGCCTTTCTTCAGTCTATTTTTGGACGATAGCTCTCATTTATAACTCTGCAGGTTTGTGAATTACAGTGCCCCTGAGCTCCTTTCTTCAACTCGCTTTCTTGTGACCTGGCCGCAACACTGCAGGATGGCTTCAGGCCCTAATCTGGTTCCGGTATGGCACGCTGAGCCTTTGGTTATTTCCTCTTCCTGGTGGGAAATGAGAGTTAAATTTGCCCGTCCAGACACCTCCAGCTAGCCTCTCATTGGTTCTCGCTATTCCTGTTCATCTTCCGCAGAAATTGCAAACTGGGCCAAACAGGAGGTTAAAGGCGCTGACTCTCCAAGTGGGGAGAGTGTTAGTAAAGCGTCTGGAATGTTGCACCCGAGTACCAGGGGAGGAAAACTGAGACATATTTGAACACGTCTCCCGTTCACATGGTTGATCATACTCTGGGTTCCACATGCATGTTTTAGCTGAAGGAAGAATACCTTAAACCTGGAGAGTTGAGACCCGTGTAATGGGTACCATGCAATATGACTTCAAAGGGTCTTCATTTGCTCACCGAACATCTCCAATCCTATCACTGCTGCGTTTATGCCCCTGTACACATGCTTGATTCTCTTTCGGAGACATAGCAATCCATAGGTTTTAAGATACTTACTAGTCAGGTACATTCTTAGGCGTTTAATATGCGGTGTTGAGTCCATTTCGTTGAGCAAGGAGTAGCTCTTGTCTATTCCATATTTGGCTTAAGGAACTTTATCTGTGCTCATTTCAATCTCTGGTTTTATGCAGCAATCCAACTCACCTTTCCCCTTAAGCAAGCATAAGTTGGTTTTCTAAATTTGAGAACCTGTTCTGTTTTGGAATTCAGTTCCTGTGTAGCCAAGTTTACATTCCGTGTATTAGTGATATCTTATGATGTTTCTTTTTCTGTGTGACTTATTTCAGTTAGAATCATCGTACCTGAATCCACTCATGATGCTGCTACGGGCCTGATGACATAGATTTCATTGCTGAGTGATACTGTATTGTACGTAAGTACCACAAGTTCTTTATCCATTTTTCACTTTCTGTGATATTGAACTTGTACGGTAAACGAGGTTCTTGTAAACAGAGGCGTCCCAAACTTTGGGGTGGCTGTGTCTTTTTGATTTTAATTTCCCTAAGCTATAGGACCATAAGTGGAAGTGCCCTAGGCTCTGTTGCTTTGTTTTTTAGATGTTTCAGGAAACACCATACACTTCTCCCAAGTGTCTGTTGGCAATTTACATCCCGCCCATCAGCATAACAAGCCTCCCAGTTCTCCATGGCCTGTCCTGCCTTTCTGGATTTTACACTTTTTTCAGATGGCCCTTTTGACCGGGGGGAAGTGAGACTTCATTGTAGTGCAGATTTCCTTTGCAAGCTTGCTTGGTTGGCCAAAAAGGGCGTATGCGTTTTTTCCTGAATATATTCAGGAAAAAACGCATACGCCCTTTTTGGCCAAGTGCATCATTGTGGACGTTCTGCCTCTTTTCCTATGCTTTCAATGCAATTCCAGTCTACCTCCTGAAATCGGTTTCCTGCAATTCTGCCCCGCTTTCAAGTCCTCTTGGCAGCCTTACTTCAGTCTATTTTTGGATGATAGCTGTCATTTATAACTCTGCAGGTTTGTGAATTACAGTGCCCCTGAGCTCCTTTCTTCAACTCGCTTTCTTGTGACCTGGCCGCAACACCGCAGGATGGCTTCAGGCCCTAATCTGGTTCCGGCACGGCACGCTGAGCCTTTGGTTATTTCCTCTTCCTGGTGGGAAATGAGAGTTAAATTTGCCCGTTCAGACACCTCCAGCTAGTCTCTCATTGGTTCTCGCTATTCCTGTTCATCTTCCACAGAAATTGCAAACTGGGCCAAACAGGAGGTTAAAGGGACTGACTCTCCAAGTCGGGAGAGTGTTAGTAAAGCATCTGGAATGTTGCACCCGAGTACCAGGGTACGAAAACTGAGACATATTTGAACACGTCTCCCGATCACATGGTTGATCATACTCTAGGTTCCACATGCATGTTTTAGCTGAAGGAAGAATACCTTAAACCTGGGTAGGTGAAACCCGTGGAATGGGTACCATGCAATATGACTTCAAAGGGTCTTCATTTGCTCACCGAACCTCTCCAATCCTATCACTGCTGCGTTTATGCCCCTGTACACATGCTTGATTCTCTTTCAGAGACATAGCAATCCATAGGTTTTAAGATACTTACTAGTCAGGTACAGTCTTAGGCGTTTAATATGCGGTGTTGAGTCCATTTCGTTGAGCAAGGAGTAGCTCTTGTCTATTCCATATTTGGCTTAAGGAACTTTATCTGTGCTCATTTCAATCTCTGGTTTTATGCAGCACCCCAACTCACCTTTCCCCTTAAGCAAGCATAAGTTGGTTTTCTAAATTTGAGACCCTGTTCTGTTCTGTAATTCAGTTCCTGTGTAGCCAAGTTTCCATTCCGTGTATTACTGATATCTTATGATGTTTCTTTTTCTGTGTGACTTATTTCAGTTAGAATCATCATACCTGAATCCACTCATTGTGTTGCTAAGGCCCTGATGACATAGATTTCATTGCTGAGTGATATTGCTTTGTAAGTAAATACCACAACTTCTTTATCCATTTTTCAATTTCTGAGATGTTGAACTTTTACTGTAAAAGAGGTTCTTGTAAACAGAGGCATCCCAAACTTTGGGGTGGCTGTGTCTTTTTGATTTTAATTTCCCTAAGCTATAGGACCATAAGTGGCAGTGCCATAGGCTCTGTTGCTTTGTTTTTTAGATGTTTAAGGAAACACTATACACTTCTCCGGAGTGTCTGTTGGCAATTTACATCCCGCCCATCAGCATAACAAGGCTCCCAGTTCTCCATGGCTTGTCCTGCCTTTCTGGATTTTACCCTTTTTTCAGATGGCCCTTTTGACCGGGGGGAAGTGAGACTTCATTGTAGTGCAGATTTCATTTGCAATTTTGCTTGGTTGGCCAAAAAGGGCGTATGCGTTTTTTCCTGAATATATTCAGGAAAAAACACATACGCCATTTTTGTCCAAGTGCATCATTGTGGACGTTCTGCCTCTTTTCCTATGCTTTCAATGCAATTCCAGTCTACCTCCTGAAATCGGTTTCCTGCAATTCTGCCCCGCTTTCAAGTCCTCTTGGCAGCCTTACTTCAGTGTATTTTTGGACGATAGCTGTCATTTATAACTCTGCAGGTTTGTGAATTACAGTGCCCCTGAGCTCCTTTCTTCAACTCGCTTTCTTGTGACCTGGCCGCAACACCGCAGGATGTCTTCAGGCCCTAATCTGGTTCCGGCACGGCACGCTGAGCCTTTGGTTAATTCCTCTTCCTGGTGGGAAATGAGAGTTAAATTTGCCCATCCAGACACCTCCAGCTAGTCTCTCATTGGTTCTCGCTATTCCTGTTCATCTTCCACAGAAATTGCAAACTAGGCCAAACAGGAGGTTAAAGGGACTGACTCTCCAAGTCGGGAGAGTGTTAGTAAAGCGTCTGGAATGTTGCACCCGAGTACCAGGGTACGAAAACTGAGACATATTTGAACACGTCTCCCGTTCACATGGTTGATCATACTCTGGGTTCCACATGCATGTTTTAGCTGAAGGAAGAATACCTTAAACCTGGAGAGTTGAGACCCGTGTAATGGGTACCATGCAATATGACTTCAAAGGGTCTTCATTTGCTCACCGAACCTCTCCAATCCTATCACTGCTGCGTTTATGCCCCTGTACACACGCTTGATTCTCTTTTGGAGACATAGCAATCCATAGGTTTTAAGATACTTACTAGTCAGGTACATTCTTAGGCGTTTAATATGGGGTGTTGAGTCCATTTCGTTGAGCAAGGAGTAGCTCTTGTCTATTCCATATTTGGCTTAAGGAACTTTATCTGTGCTCATTTCAATCTCTGGTTTTATGCAGCAACCCAACTCACCTTTCCCCTTAAGCAAGCATAAGTTGGTTTTTTAAATTTGAGACCCTGTTCTGTTTTGGAATTCAGTTCCTGTGTAGCCAAGTTTACATTCCGTGTATTAGTGATATCTTATGATGTTTCTTTTTCTGTGTGACTTATTTCAGTTAGAATCATCGTACCTGAATCCACTCATTATGCTGCTACGGGCCTGATGACATAGATTTCATTGCTGAGTGATACTGCATTGTACGTAAGTACCACAAGTTCTTTATCCATTTTTCACTTTCTGCGATGTTGAACTTGTACTGTAAACGAGGTTCTTGTAAACAGAGCCGTTCCAAACTTTGGGGTGGCTGTGTCTTTTTGATTTTAATTTCCCTAAGCTATAGGACCATAAGTGGCAGTGCCCTAGGTTCTGTTGCTTTGTTTTTTAGATGTTTCAGGAAACACCATACACTTCTCCCGAGTGGTTGTTGGCAATTTACATCCCGCCCATCAGCATAACAAGGCTCCCAGTTCTCCATGGCCTGTCTTGCCTTTCTGGATTTTACACTTTTTTCAGATGGCCCTTTTGACCGGGGGGAAGTGAGACTTCATTGTAGTGCAGATTTCCTTTGCAAGCTTGCTTGGTTGGCCAAAAAGGGCGTATGCGTTTTTTCCTGAATATATTCAGGAAAAAACGCATACGCCCTTTTTGGCCAAGTGCATCATTGTGGACGTTCTGCCTCTTTTCCTATGCTTTCAATGCAATTCCAGTCTACCTCCTGAAATCGGTTTCCTGCAATTCTGCCCCGCTTTCAAGTCCTCTTGGCAGCCTTACTTCAGTCTATTTTTGGACGATAGCTGTCATTTATAAGTCTGCAGGTTTGTGAATTACAGTGCCCCTGAGCTCCTTTCTTCAACTCGCTTTCTTGTGACCTGGCCGCAACACCGCAGGATGGCTTCAGGCCCTAATCTGGTTCTGGCACGGCACGCTGAGCCTTTGGTTAATTCCTCTTCCTGGTGGGAAATGAGAGTTAAATTTGCCCGTCCAGACACCTCCAGCTAGTCTCTCATTGGTTCTCGCTATTCCTGTTCATCTTCCGCAGAAATTGCAAACTGGGCCAAACAGGAGGTTAAAGGGACTGACTCTCCAAGTCGGGAGAGCGTTAGTAAAGCGTCTGGAATGTTGCACACGAGTACCAGGGGAGGAAAACTGAGACATATTTGAACACGTCTCCCGATCACATGGTTGATCATACTCTAGGTTCCACATGCATGTTTTAGCTGAGGAAGAATACCTTAAACCTGGGTATTTGAAACCCGTGGAATGGGTACCATGCAATATGACTTCAAAGGGTCTTCATTTGCTCACCGAACATCTCCAATCCTATCACTGCTGCGTTTATGCCCCTGTTCACACGCTTGATTCTCTTTCGGAGACATAGCAATCCATAGGTTTTAAGATACTTACTAGTCAGGTACACTCTTAGGCGTTTAATATGCGGTGTTGAGTCCATTTTGTTGAGCAAGGAGTAGCTCTTGTCTATTCCATATTTGGCTTAAGGAACTTTATCTGTGCTCATTTCAATCTCTGGTTTTATGCAGCACCCCAACTCACCTTTCCCCTTAAGCAAGCATAAGTTGGTTTTCTAAATTTGAGACCCTGTTCTGTTCTGTAATTCAGTTCCTGTGTAGCCAAGTTTCCATTCCGTGTATTAGTGATATCTTATGATGTTTCTTTTTCTGTGTGACTTATTTCAGTTAGAATCATCGTACCTGAATCCACTCATTATGCTGCTACGGTCCTGATGACATAGATTTCATTGCTGAGTGATACTGCATTGTACGTAAGTACCACAAGTTCTTTATCCATTTTTCACTTTCTGTGATATTGAACTTGTATGGTAAACGAGGTTCTTATAAACGGAGGCGTCCCAAACTTTGGGGTGGCTGTGTCTTTTTGATTTTAATTTCCCTAAGCTATAGGACCATAAGTGGAAGTGCCCTAGGCTCTGTTGCTTTGTTTTTTAGATGTTTCAGGAAACACCATACACTTCTCCCGAGTGGTTGTTGGCAATTTACATCCCGCCCATCAGCATAACAAGGCTCCCAGTTCTCCATGGCCTGTCCTGCCTTTCTGGATTTTACACTTTTTTCAGATGGCCCTTTTGCCCGGGGGGAAGTGAGACTTCATTGTAGTGCAGATTTCCTTTGCAAGCTTGCTTGGTTGGCCAAAAAGGGCGTATGCGTTTTTTCCTGAATATATTCAGGAAAAAACGCATACGCCCTTTTTGGCCAAGTGCATCATTGTGGACGTTCTGCCTCTTTTCCTATGCTTTCAATGCAATTCCAGTCTACCTCCTGAAATCGGTTTCCTGCAATTCTGCCCCGCTTTCAAGTCCTCTTGGCAGCCTTACTTCAGTCTATTTTTGGATGATAGCTGTCATTTATAACTCTGCAGGTTTGTGAATTACAGTGCCCTGAGCTCCTTTCTTCAACTTGCTTTCTTGTGACCTGGCCGCAACACCGCAGGATGGCTTCAGGCCCTAATCTGGTTCCGGCACGGCACGCTGAGCCTTTGGTTATTTCCTCTTCCTGGTGGGAAATGAGAGTTAAATTTGCCCGTCCAGACACCTCCAGCTAGTCTCTCATTGGTTCTCGCTATTCCTGTTCATCTTCCGCAGAAATTGCAAACTGGGCCAAACAGGAGGTTAAAGGCGCTGACTCTCCAAGTGGGGAGAGTGTTAGTAAAGCGTCTGGAATGTTGCACCCGAGTACTAGGGGAGGAAAACTGAGACATATTTGAACACGTCTCCCATTCACATGGTTGATCATACTTGGGTTCCACATGCATGTTTTAGCTGACGGAAGAATACCTTAAACCTGGAGAGTTGAGACCCGTGTAATGGGTACCATGCAATATGACTTCAAAGGGTCTTCATTTGCTCACCGAACCTCTCCAACCCTATCACTGCTGCGTTTATGCCCCTGTACACACGCTTGATTCTCTTTTGGAGACATAGCAATCCATAGGTTTTAAGATACTTACTAGTCAGGTACATTCTTAGGCGTTTAATATGGGGTTTTGAGTCCATTTCGTTGAGCAAGGAGTAGCTCTTGTCTATTCCATATTTGGCCTAAGGAACTTTATCTGTGCTCATTTCAATCTCTGGTTTTATGCAGCACCCCAACTCACCTTTCCCCTTAAGCCAGCATAAGTTGGTTTTCTAAATTTGAGACCCTGTTCTGTTCTGTAATTCAGTTCCTGTGTAGCCAAGTTTACATTCCGTGTATTACTGATATCTTATGATGTTTCTTTTTCTGTGTGACTTACTTCAGTTAGAATCATCATACCTGAATCCACTCATTGTGCTGCTAAGGGCCTGATGACACAGATTTCATTGCTGAGTGATATTGCTTTGTAAGTAAATACCACAACTTCTTTATCCATTTTTCACTTTCTGCGATGTTGAACTTGTACTGTAAACGAGGTTCTTGTAAACAGAGCCGTTCCAAACTTTGGGGTGGCTGTGTCTTTTTGATTTTAATTTCCCTAAGCTATAGGACCATAAGTGGAAGTGCCCTAGGTTCTGTTGCTTTGTTTTTTAGATGTTTCAGGAAACACCATACACTTCTCCCGAGTGGTTGTTGGCAAATTACATCCCGCCCATCAGCATAACAAGGCTCCCAGTTCTCCATGGGCTGTCCTGCCTTTCTGGATTTTACACTTTTTTCAGATGGCCCTTTTGACCGGGGGGAAGTGAGACTTCATTGTAGTGCAGATTTCCTTTGCAAGCTTGCTTGGTTGGCCAAAAAGGGCGTATGCGTTTTTTCCTGAATATATTCAGGAAAAAACGCATACGCCCTTTTTGGCCAAGTGCATCATTGTGGACGTTCTGCCTCTTTTCCTATGCTTTCAATGCAATTCCAGTCTACCTCCTGAAATCGGTTTCCTGCAATTCTGCCCCGCTTTCAAGTCCTCTTGGCAGCCTTACTTCAGTCTATTTTTGGACGATAGCTGTCATTTATAACTCTGCAGGTTTGTGAATTACAGTGCCCCTGAGCTCCTTTCTTCAACTCGCTTTCTTGTGACCTGGCCGCAACACCACAGGATGGCTTCAGGCCCTAATCTGGTTCCGGCACGGCACGCTGAGCCTTTGGTTATTTCCTCTTCCTGGTGGGAAATGAGAGTTAAATTTGCCCGTCCAGACACCTCCAGCTAGTCTCTCATTGGTTCTCGCTATTCCTGTTCATCTTCCGCAGAAATTGCAAACTGGGCCAAACAGGAGGTTAAAGGGACTGACTCTCCAAGTCGGGAGAGTGTTAGTAAAGCGTCTGGAATGTTGCACCCGAGTACCAGGGTACGAAAACTGAGACATATTTGAACACGTCTCCTGATCACATGGTTGATCATACTCTAGGTTCCACATGCATGTTTTAGCTGAAGGAAGAATATCTTAAACCTGGGTAGCTGAAACCCTTGGAATGGGTACCATGCAATATGACTTCAAAGGGTCTTCATTTGCTCACGAACCTCTCCAATCCTATCACTGCTGCGTTTATGTGCCGAGGACCAGCCCCAGCGGTACAGGATTGCCAGAGGGGAGGACGGCGTCGGCGAGGACAGAACTCAAGACACCTCTTCTTGGGTGCAAGGATCTGACATTTTATTAGCAAAAAGCTGCAACATTTATAATTCTACAGTTCCTTATTCTTATTTTTCATATCATCTTTTAATCTTTCACAACCTTTCTATTCTTGAGCCAAAAATCTTACACAAACAGTAACACATTAACCACTTTAACAAAAAACATCCGCTTACATAAGCAGTTCACACAATGATCTCATTAATGTTTCCCTCACACAGTCTCCTGCGGTGGAGCATATCCTGATCACAGCTCCTGTTGACGAAATCAGGCACAATCTCTTCGGCTTTTCACACCTTGGTGATTTTTTTTAGCTCACGTAAGCTATTTTCTTTATAGGTCAGTACCAAACAGTCCAAATCCCACCGGGTACTTTATGTTCTACCTTCACAGGCTTGCCGTTCCACTTCCAGATCGTATCTCTTCCTATTGTTGGCCATCTTGGAAAACACCGTACTGCAAAACCTAACCTATTCTTAAAATATCTGCAATAAGCTTTATATCTATTTCTTTGCAGCTTTATCTGCATCTTTAAATTTTACATATCCCATGATCATTTTAATTCTAGCTATTTCCCACATAACCCAATATAGTTTCTTATATACCCAATCTACAAAAAATCTTCCCCTATACCAAAACCAAATGTTTCCATTTTACTCTATACTGTGGTCTAAATTTAAATCCTGCATTACAACATAATATGTTGCATAGCAAAAATACCCCAAAGAGCATCATTTTACAACCAGGGAATTGCTTGGGGAAATCTTGAGGGGAACCACCTCTCGGGAAGCTTTGCTTTCCCATTTTGTACCTTCCAGTACTAGCTTTGCTCAGTACTGTCAGCCTTGGCTTTGCACAGACCTCTTGGTACATTCAGAGCTGGGTCCCGACATCTTCCCCTTTTTTATTTTTTAAATAAAGGGTATGGAATTCCAATTTGGTCCGATAAACGCTCTTTAAGGCGGCCTGGATCAATTTGAGGAAGACTGGAAAACAAATTAAAAACAAGATTATTACAATGCCAGCTGCTCCATAATTTATCAACATATGGGTAAAAGAATTCTCTTGAAAAAAATTTCTCATATTTTGAAACATTTCTTCTGCAATTTTAGATGGATTAATGTTTAACTGAGAGGAGGCAATATCATGTATCTGTTGATGCAGCTTATTTAAATCTATTCCTATATCACTGGAATTCCAAACATTTAAAATGTGCATTTGTATCTTTTCCCAGGTATATTCTGATTCATTTACTATTAACGGTGTTACACAAACCCAAGAAAACTTTGCATGACAAGTAAGAGATAATCTTATTTTTAGAGCTATTAGCTCTTGGCCTACATGCAAAACTGCTTCCTCTAATGCATCAACCTTATTTTCTAACTTTCTATCTATAACTTCTTGAGTTGCTAAGGCTAAGGATATATTTTTAGACAAATCATTAATATATTGAGCGGTTTGTACTTCCTTAACTAATGTATACGTTGCTAAGGAAAAAGAACTTACAATCCCTATTAAAGCAGATATTCCTAAAATTAAAGTAGCAACAAATCTTTTAGGCCTCATTAATTCACTAACCCTTTTAATAACTTCTACACCTTTATCACTATACCAAGATTCTTCTAAAGTAACTGGTAACATAATATAAGCAGGTTTTTTCAACAACATAATAATTTGAACTTTCATATTGGGTATTATACAGGTGGTCAACATACATTCTGTACATAACACATAAAATCTTTTATATTTTCGTACAATCTGCAAATTATCAGAGTTATTAGTTAACAATAAAACATATGGAGACATAACACAAGTTTGTACATAATATACATTTTCCTTAGCATTTGGTCTCTTCAATGTCACATTTTCTACAGCTAATAATAATCTCCATAATTGAGGTTGTATATAAACATTATTTTTATGATTAAAGGTATACATAGGTGCTATCCAACCAAAACTATTCCATCTATTAATTCTTAAAGGAGAAGGAATTAAAGAGTCCTTCCAGTTATATCGTATTACATGTTGTAAATACTGTCTATAATCACTATCAGGCTTATCCATACTCCAATCAGAAACATAATATTTACTCCCAGGAATAACAATTTTGGCTTCCGTATTATGCATGCAATAAACCCAAGATGGAAACCCAACATTAATATCTATTCCTCTCCATTCATCTATTGCTTTATCTGGTTTAATATCACAATCAGGATATTTAGATGGATGGATTTTCAATTCTCCTCTAATACCTGAATCTACAAACTTTCCTATTAAAGACCATAAATGTCTGGTGGTTTTGTCTTTGCCTGAAGGCTCCTTAGGAGAATCTGTTAATAAGCCAAAATCACTTACCGGCAAACATCCATTTTTTCCTTTATCTAAGCTATATTTCTTTACATAAAAACAAATTGGTGGAAGATTAGTTTGCCCTTTAAACGTATAATTTCTATTTTTTACAAATTGCCCATAATTTTGTATTCCCTTTATACCATCTGTCAATTCTGATAAAGATGAAGACACTGTAACAGCAGAATCCTTCCAAGTAACAGCATGTAATATAGGCGGATCAGGAAAATAAGCCCAATAGGTTGTATTAGCATTCACCTGAACTGAAAGCAAGGTCAAAAGAGCCATAAAAAAATTACAGGTAGTAAGCGGTAAGCCTTGAGTATTTACCACAGCCTCAGCATTATTACACAGCCTTTTAATAGCCCCCCAGGTGACTTCGGGGGCATCTAAGGTGGACGCAGCATATCGGCACTTGCTTCCTCTCTGACTCCCTTTATTAAATGATAAAGCTTTAGACCCTAAAGACAGAGAGGAAGTTTGAACTTCCTTGTTACATTTTGATTCAAGAGAAAGCTGCTGAAGTGGGGAAATCAGTTGTTTCACAGGCTCTATGTTTGGTTTCACTTTCTTTAACGCTTGATTTGACATTTTGTTCGTCAGCAGAATTTCCTGTTATTCGCTGTGTTAAGTTCCCCGCCACGGGATGTCTTACCAGACGGTCTGGTATCCAAACAGGTGAATCAAAATTCTGGGGAAACACACAAGCATATCCTCTACCACTTGTTAATAAAACATCTGGTCCATTCCATTTACCTGTTAAAACATCTTTCCAAAATACCATAGGTCTTTTTAAACCTTCTTTTCTTTCCCAATGTACCATCATGGGGGTTTTCCCAATGCTATTCATATTTAAATAATTTAACACAAACATAGCATGATTCAATCTTTGATGAGGAGAGAAATATTTCATCTCTCCTTCTTGTAACTTTGCTAACATTACTTTTAACATCTGATTACTTCTTTCAACTATAGCTTGTCCCTGTGGGTTATAGGGAATTCCCATACTATGAGAAATTCCAAATTGTTGACAAAAATAATGAAAGGCTTTGGAGGCATAAGCCGGACCATTATCAGTTTTGATTCTTCGGGGGATTCCCAAATATCCAAAGCAAAACATTAAATGCTGACACACATCTTTATAAGCTTCGCCAGTTCTAGCCGTTGCTATTATAACATGAGAATAAGTATCCACACACACATGTACATAGGATAATTTCCCAAAGCTAGAAACATGAGTAACATCCATCTGCCACAAATCATTTGCACGTAATCCACGGGGATTTACTCCCTGTTGTAGCACAGTAATATGAGTAGGGCAAGCATTACAATTTTTAACAATCTCCCTTGCAGCTTCTCGAGTCAAGCCAAACTGATACCTTAGAGCGGCTGCATTTTGATGATGTAATTTATGAGAATCTATAGCTTGTTTTAATTTATCTTCTTCTATCACATAAACCTTTGTCAAAGCATCTGCCATTGCATTTCCAATAGATATGGATCCAGGTAATCCAGAATGAGCTCTTACATGCCCTATAAAATAGGGTTGTCGTCTTAACCAAAGATTTTCTTGCAGTAACTTAAGTAATAATATAATATTACTTTTATTATCAGGAAAAGTTGCTGTTTCTATAGCTGGAAACAATTTAACTATATATAATGAATCCGTATATAAATTAATTTTACAATTTCGTGTTTTCTTCAACACTTCAATTACTGCCATTATTTCAGATTGCTGTGCAGAACATCCTTCTGTTTTTAAACTATATCTTTCTTTTCCAATAATATAAGCTGCCTTTCCTGTTGAAGAGCCATCAGTAAACACTAATACAGCCTCTTCCAAAGGTTTTTTTCTATACCATACTGGAAATATAACAGCATTATCTTTAAAAAACTGTAATAAATTATTCTTTGGCAAATGATACAATATTTGTCCTGTATAAGCCATTAAAGCAATTCCCAAATAATCTTCAAACATTAACAAGGCTTCTAATTGTTCTTTATTATAGGGAACAATAATATTATCCACATCTTTCCCGAACAATTCTCTACTCCTTTTCCTTCCTTTTATGATAATTAAACTTACCATAAATGGGTATGAAGCAACAATTTTTTTAGGATTAGCTGCTAAGTGTACCCACTCCAAGGGACCATCCTGCCATAATATTCCTGTAGGTATTACAGGAGTGGACAATATTACCAATTCCCATGGCTTTTTATAATCTATTTTTTGTAAAAAGGTATTCTGTAAAGCTTCCTCTACTTTTTGTATAACTAATTTTCCTTCTTCAGTTAATTCTCTGGGAGACAAAGGATCAGAATCCCCTTGTAAAATTTGAAACAAGGGTTTTAATTCCATGGTTGATATTTTTAACAGGGGTCTGATCCAATTAATATCTCCCAAAAATTTTTGAAAATCATTCAAGGTCTTTAAATTATCAATTCTTAACTGGAAAGGTATATGATGAATAGTAAACTCCTGTATTATTCTCCCTAAATAATTATAAGGAGGTTCAGTTTGAATTTTTTCAGGGGCTACCTTTAATCCATATATTTCTAAAGCCTCTATCAATTCTTGCAATATATCATGTAAAACAGCTCTATCCTCTCCAGCTAATAAAATATCATCCATATAATGTATAATATATATCTCTTTATATTTTTGTCTAATTGAACATATAGCTTGGTCAACATATTTCTGACATAAGGTGGGACTATTTTTCATCCCTTGAGGTAAAACCTTCCATTGATAACGTTGGTAAGGTCTATTAAAATTGGAAGAGGGCACACTAAAAGCAAATCGTTTTCTATCATTTTCATTTAAAGGTATAGTAAAAAAGCAATCTTGTAAATCAATTACTATAATGGAATAATATTTGGGAATAGCAACTGGAGAAGGCAGGCCAGGCTGTAAGGCACCCATTGTTTCCATAGTTTTATTAATAGCTCTTAAATCTTGTAATAATCTCCATTTTCCAGATTTCTTTTTAATAACAAATATGGGAGTATTCCAAGGACTTGTAGAAGGCTCAATATGTCCTGCTAATAATTGTTGTTCCACCAATAATTTTGCAGCTGTTAATTTTTCAGCTGTTAGGGGCCATTGTTCCACCCATATTGGCTCGTCAGACAGCCATACTATGGGATCAGCTGCTTTTAGAACAATGGCCCCCTTTATAAATTTGGATATCCTATTCCACATTTATCAATTTTTGGTTTTGCAACTATTGGAAATAATTGTCCCTCCTGATTTTTTCCTAAGCCCTTATCCGGATCATATCCCATCTTTATCATTTCTGATGACACCCAATCATCAGGACTATATAATCAAAGGCTGCAGCATCTAAATCATCTTCATCTGCCCTAGGTAATTCATCATCAAAAGGCGGATCGGCAAAAACATTCGATTTCTCAGGTTTTGAGTCATCCTCAACCTCTGAATCACTGTCTTTAGTAACACAATCTTTAAAAGCTGCAGCTAAAACTTCACCCTCATCGGGTGGAGGTTTCGGAGGAAGTAATGGAGTACTTTCATCAACATTAGGAGGGTATTTATAAGGATTTTTTTGACCCTCAGGCAGGGGAGCAATACTTTCCCTAATTAAATTCCACAAAGCAAAAGTGTCTACAGGAACTTTTTCAGGCCCAAAATGGGTATAATATACCTGCAAAGTTTGTCCCACCTTCTGCCAGGTCTCTAGATTTACCGAACCCTGTTCAGGAAACCAAGGGCATTGCTCTTGCACAAACTGAAAAAATTGAGTTAACTGTTTGCTAGTAACCTTAATACCTCGTCCATGCAGCATATGCTTAATAATATCAATAAATAATAGTCTCTCTTTAGACGCAGCATGTCCCATATTAGTACCTATTACTCACCTTCACTTACCAGTTCTCCTTTAACTGGGGGTCTGCAGCACCCTATGGTGAGACTCCTATCCGTCCGAATATTATACTTACCCCTTCAGGTCCCTGTGCGGGCGCCACTTGCCGAGGACAAGCCCCAGCGGTACAGGATTGCCAGAGGGGAGGACGGCGTCGGCGAGGACAGAACTCAAGACACCTCTTCTTGGGTGCAAGGATCTGACATTTTATTAGCAAAAAGCTGCAACATTTATAATTCTACAGTTCCTTATTCTTATTTTTCATATCATCTTTTAATCTTTCACAACCTTTCTATTCTTGAGCCAAAAATCTTACACAAACAATAACACATTAACCACTTTAACAAAAAACATCCGCGTACATAAGCAGTTCACACAATGATCTCATTAATGTTTCCCTCACACAGTCTCCTGCGGTGGAGCATATCCTGATCACAGCTCCTGTTGACGAAATCAGGCACAATCTCTTCGGCTTTTCACACCTTGGTGATTTTTTTTAGCTCACGTAAGCTATTTTCTTTATAGGTCAGTACCAAACAGTCCAAATCCCACCGGGTACTTTATGTTCTACCTTCACAGGCTTGCCGTTCCACTTCCAGATCGTATCTCTTCCTATTGTTGGCCATCTTGGAAAACACCGTACTGCAAAACCTAACCTATTCTTAAAATATCTGCAATAAGCTTTATATCTATTTCTTTGCATAGCTTTATCTGCATCTTTAAATTTTACATATCCCATGATCATTTTAATTCTAGCTATTTCCCACATAACCCAATATAGTTTCTTATATACTCAATCTACAAAAAATCTTCCCCTATACCAAAACCAAATGTTTCCATTTTACTCTATACTGTGGTCTAAATTTAAATCCTGCATTACAACATAATATGTTGCATAGCAAAAATACCCCAAAGAGCATCATTTTACAACCA
The DNA here is from genome assembly GCF_949987515.2 of Delphinus delphis. NCBI lineage: Eukaryota > Metazoa > Chordata > Mammalia > Artiodactyla > Delphinidae > Delphinus > Delphinus delphis. The sequence goes on along the minus strand of NC_082690.1, from coordinate 281,696 downwards.
GGGAATTGCTTGGGGAAATCTTGAGGGGAACCACCTCTCGGGAAGCTTTGCTTTCCCATTTTGTACCTTCCAGTACTAGCTTTGCTCAGTACTGTCAGCCTTGGCTTTGCACAGACCTCTTGGTACATTCAGAGCTGGGTCCCGACATTTATGCCCCTGTACACATGCTTGATTCTCTTTCGGAGCCATAGCAATCCATAGGTTTTAAGATACTTACTAGTCAGGTACATTCTTAGGCGTTTAATATGCGGTGTTGAGTCCATTTCGTTGAGCAAGGAGTAGCTCTTGTCTATTCCATATTTGGCTTCAGGAACTTTATCTGTGCTCATTTCAATCTCTGGGTTTATGCAGCACCCCAACTCACCTTTCCCCTTAAGCAAGCATAAGTTGGTTTTCTAATTTTGAGACCCTGTTCTGTTCTGTAATTCAGTTCCTGTGTAGCCAAGTTTACATTCCATGTATTACAGATATCTTATGATGTTTCTTTTTCTGTGTGACTTATTTCAGTTAGAATCATCATACCTGAATCCACTCATTGTGATGCTAAGGGCCTGATGACACAGATTTCATTGCTGAGTGATATTGCTTTGTAAGTAAATACCACAACTTCTTTATCCATTTTTCACTTTCTGCGATGTTGAACTTGTACTGTAAACGAGTTTCTTGTAAACAGAGCCGTTCCAAACTTTGGGGTGGCTGTGTCTTTTTGATTTTAATTTCCCTAAGGTATAGGACCATAAGGGGAAGTGCCCTAGGTTCTGTTGCTTTGTTTTTTCGATGTTTCAGGAAACACCATACACTTCTCCCGAGTGTCTGTTGGCAATTTACATCCCGCCCATCAGCATAACAAGGCTCCCAGTTCTCCATGGCCTGTCCTGCCTTTCTGGATTTTACACTTTTTTCAGATGGCCCTTTTGACCGGGGGGAAGTGAGACTTCATTGTAGTGCAGATTTCCTTTGCAAGCTTGCTTGGTTGGCCAAAAAGGGCGTATGCGTTTTTTCCTGAATATATTCAGGAAAAAACGCATACGCCCTTTTTGGCCAAGTGCATCATTGTGGACGTTCTGCCTCTTTTCCTATGCTTTCAATGCAATTCCAGTCTACCTCCTGAAATCGGTTTCCTGCAATTCTGCCCCGCTTTCAAGTCCTCTTGGCAGCCTTACTTCAGTCTATTTTTGGACGATAGCTGTCATTTATAACTCTGCAGGTTTGTGAATTACAGTGCCCCTGAGCTCCTTTCTTCAACTCGCTTTCTTTTGAGCTGGCCGCAACACCGCAGGATGGCTTCAGGCCCTAATCTGGTTCCGGTACGGCACGCTGAGCCTTTGGTTAATTCCTCTTCCTGGTGGGAAATGAGAGTTAAATTTGCCCGTCCAGACACCTCCAGCTATCCTCTCATTGGTTCTCGCTATTCCTGTTCATCTTCCGCAGAAATTGCAAACTGGGCCAAACAGGAGGTTAAAGGGACTGACTCTCCAAGTCGGGAGAGTGTTAGTAAAGCGCCTGGAATGTTGCACCCGAGTACCAGGGTACGAAAACTGGGACATATTTGAACACGTCTCCCGATCACATGGTTGATCATACTCTAGGTTCCACATGCATGTTTTAGCTGAAGGAAGAATACCTTAAACCTGGGTAGTTGAAACCCGTGGAATGGGTACCATGCAATATGACTTCAAAGGGTCTTCATTTGCTCACCGAACCTCTCCAATCCTATCACTGCTGCGTTTATGCCCCTGTACACATGCTTGATTCTCTTTCGGAGACATAGCAATCCATAGGTTTTAAGATACTTACTAGTCAGGTACATTCTTAGGCGTTTAATATGCGGTGTTGAGTCCATTTCGTTGAGCAAGGAGTAGCTCTTGTCTATTCCATATTTGACTTAAGGAACTTTATCTGTGCTCATTTCAATCTCTGGTTTTATGCAGCACCCCAACTCACCTTTACCCTTAAGCAAGCATAAGTTGGTTTTCTAAATTTGAGACCCTGTTCTGTTCTGTAATTCAGTTCCTGTGTAGCCAAGTTTACATTCCGTGTATTAGTGATATCTTATGATGTTTCTTTTTCTGTGTGACTTATTTCAGTTAGAATCATCGTACCTGAATCCACTCATTATGCTGCTACGGGCCTGATGACACAGATTTCATTGCTGAGTGATACTGCATTGTACGTAAGTACCACAAGTTCTTTATCCATTTTTCACTTTCTGTGATATTGAACTTGTACGGTAAACGAGGTTCTTGTAAACAGAGGCGTCCCAAACTTTGGGGTGGCTGTGTCTTTTTGATTTTAATTTCCCTAAGCTATAGGACCATAAGTGGAAGTGCCCTAGGCTCTGTTGCTTTGTTTTTTAGATGTTTCAGGAAACACCATACACTTCTCCCGAGTGTCTGTTGGCAATTTACATCCCTCCCATCAGCATAACAAGGCTCCCAGTTCTCCATGGCCTGTCCTGCCTTTCTGGATTTTACACTTTTTTCAGATGGCCCTTTTGACCGGGAGGAAGTGAGACTTCATTGTAGTGCAGATTTCCTTTGCAAGCTTGCTTGGTTGGCCAAAAAGGGCGTATGCGTTTTTTCCTGAATATATTCAGGAAAAAACGCATACGCCCTTTTTGGCCAAGTGCATCATTGTGGACGTTCTGCCTCTTTTCCTATGCTTTCAATGCAATTCCAGTCTACCTCCTGAAATCGGTTTCCTGCAATTCTGCCCCGCTTTCAAGTCCTCTTGGCAGCCTTACTTCAGTCTATTTTTGGACGATAGCTGTCATTTATAACTCTGCAGGTTTGTGAATTACAGTGCCCCTGAGCTCCTTTCTTCAACTTGCTTTCTTGTGACCTGGCCGCAACACCACAGGATGGCTTCAGGCCCTAATCTGGTTCCGGCACGGCACGCTGAGCCTTTGGTTATTTCCTCTTCCTGGTGGGAAATGAGAGTTAAATTTGCCCGTCCAGACACCTCCAGCTAGTCTCTCATTGGTTCTCGCTATTCCTGTTCATCTTCCGCAGAAATTGCAAACTGTGCCAAACAGGAGGTTAAAGGCGCTGACTCTCCAAGTGGGGAGAGTGTTAGTAAAGCGTCTGGAATGTTGCACCCGAGTACCAGGGGAGGAAAACTGAGACATATTTGAACACGTCTCCCGATCACATGGTTGATCATACTCTGGGTTCCACATGCATGTTTTAGCTGAAGGAAGAATACCTAAAACCTGGGTAGTTGAAACCCGTGGAATGGGTACCATGCAATATGACTTCAAAGGGTTTTCATTTGCTCACCGAACCTCTCCAATCCTATCACTGCTGCGTTTATGCCCCTGTACACATGCTTGATTCTCTTTTGGAGACATGGCAATCCCTAGATTTTAAGATACTTCCTAGTCAGGTACATTCTTAGGCGTTTAATATGCGGTGTTGAGTCCATTTCTTTGAGCAAGGAGTAGCTCTTGTCTATTCCATATTTGACTTAAGGAACTTTATCTGTGCTCATTTCAATCTCTGGTTTTATGCAGCACCCCAAGTCACCTTTACCCTTAAGCAAGCATAAGTTGGTTTTCTAAATTTGAGACCCTGTTCTGTTCTGTAATTCAGTTCCTGTGTAGCCAAGTTTACATTCCGTGTATTACTGATATCTTATGATGCTTCTTTTTCTGTGTGACTTATTTCAGTTAGAATCATCATACCTGAATCCACTCATTGTGCTACTAAGGGCCTGATGACACAGATTTCATTGCTGAGTGATATTGCTTTGTAAGTAAATACCACAACTTCTTTATCCATTTTTCACTTTCTGCCATGTTGAATTTGTACTGTAAACGAGGTTCTTGTAAACAGAGGCGTCCCAAACTTTGGGGTGGCTGTGTCTTTTTGATTTTAATTTCCCTAAGCTATAGGATCATAAGTGGAAGTGCCCTAGGTTCTGTTGCTTTGTTTTTTAGATGTTTCAGGAAACACCATACACTTCTCCCGAGTGGTTGTTGGCAATTTACATCCCGCCCATCAGCATAACAAGGCTCCCAGTTCTCCATGGCCTGTCCTGCCTTTCTGGATTTTACACTTTTTTCAGATGGCTCTTTTGACTGGGGGGAAGTGAGACTTCATTGTAGTGCAGATTTCCTTTGCAAGCTTGCTTGGTTGGCCAAAAAGGGCGTATGCGTTTTTTCCTGAATATATTCAGGAAAAAACGCATACGCCCTTTTTGGCCAAGTGCATCATTGTGGACGTTCTGCCTCTTTTCCTATGCTTTCAATGCAATTCCAGTCTACCTCCTGAAATCGGTTTCCTGCAATTCTGCCCCGCTTTCAAGTCCTCTTGGCAGCCTTACTTCAGTCTATTTTTGGACGATAGCTGTCATTTATAACTCTGCAGGTTTGTGAATTCCAGTGCCCCTGAGCTCCTTTCTTCAACTCGCTTTCTTTTGAGCTGGCCGCAACACCGCAGGATGGCTTCAGGCCCTAATCTGGTTCCGGCACGGCATGCTGAGGCTTTGGTTATTTCCTCTTCCTGGTGGGAAATGAGAGTTAAATTTGCCTGTCCAGACACCTCCAGCTAGCCTCTCATTGGTTCTCGCTATTCCTGTTCATCTTCCGCAGAAATTGCAAACTGGGCCAAACAGGAGGTTAAAGGCGCTGACTCTCCAAGTGGGGAGAGTGTTAGTAAAGCATCTGGAATGTTGCACCCGAGTACCAGGGGAGGAAAACTGAGACATATTTGAACACGTCTCTCGTTCACATGGTTGATCATACTCTGGGTTCCACATGCATGTTTTAGCTGAAGGAAGAATACCTTAAACCTGGAGAGTTGAGACCCGTGTAATGGGTACCATGCAATATGACTTCAAAGGGTCTTCATTTGCTCACCGAACCTCTCCAATCGTATCACTGCTGCGTTTATGCCCCTGTACACACGCTTGATTCTCTTTCGGATACATAGCAATCCATAGGTTTTAAGATACTTACTAGTCAGGTACATTCTTAGGCGTTTAATATGCGGTGTTGAGTCCATTTCGTTGAGCAAGGAGTAGCACTTGTCTATTCCATATTTGGCTTAAGGAACTTTATCTGTGCTCATTTCAATCTCTGGTTTTATGCAGCACCCCAACTCACCTTTACCCTTAAGCAAGCATAAGTTGGTTTTCTAAATTTGAGACCCTGTTCTGTTCTGTAATTCAGTTCCTGTGTAGCCAAGTTTACATTCCGTGTATTACTGATATCTTATGATGTTTCTTTTTCTGTGTGACTTATTTCAGTTAGAATCATCATACCTGAATCCACTCATTGTGATGCTAAGGGCCTGATGACATAGATTTCATTGCTGAGTGATACTGCATTGTACGTAAGTACCACAAGTTTTTTATCCATTTTTCACTTTCTGCGATGTTGAACTTGTACTGTAAACGAGGTTCTTGTAAACAGAGGCGTCCCAAACTTTGGGGTGGCTGTGTCTTTTTGATTTTAATTTCCCTAAGCTATAGGACCATAAGTGGCAGTGCCCTAGGCTCTGTTGCTTTGTTTTTTAGATGTTTCAGGAAACACCATACACTTCTCCCGAGTGTCTCTTGGCAATTTACATCCCGCCCATCAGCATAACAAGGCTCCCAGTTCTCCATGGCCTGTCCTGCCTTTCTGGATTTTACACTTTTTTCAGATGGCCCTTTTGACCGGGGGGAAGTGAGACTTCATTGTAGTGCAGATTTCCTTTGCAAGCTTGCTTGGTTGGCCAAAAAGGGCGTATGCGTTTTTTCCTGAATATATTCAGGAAAAAACGTATACGCCCTTTTTGGCCAAGTGCATCATTGTGGACGTTCTGCCTCTTTTCCTATGCTTTCAATGCAATTTCAGTCTACCTCCTGAAATCGGTTTCCTGCAATTCTGCCCCGCTTTCAAGTCCTCTTGGCAGCCTTACTTCAGTCTATTTTTGGACGATAGCTGTCATTTATAACTCTGCAGGTTTGTGAATTACAGTGCCCCTGAGCTCCTTTCTTCAACTCGCTTTCTTGTGACCTGGCCGCAACACCACAGGATGGCTTCAGGCCCTAATCTGGTTCCGGCACGGCACGCTGAGCCTTTGGTTATTTCCTCTTCCTGGTGGGAAATGAGAGTTAAATTTGCCCGTCCAGACACCTCCAGCTAGTCTCTCATTGGTTCTCGCTATTCCTGTTCATCTTCCGCAGAAATTGCAAACTGTGCCAAACAGGAGGTTAAAGGCGCTGACTCTCCAAGTGGGGAGAGTGTTAGTAAAGCGTCTGGAATGTTGCACGCGAGTACCAGTGGAGGAAAGCTGAGACATATTTGAACACGTCTCCCGTTCACATGGTTGATCATACTTGGGTTCCACATGAATGTTTTAGCTGAAGGAAGAATACCTTAAACCTGGAGAGTTAAGACCCGTGGAATGGGTACCATGCAATATGACTTCAAAGGGTCTTCATTTGCTCACCGAACCTCTCCAATCCTATCACTGCTGCGTTTATGCCCCTGTACACATGCTTGATTCTCTTTCGGAGACATAGCAATCCATAAGTTTTAAGATACTTACTAGTCAGGTACATTCTTAGGCGTTTAATATGCGGTGTTGAGTCCATTTCGTTGAGCAAGGAGTAGCTCTTGTCTATTCCATATTTGACTTAAGGAACTTTATCTGTGCTCATTTCAATCTCTGGTTTTATGCAGCACCCCAACTCACCTTTACCCTTAAGCAAGCATAAGTTGGTTTTCTAAATTTGAGACCCTGTTCTGTTCTGTAATTCAGTTCCTGTGTAGCCAAGTTTACATTCCATGTATTACTGATATCTTATGATGTTTCTTTTTCTGTGTGACTTATTTCAGTTAGAATCATCATACCTGAATCCACTCATTGTGCTGCTAAGGGCCTGATGACACAGATTTCATTGCTGAGTGATATTGCTTTGTAAGTAAATACCACAACTTCTTTATCCATTTTTCACTTTCTGCGATGTTGAACTTGTACTGTAAACGAGGTTCTTGTAAACAGAGCCGTTCCAAACTTTGGGGTGGCTGTGTCTTTTTGATTTTAAATTCCCTAAGCTATAGGACCATAAGTGGAAGTGCCCTAGGCTCTGTTGCTTTGTTTTTTAGATGTTTCAGGAAACACCATACACTTCTCCCCAGTGTCTGTTGGCAATTTACATCCCGCCCATCAGCATAACAAGGCTCCCAGTTCTCCATGGCCTGTCCTGCCTTTCTGGATTTTACACTTTTTTCAGATGGCCCTTTTGACCGGGGGGAAGTGAGACTTCATTGTAGTGCAGATTTCCTTTGCAAGCTTGCTTGGTTGGCCAAAAAGGGCGTATGCGTTTTTTCCTGAATATATTCAGGAAAAAACGCATACGCCCTTTTTGGCCAAGTGCATCATTGTGGACGTTCTGCCTCTTTTCCTATGCTTTCAATGCAATTCCAGTCTACCTCCTGAAATCGGTTTCCTGCAATTCTGCCCCGCTTTCAAGTCCTCTTGGCAGCCTTACTTCAGTCTATTTTTGGACGATAGCTGTCATTTATAACTCTGCAGGTTTGTGAATTACAGTGCCCCTGAGCTCCTTTCTTCAACTCGCTTTCTTTTGAGCTGGCCGCAACACCGCAGGATGGCTTCAGGCCCTAATCTGGTTGCGGTACGGCACGCTCAGCCTTTGGTTATTTCCTCTTCCTGGTGGGAAATGAGAGTTAAATTTGCCCGTCCAGACACCTCCAGCTAGCCTCTCATTGGTTCTCGCTATTCCTGTTCATCTTCCGCAGAAATTGCAAACTGTGCCAAACAGGAGGTTAAAGGCGCTGACTCTCCAAGTGGGGAGAGTGTTAGTAAAGCGTCTGGAATGTTGCACCCGAGTACCAGGGGAGGAAAACTGAGACATATTTGAACACGTCTCCCGATCACATGGTTGATCATACTCTGGGTTCCACATGCATGTTTTAGCTGAAGGAAGAATACCTAAAACCTGGGTAGTTGAAACCCGTGGAATGGGTACCATGCAATATGACTTCAAAGGGTCTTCATTTGCTCACCGAACCTCTCCAATCCTATCACTGCTGCGTTTATGCCCCTGTACACATGCTTGATTCTCTTTCGGAGACATAGCAATCTATAGGTTTTAAGATACTTACTAGTCAGGTACATTCTTAGGCGTTTAATATGCGGTGTTGAGTCCATTTCGTTGAGCAAGGAGTAGCTCTTGTCTATTCCATATTTGGCTTAAGGAACTTTATCTGTGCTCATTTCAATCTCTGGTTTTATGCAGCACCCCAACTCACCTTTCCCCTTAAGCAAGCATAAGTTGGTTTTCTAAATTTGAGACCCTGTTCTGTTCTGTAATTCAGTTCCTGTGTAGCCAAGTTTACATTCCGTGTATTAGTGATATCTTATGATGTTTCTTTTTCTGTGTGACTTATTTCAGTTAGAATCATCGTACCTGAATCCACTCATTATGCTGCTACGGGCCTGATGACACAGATTTCATTGCTGAGTGATACTGCATTGTACGTAAGTACCACAAGTTCTTTATCCATTTTTCACTTTCTGTGATATTGAACTTGTACGGTAAACGAGGTTCTTGTAAACAGAGGCGTCCCAAACTTTGGGGTGGCTGTGTCTTTTTGATTTTAATTTCCCTAAGCTATAGGACCATAAGTGGAAGTGCCCTAGGCTCTGTTGCTTTGTTTTTTAGATGTTTCAGAAAACACCATACACTTCTCCCGAGTGTCTGTTGGCAATTTACATCCCTCCCATCAGCATAACAAGGCTCCCAGTTCTCCATGGCCTGTCCTGCCTTTCTGGATTTTACACTTTTTTCAGATGGCCCTTTTGACCGGGGGGAAGTGAGACTTCATTGTAGTGCAGATTTCCTTTGCAAGCTTGCTTGGTTGGCCAAAAAGGGCGTATGCGTTTTTTCCTGAATATATTCAGGAAAAAACGCATACGCACTTTATGGCCAAGTGCATCATTGTGGACGTTCTGCCTCTTCTCCTATGCTTTCAATGCAATTCCAGTCTACCTCCTGAAATCGGTTTCCTGCAAATCTGCCCCGCTTTCAAGTCCTCTTGGCAGCCTTACTTCAGTCTATTTTTGGACGATAGCTGTCATTTGTAACTCTGCAGGTTTGTGAATTACAGTGCCCCTGAGCTCCTTTCTTCAACTCGCTTTCTTGTGAGCTGGCTGCAACACCGCAGGATGGCTTCAGGCCCTAATCTGGTTCCGGCACGGCACGCTGAGCCTCTGGTTATTTCCTCTTCCTGGTGGGAAATGAGAGTTAAATTTGCCCGTCCAGACACCTCCAGCTAGTCTCTCATTGGTTCTCGCTATTCCTGTTCATCTTCCGCAGAAATTGCAAACTGGGCCAAACAGGAGGTTAAAGGCGCTGACTCTCCAAGTGGGGAGAGTGTTAGTAAAGCGTCTGGAATGTTGCACCCGAGTACCAGGGGAGGAAAACTGAGACATATTTGAACACGTCTCCCGATCACATGGTTGATCATACTTGGGTTCCACATGCATGTTTTAGCTGAAGGAAGAATACCTTAAACCTGGAGAGTTAAGACCCGTGTAATGGGTACCATGCAATATGACTTCAAAGGGTCTTCATTTGCTCACCGAACATCTCCAATCCTATCACTGTTGCATTTATGCCCCTGTACACACGCTTGATTCTCTTTTGGAGACATAGCAATCCATAGGTTTTAGATACTTACTAGTCAGGTACATTCTTAGGCGTTTAATATGGGGTTTTGAGTCCATTTCTTTGAGCAAGGAGTAGCTCTTGTCTATTCCATATTTAGCTTAAGGAACTTTATCTGTGCTCATTTCAATCTCTGGTTTTATGCAGCACCCCAACTCACCTTTCCCCTTAAGCAAGCATAAGTTGGTTTTCTAAATTTGAGACCCTGTTCTGTTTTGGAATGTAGTTCCTGTGTAGCCAAGTTTACATTCCGTGTATTAGTGATATCTTATGATGTTTCTTTTTCTGTGTGACTTATTTCAGTTAGAATCATCGTACCTGAATCCACTCATTATGCTGCTACGGGCCTGATGACATAGATTTCATTGCTGAGTGATACTGCATTGTACGTAAGTACCACAAGTTCTTTATCCATTTTTCACTTTCTGTGATATTGAACTTGTACGGTAAACGAGGTTCTTTTAAACGGAGGCGTCCCAAACTTTGGGGTGGCTGTGTCTTTTTGATTTTAATTTCCCTAAGCTATAGGACCATAAGTGGAAGTGCCCTAGGCTCTGTTGCTTTGTTTTTTAGATGTTTCAGGAAACACCATACACTTCTCCTGAGTGTCTGTTGGCAATTTACATCCCGCCCATCAGCATAACAAGGCTCCCAGTTCTCCATGGCCTGTCCTGCCTTTCTGGATTTTACACTTTTTTCAGATGGCCCTTTTGACCGGGGGGAAGTGAGACTTCATTGTAGTGCAGATTTCCTTTGCAAGCTTGCTTGTTTGGCCAAAAAGGGCGTATGCGTTTTTTCCTGAATATATTCAGGAAAAAACGCATACACACTTTATGGCCAAGTGCATCATTGTGGACGTTCTGCCTCTTTTCCTATGCTTTCAATGCAATTCCAGTCTACCTCCTGAAATCGGTTTCCTGCAAATCTGCCCCGCTTTCAAGTCCTCTTGGCAGCCTTACTTCAGTCTATTTTTGGACGATAGCTGTCATTTGTAACTCTGCAGGTTTGTGAATTACAGTGCCCCTGAGCTCCTTTCTTCAACTCGCTTTCTTGTGAGCTGGCTGCAACACCGCAGGATGGCTTCAGGCCCTAATCTGGTTCCGGCACGGCACGCTGAGCCTCTGGTTATTTCCTCTTCCTGGTGGGAAATGAGAGTTAAATTTGCCCGTCCAGACACCTCCAGCTAGTCTCTCATTGGTTCTCGCTATTCCTGTTCATCTTCCGCAGAAATTGCAAACTGGGCCAAACAGGAGGTTAAAGGCGCTGACTCTCCAAGTGGGGAGAGTGTTAGTAAAGCGTCTGGAATGTTGCACCCGAGTACCAGGGGAGGAAAACTGAGACATATTTGAACACGTCTCCCGATCACATGGTTGATCATACTCTGGGTTCCACATGCATGTTTTAGCTGAAGGAAGAATACCTAAAACCTGGGTAGTTGAAACCCGTGGAATGGGTACCATGCAATATGACTTCAAAGGGTCTTCATTTGCTCACCGAACCTCTCCAATCCTATCACTGCTGCGTTTATGCCCCTGTACACATGCTTGATTCTCTTTCGGAGACATAGCAATCCATAGGTTTTAAGATACTTACTAGTCAGGTACATTCTTAGGCGTTTAATATGCGGTGTTGAGTCCATTTCTTTGAGCAAGGAGTAGCTCTTGTCTATTCCATATTTGGCTTAAGGAACTTTATCTGTGCTCATTTCAATCTCTGGTTTTATGCAGCACCCCAACTCACCTTTCCCCTTAAGCAAGCATAAGTTGGTTTTCTAAATTTGAGACCCTGTTCTGTTCTGTAATTCAGTTCCTGTGTAGCCAAGTTTACATTCCGTGTATTAGTGATATCTTATGATGTTTCTTTTTCTGTGTGACTTATTTCAGTTGGAATCATCATACCTGAATCCACTTATTGTGCTGCTAAGGGCCTGATGACACAGATTTCATTGCTGAGTGATATTGCTTTGTAAGTAAATACCACAACTTCTTTATCCATTTTTCACTTTCTGCGATGTTGAACTTGTACTGTAAACGAGGTTCTTGTAAACAGAGCCGTTCCAAACTTTGGGGTGGCTGTGTCTTTTTGATTTTAATTTCCCTAAGCTATAGGACCATAAGTGGAAGTGCCCTAGGTTCTGTTGCTTTGTTTTTTAGATGTTTCAGGAAACACCATACACTTCTCCCGAGTGGTTGTTGGCAATTTACATCCCGCCCATCAGCATAACAAGGCTCCCAGTTCTCCATGGCCTGTCCTGCCTTTCTGGATTTTACACTTTTTTCAGATGGCCCTTTTGACCGGGGGGAAGTGAGACTTCATTGTAGTGCAGATTTCCTTTGCAAGCTTGCTTGGTTGGCCAAAAAGGGCGTATGCGTTTTTTCCTGAATATATTCAGGAAAAAACGCATACGCCCTTTTTGGCCAAGTGCATCATTGTGGACGTTCTGCCTCTTTTCCTATGCTTTCAATGCAATTCCAGTCTACCTCCTGAAATCGGTTTCCTGCAATTCTGCCCCGCTTTCAAGTCCTCTTGGCAGCCTTACTTCAGTCTATTTTTGGACGATAGCTGTCATTTATAAGTCTGCAGGTTTGTGAATTACAGTGCCCCTGAGCTCCTTTCTTCAACTTGCTTTCTTGTGACCTGGCCGCAACACCGCAGGATGGCTTCAGGCCCTAATCTGGTTCCGGCACGGCACGCTGAGCCTCTGGTTATTTCCTCTTCCTGGTGGGAAATGAGAGTTAAATTTGCCCGTCCAGACACCTCCAGCTAGTCTCTCATTGGTTCTTGCTATTCCTGTTCATCTTCCGCAGAAATTGCAAACTGGGCCAAACAGGAGGTTAAAGGCGCTGACTCTCCAAGTGGGGAGAGTGTTAGTAAAGCGTCTGGAATGTTGCACCCGAGTACCAGGGGAGGAAAACTGAGACATATTTGAACACGTCTCCCGATCACATGGTTGATCATACTCTAGGTTCCACATGCATGTTTTAGCTGAAGGAAGAATACCTAAAACCTGGGTAGTTGAAACCCGTGGAATGGGTACCATGCAATATGACTTCAAAGGGTTTTCATTTGCTCACCGAACCTCTCCAATCCTATCACTGCTGCGTTTATGCCCCTGTACACATGCTTGATTCTCTTTCGGAGACATAGCAATCCATAGGTTTTAAGATACTTACTAGTCAGGTACATTCTTAGGCGTTTAATATGGGGTGTTGAGTCCATTTCGTTGAGCAAGGAGTAGCTCTTGTCTATTCCATATTTGGCTTAAGGAACTTTATCTGTGCTCATTTCAATCTCTGGTTTTATGCAGCACCCCAACTCACCTTTCCCCTTAAGCAAGCATAAGTTGGTTTTCTAAATTTGAGACCCTGTTCTGTTTTGGAATGCAGTTCCTGTGTAGCCAAGTTTACATTCCGTGTATTAGTGATATCTTATGATGTTTCTTTTTCTGTGTGACTTATTTCAGTTAGAATCATCGTACCTGAATCCACTCATTATGCTGCTACGGGCCTGATGACATAGATTTCATTGCTGAGTGATACTGCATTGTACGTAAGTACCACAAGTTCTTTATCCATTTTTCACTTTCTGTGATATTGAACTTGTACGGTAAACGAGGTTCTTGTAAACAGAGGCGTCCCAAACTTTGGGGTGGCTGTGTCTTTTTGATTTTAATTTCCCTAAGCTATAGGACCGTAAGTGGAAGTGCCCTCGGCTCTGTTGCTTTGTTTTTTAGATGTTTCAGGAAACACCATACACTTCTCCCGAGTGGTTGTTGGCAATTTACATCCCGCCCATCAGCATAACAAGGCTCCCAGTTCTCCATGGCCTGTCCTGCCTTTCTGGATTTTACAATTTTTTCAGATGGCCCTTTTGACTGGGGGGAAGTGAGACTTCATTGTAGTGCAGATTTCCTTTGCAAGTTTGCTTGGTTGGCCAAAAAGGGCGTATGCGTTTTTTCCTGAATATATTCAGGAAAAAACGCATACGCCCTTTTTGGCCAAGTGCATCATTGTGGACGTTCTGCCTCTTTTCCTATGCTTTTAATGCAATTCCGTCTACCTCCTGAAATCGGTTTCCTGCAATTCTGCCCCGCTTTCAAGTCCTCTTGGCAGCCTTACTTCAGTGTATTTTTGGAGGATAGCTGTCATTTATAACTCTGCAGGTTTGTGAATTACAGTGCCCCTGAGCTCCTTTCTTCAACTCGCTTTCTTTTGAGCTGGCCGCAACACCGCAGGATGGCTTCTGGCCCTAATCTGGTTCCGGCACGGCACGCTGAGCCTTTGGTTAATTCCTCTTCCTGGTGGGAAATGAGAGTTAAATTTGCCCATCCAGACACCTCCAGCTAGCCTCTCATTGGTTCTCGCTATTCCTGTTCATCTTCCGCAGAAATTGTAAACTGGGCCAAACAGGAGGTTAAAGAGACTGACTCTCCAAGTCGGGAGAGTGTTAGTAAAGCGTCTGGAATGTTGCACCCGAGTACCAGGGTACGAAAACTGGGACATATTTGAACACGTCTCCCGATCACATGGTTGATCATACTCTAGGTTCCACATGCATGTTTTAGCTGAAGGAAGAATACCTTAAACCTGGGTAGTTGAAACCCGTGGAATGGGTACCATGCAATATGACTTCAAAGGGTCTTCATTTGCTCACCGAACCTCTCCAATCCTATCACTGCTGCGTTTATGCCCCTGTACACATGCTTGATTCTCTTTCGGAGACATAGCAATTCCTAGGTTTTAAGATACTTACTAGTCAGGTACATTCTTAGGCGTTTAATATGGGGTGTTGAGTACATTTCGTTGAGCAAGGAGTAGCTCTTGTCTATTCCATATTTGGCTTAAGGAACTTTATCTGTGCTCATTTCAATCTCTGGTTTTATGCAGCACCCCAACTCACCTTTACCCTTAAGCAAGCATAAGTTGGTTTTCTAAATTTGAGACCCTGTTCTGTTCTGTAATTCAGTTCCTGTGTAGCCAAGTTTACATTCCGTGTATTACTGATATCTTATGATGTTTCTTTTTCTGTGTCACTTATTTCAGTTAGAATCATCATACCTGAATCCACTCATTGTGCTGCTAAGGGCCTGATGACACAGATTTCATTGCTGAGTGATATTGCTTTGTAAGTAAATACCACAACTTTTTTATCCATTTTTCACTTTCTTCGATGTTGAACTTGTACTGTAAACGAGGTTCTTGTAAACAGAGCCGTTCAAAACTTTGGGGTGGCTGTGTCTTTTTTATTTTAAATTCCCTAAGCTATAGGACCATAAGTGGAAGTGCCCTAGGCTCTGTTGCTTTGTTTTTTAGATGTTTCAGGAAACACCATACACTTCTCCTGAGTGTCTGTTGGCAATTTACATCCCGCCCATCAGCATAACAAGGCTCCCAGTTCTCCATGGCCTGTCCTGCCTTTCTGGATTTTACACTTTTTTCAGATGGCCGTTTTGACAGGGGGGAAGTGAGACTTCATTGTAGTGCAGATTTCCTTTGCAAGCTTGCTTGGTTGGCCAAAAAGGGCGTATGCGTTTTTTCCTGAATATATTCAGGAAAAAACGCATACGCACTTTATGGCCAAGTGCATCATTGTGGACGTTCTGCCTCTTTTCCTATGCTTTCAATGCAATTCCAGTCTACCTCCTGAAATCGGTTTCCTGCAAATCTGCCCCGCTTTCAAGTCCTCTTGGCAGCCTTACTTCAGTCTATTTTTGGACGATAGCTGTCATTTGTAACTCTGCAGGTTTGTGAATTACAGTGCCCCTGAGCTCCTTTCTTCAACTCGCTTTCTTGTGAGCTGGCCGCAACACCGCAGGATGGCTTCAGGCCCTAATCTGGTTCCGGCACGGCACGCTGAGCCTCTGGTTATTTCCTCTTCCTGGTGGGAAATGAGAGTTAAATTTGCCCGTCCAGACACCTCCAGCTAGTCTCTCATTGGTTCTCGCTATTCCTGTTCATCTTCCGCAGAAATTGCAAACTGGGCCAAACAGGAGGTTAAAGGCGCTGACTCTCCAAGTGGGGAGAGTGTTAGTAAAGCGTCTGGAATGTTGCACCCGAGTACCAGGGGAGGAAAACTGAGACATATTTGAACACGTCTCCCGATCACATGGTTGATCATACTTGGGTTCCACATGCATGTTTTAGCTGAAGGAAGAATACCTAAAACCTGGAGAGTTAAGACCCGTGTAATGGGTACAATGCAATATGACTTCAAAGGGTCTTCATTTGCTCACCGAACCTCTCCAATCCTATCACTGCTGCGTTTATGCCCCTGTACACATGCTTGATTCTCTTTCGGAGACATAGCAATCCCTAGATTTTAAGATACTTACTAGTCAGGTACATTCTTAGGCGTTTAATATGCGGTGTTGAGTCCATTTCTTTGAGCAAGGAGTAGCTCTTGTCTATTCCATATTTGGCTTAAGGAACTTTATCTGTGCTCATTTCAATCTCTGGTTTTATGCAGCACCCCAACTCACCTTTACCCTTAAGCAAGCATAGGTTGGTTTTTTAAATTTGAGACCCTGTTCTGTTCTGTAATTCAGTTCCTGTGTAGCCAAGTTTACATTCCGTGTATTACTGATATCTTATGATGTTTCTTTTTCTGTGTGACTTATTTCAGTTGGAATCATCATACCTGAATCCACTCATTGTGCTGCTAAGGGCCTGATGACACAGATTTCATTGCTGAGTGATATTGCTTTGTAAGTAAATAACACAACTTCTTTATGCATTTTTCACTTTCTGCGATGTTGAACTTGTACTGTAAACGAGGTTCTTGTAAACAGAGCCGTTCCAAACTTTGGGGTGGCTGTGTCTTTTTGATTTTAATTTCCCTAAGCTATAGGACCATAAGTGGAAGTGCCCTAGGTTCTGTTGCTTTGTTTTTTAGATGTTTCAGGAAACACCATACACTTCTCCCGAGTGGTTGTTGGCAATTTACATCCCTCCCATCAGCATAACAAGGCTCCCAGTTCTCCATGGCCTGTCCTGCCTTTCTGGATTTTACACTTTTTTCAGATGGCCCTTTTGACCGGGGGGAAGTGAGACTTCATTGTAGTGCAGATTTCCTTTGCAAGCTTGCTTGGTTGGCCAAAAAGGACGTATGCGTTTTTTCCTGAATATATTCAGGAAAAAACGCATACGCCCTTTTTGGCCAAGTGCATCATTGTGGACGTTCTGCCTCTTTTCCTATGCTTTCAATGCAATTCCAGTCTACCTCCTGAAATCGGTTTCCTGCAATTCTGCCCCGCTTTCAAGTCCTCTTGGCAGCCTTACTTCAGTCTATTATTGGACCATAGCTGTCATTTATAACTCTGCAGGTTTGTGAATTACAGTGCCCCTGAGCACCTTTCTTCAACTTGCTTTCTTGTGACCTGGCCGCAACACCGCAGGATGGCTTCAGGCCCTAATCTGGTTCCGGCACGGCACGCTGAGCCTCTGGTTATTTCCTCTTCCTGGTGGGAAATGAGAGTTAAATTTGCCCGTCCAGACACCTCCAGCTAGTCTCTCATTGGTTCTCGCTATTCCTGTTCATCTTCCGCAGAAATTGCAAACTGGGCCAAACAGGAGGTTAAAGGCGCTGACTCTCCAAGTGGGGAGAGTGTTAGTAAAGCGTCTGGAATGTTGCACCCGAGTACCAGGGGAGGAAAACTGAGACATATTTGAACACGTCTCCCGATCACATGGTTGATCATACTCTGGGTTCCACATGCATGTTTTAGCTGAAGGAAGAATACCTAAAACCTGGGTAGTTGAAACCCGTGTAATGGGTACCATGCAATATGACTTCAAAGGGTCTTCATTTGCTCACCGAACCTCTCCAATCCTATCACTGCTGCGTTTATGCCCCTGTACACATGCTTGATTCTCTTTCGGAGACATAGCAATCCCTAGATTTTAAGATACTTACTAGTCAGGTACATTCTTAGGCGTTTAATATGCGGTGTTGAGTCCATTTCTTTGAGCAAGGAGTAGCTCTTGTCTATTCTATATTTGGCTTAAGGAACTTTATCTGTGCTCATTTCAATCTCTGGTTTTATGCAGCACCCCAACTCACCTTTACCCTTAAGCAAGCATAAGTTGGTTTTCTAAATTTGAGACCCTGTTCTGTTCTGTAATTCAGTTCCTGTGTAGCCAAGTTTTCATTCCGTGTATTAGTGATATCTTATGATGTTTCTTTTTCTGTGTGACTTATTTCAGTTGGAATCATCATACCTGAATCCACTCATTGTGCTGCTAAGGGCCTGATGACACAGATTTCATTGCTGAGTGATATTGCTTTGTAAGTAAATACCACAAATTTTTTATCCATTTTTCACTTTCTGCGATGTTGAACTTGTACTGTAAACGAGGTTCTTGTAAACAGAGCCGTTCCAAACATTGGGGTGGCTGTGTCTTTTTGATTTTAAATTCCCTAAGCTATAGGATCATAAGTGGAAGTGCCCTAGGCTCTGTTGCTTTGTTTTTTAGATGTTTCAGGAAACACCATACACTTCTCCCGAGTGGTTGTTGGCAATTTACATCCCGCCCTTCAGCATAACAAGGCTCCCAGTTCTCCATGGCCTGTCCTGCCTTTCTGGATTTTACACTTTTTTCAGATGGCCCTTTTGACCGGGAGGAAGTGAGACTTCATTGTAATGCAGATTTCCTTTGCAAGCTTGCTTGGTTGGCCAAAAAGGGCGTATGCGTTTTTTCCTGAATATATTCAGGAAAAAACGCATACGCCCTTTTTGACCAAGTGCATCATTGTGGACGTTCGGCCTCTTTTCCTATGCTTTCAATGCAATTCCAGTCTACCTCCTGAAATCGGTTTCCTGCAATTCTGCCCCGCTTTCAAGTCCTCTTGGCAGCCTTACTTCAGTCTATTTTTGGACGATAGCTGTCATTTATAACTCTGCAGGTTTGTGAATTACAGTGCCCCTGAGCTCCTTTCTTCAACTCGCTTTCTTGTGAGCTGGCTGCAACACCGCAGGATGGCTTCAGGCCCTAATCTGGTTCCGGCACGGCACGCTGAGCCTTTGGTTATTTCCTCTTCCTGGTGGGAAATGAGAGTTAAATTTGCCCGTCCAGACACCTCCAGCTAGTCTCTCATTGGTTCTCGCTATTCCTGTTCATCTTCCGCAGAAATTGCAAACTGGGCCAAACAGGAGGTTAAAGGCGCTGACTCTCCAAGTGGGGAGAGTGTTAGTAAAGCGTCTGGAATGTTGCACCCGAGTACCAGGGGAGGAAAACTGAGACATATTTGAACACGTCTCCCGATCACATGGTTGATCATACTCTGGGTTCCACATGCATGTTTTAGCTGAAGGAAGAATACCTAAACCTGGGTAGTTGATCCCCGTGGAATGGGTACCATGCAATATGACTTCAAAGGGTCTTCATTTGCTCACCGAACCTCTCCAATCCTATCACTGCTGCATTTATGCCCCTGTACACATGCTTGATTCTCTTTCGGAGACATAGCAATCCCTAGATTTTAAGATACTTACTAGTCAGGTACATTCTTAGGCGTTTAATATGCGGTGTTGAGTCCATTTCTTTGAGCAAGGAGTAGCTCTTGTCTATTCCATATTTGGCTTAAGGAACTTTATCTGTGCTCATTTCAATCTCTGGTTTTATGCAGCACCCCAACTCACCTTTACCCTTAAGCAAGCATAAGTTGGTTTTCTAAATTTGAGACCCTGTTCTGTTCTGTAATTCAGTTCCTGTGTAGCCAAGTTTACATTCCGTGTATTAGTGATATCTTATGATGTTTCATTTTCTGTGTGACTTATTTCAGTTGGAATCATCATACCTGAATCCACTCATTGTGCTGCTAAGGGCCTGATGACACAGATTTCATTGCTGAGTGATATTGCTTTGTAAGTAAATACCACAACTTCTTTATCCATTTTTCACTTTCTGCGATGTTGAACTTGTACTGTAAACGAGGTTCTTGTAAACAGAGCCGTTCCAAACTTTGGGGTGGCTGTGTCTTTTTGATTTTAATTTCCCTAAGCTATAGGACCATAAGTGGAAGTGCCCTAGGTTCTGTTGCTTTGTTTTTTAGATGTTTCAGGAAACACCATACACTTCTCCCGAGTGGTTGTTGGCAATTTACATCCCGCCCATCAGCATAACAAGGCTCCCAGTTCTCCATGGCCTGTCCTGCCTTTCTGGATTTTACACTTTTTTCAGATGGCCCTTTTGACCGGGGGGAAGTGAGACTTCATTGTAGTGCAGATTTCCTTTGCAAGCTTGCTTGGTTGGCCAAAAAGGGCGTATGCGTTTTTTCCTGAATATATTCAGGAAAAAACGCATACGCCCTTTTTGGCCAAGTGCATCATTGTGGACGTTCTGCCTCTTTTCCTATGCTTTCAATGCAATTCCAGTCTACCTCCTGAAATCGGTTTCCTGCAATTCTGCCCCGCTTTCAAGTCCTCTTGGCAGCCTTACTTCAGTCTATTATTGGACCATACCTGTCATTTATAACTCTGCAGGTTTGTGAATTACAGTGCCCCTGAGCTCCTTTCTTCAACTTGCTTTCTTGTGACCTGGCCGCAACACCGCAGGATGGCTTCAGGCCCTAATCTGGTTCCGGCACGGCACGCTGAGCCTCTGGTTATTTCCTCTTCCTGGTGGGAAATGAGAGTTAAATTTGCCCGTCCAGACACCTCCAGCTAGTCTCTCATTGGTTCTCGCTATTCCTGTTCATCTTCCGCAGAAATTGCAAACTGGGCCAAACAGGAGGTTAAAGGCGCTGACTCTCCAAGTGGGGAGAGTGTTAGTAAAGCGTCTGGAATGTTGCACCCGAGTACCAGGGGAGGAAAACTGAGACATATTTGAGCACGTCTCCTGATCACATGGTTGATCATACTCTAGGTTCCACATGCATGTTTTAGCTGAAGGAAGAATACCTAAAACCTGGGTAGTTGAAACCCGTGGAATGGGTACCATGCAATATGACTTCAAAGGGTCTTCATTTGCTCACCGAACCTCTCCAATCCTATCACTGCTGCGTTTATGCCCCTGTACACATGCTTGATTCTCTTTCGGAGACATAGCAATCCCTAGATTTTAAGATACTTACTAGTCAGGTACATTCTTAGGCGTTTAATATGCGGTGTTGAGTCCATTTCTTTGAGCAAGGAGTAGCTCTTGTCTATTCCATATTTGGCTTAAGGAACTTTATCTGTGCTCATTTCAATCTCTGGTTTTATGCAGCACCCCAACTCACCTTTCCCCTTAAGCACGCATAAGTTGGTTTTCTAAATTTGAGACCCTGTTCTGTTCTGTAATTCAGTTCCTGTGTAGCCAAGTTTACATTCCGTGTATTAGTGATATCTTATGATGTTTCTTTTTCTGTGTGACTTATTTCAGTTGGAATCATCATACCTGAATCCACTCATTGTGCTACTAAGGGCCTGATGACACAGATTTCATTGCTGAGTGATATTGCTTTGTAAGTAAATACCACAAATTTTTTATCCATTTTTCACTTTCTGCGATGTTGAACTTGTACTGTAAACGAGGTTCTTGTAAACAGAGCCGTTCCAAACATTGGGGTGGCTGTGTCTTTTTGATTTTAAATTCCCTAAGCTATAGGATCATAAGTGGAAGTGCCCTAGGCTCTGTTGCTTTGTTTTTTAGATGTTTCAGGAAACACCATACACTTCTCCCGAGTGGTTGTTGGCAATTTACATCCCGCCCATCAGCATAACAAGGCTCCCAGTTCTCCATGGCCTGTCCTGCCTTTCTGGATTTTACACTTTTTTCAGATGGCCCTTTTGACCGGGGGGAAGTGAGACTTCATTGTAGTGCAGATTTCCTTTGCAAGCTTGCTTGGTTGGCCAAAAAGGGCGTATGCGTTTTTTCCTGAATATATTCAGGAAAAAACGCATACGCCCTTTTTGGCCAAGTGCATCATTGTGGACGTTCGGCCTCTTTTCCTATGCTTTCAATGCAATTCCAGTCTACCTCCTGAAATCGGTTTCCTGCAATTCTGCCCCGCTTTCAAGTCCTCTTGGCAGCCTTACTTCAGTCTATTTTTGGACGATAGCTGTCATTTATAACTCTGCAGGTTTGTGAATTACAGTGCCCCTGAGCTCCTTTCTTCAACTCGCTTTCTTGTGAGCTGGCTGCAACACCGCAGGATGGCTTCAGGCCCTAATCTGGTTCCGGCACGGCACGCTGAGCCTTTGGTTATATCCTCTTCCTGGTGGGAAATGAGAGTTAAATTTGCCCGTCCAGACACCTCCAGCTAGTCTCTCATTGGTTCTCGCTATTCCTGTTCATCTTCCGCAGAAATTGCAAACTGGGCCAAACAGGAGGTTAAAGGCGCTGACTCTCCAAGTGGGGAGAGTGTTAGTAAAGCGTCTGGAATGTTGCACCCGAGTACCAGGGGAGGAAAACTGAGACATATTTGAACACGTCTCCCGTTCACATGGTTGATCATACTTGGGTTCCACATGCATGTTTTAGCTGAAGGAAGAATACCTTAAACCTGGAGAGTTAAGAACCGTGTAATAGGTACCATGCAATATGACTTCAAAGGGTCTTCATTTGCTCACCGAACCTCTCCAATCCTATCACTGCTGCGTTTATGCCCCTGTACACATGCTTGATTCTCTTTCGGAGACATAGCAATCCATAGGTTTTAAGATACTTACTAGTCAGGTACATTCTTAGGTGTTTAATATGCGGTGTTGAGTCCATTTCTTTGAGCAAGGAGTAGCTCTTGTCTATTCCATATTTGGCTTAAGGAACTTTATCTGTGCTCATTTCAATCTCTGGTTTTATGCAGCACCCCAACTCACCTTTCCCTTTAAGCACGCATAAGTTGGTTTTCTAAATTTGAGACCCTGTTCTGTTCTGTAATTCAGTTCCTGTGTAGCCAAGTTTACATTCCGTGTATTAGTGATATCTTATGATGTTTCTTTTTCTGTGTGACTTATTTCAGTTGGAATCATCATACCTGAATCCACTCATTGTGCTACTAAGTGCCTTATGACGCAGATTTCATTGCTGAGTGATATTGCTTTGTAAGTAAATACCACAACTTTTTTATCCATTTTTCACTTTCTGCGATGTTGAACTTGTACTGTAAACGAGGTTCTTGTAAACAGAGCCGTTCCAAACTTTGGGGTGGCTGTGTCTTTTTGATTTTAAATTCCCTAAGCTATAGGACCATAAGTGGAAGTGCCCTAGGCTCTGTTGCTTTGTTTTTTAGATGTTTCAGGAAACACCATACACTTCTCCCGAGTGGTTGTTGGCAATTTACATCCCGCCCTTCAGCATAACAAGGCTCCCAGTTCTCCATGGCCTGTCCTGCCTTTCTGGATTTTACACTTTTTTCAGATGGCCCTTTTGACCGGGGGGAAGTGAGACTTCATTGTAGTGCAGATTTCCTTTGCAAGCTTGCTTGGTTGGCCAAAAAGGGCGTATGCGTTTGTTCCTGAATATATTCAGGAAAAAACGCATACGCCCTTTTTGGCCAAGTGCATCATTGTGGACGTTCGGCCTCTTTTCGTATGCTTTCAATGCAATTCCAGTCTACCTCCTGAAATCGGTTTCCTGCAATTCTGCCCCGCTTTCAAGTCCTCTTGGCAGCCTTACTTCAGTCTATTTTTGGACGATAGCTGTCATTTATAACTCTGCAGGTTTGTGAATTACAGTGCCCCTGAGCTCCTTTCTTCAACTCGCTTTCTTTTGAGCTGGCCGCAACACCGCAGGATGGCTTCAGGCCCTAATCTGGTTCCGGCACGGCACGCTGAGCCTTTGGTTATTTCCTCTTCCTGGTGGGAAATGAGAGTTAAATTTGCCCGTCCAGACACCTCCAGCTAGCCTCTCATTGGTTCTCGCTATTCCTGTTCATCTTCCGCAGAAATTGCAAACTGGGCCAAACAGGAGGTTAAAGGCGCTGACTCTCCAAGTGGGGAGAGTGTTAGTAAAGCGTCTGGAATGTTGCACCCGAGTACCAGGGGAGGAAAACTGAGACATATTTGAACACGTCTCTCGTTCACATGGTTGATCATACTTGGGTTCCACATGCATATTTTAGCTGAAGGAAGAATACCTTAAACCTGGAGAGTTGAGACCCGTGTAATGGGTACCATGCAATATGACTTCAAAGGGTCTTCATTTGCTCACCGAACCTCTCCAATCCTATCACTGCTGCGTTTATGCCCCTGTACACACGCTTGATTCTCTTTCGGAGACATAGCAATCCATAGGTTTTAAGATACTTACTAGTCAGGTACATTCTTAGGCGTTTAATATGCGGTGTTGAGTCCATTTCGTTGAGCAAGGAGTAGCTCTTGTCTATTCCATATTTGGCTTAAGGAACTTTATCTGTGCTCATTTCAATCTCTGGTTTTATGCAGCACCCCAACTCACCTTTACCCTTAAGCATGCATAAGTTGGTTTTCTAAATTTGAGAACCTGTTCTGTTCTGTAATTCAGTTCCTGTGTAGCCAAGTTTACATTCCGTGTATTACTGATATCTTATGATGTTTCTTTTTCTGTGTGACTTATTTCAGTTAGAATCATCATACCTGAATCCACTCATTGTGCTGCTAAGGGCCTGATGACATAGATTTCATTGCTGAGTGATATTGCTTTGTAAGTAAATACCACAACTTCTTTATCCATTTTTCACTTTCTGCGATGTTGAACTTGTACTGTAAACGAGGTTCTTGTAAACAGAGGCGTCCCAAACTTTGGGGTGGCTGTGTCTTTTTTATTTTAATTTCCCTAAGCTATAGGACCATAAGTGGCAGTGCCCTAGGCTCTGTTGCTTTGTTTTTTAGATGTTTCAGGAAACACCATACACTTCTCCCGAGTGTCTGTTGGCAATTTACATCCCGCCCATCAGCATAACAAGGCTCCCAGTTCTCCATGGCCTGTCCTGCCTTTCTGGATTTTACACTTTTTTCAGATGGCCCTTTTGACCGGGGGGAAGTGAGACTTCATTGTAGTGCAGATTTCCTTTGCAAGCTTGCTTGGTTGGCCAAAAAGGGCGTATGCGTTTTTTCCTGAATATATTCAGGAAAAAACGCATACGCCCTTTTTGGCCAAGTGCATCATTGTGGACGTTCTGCCTCTTTTCCTATGCTTTCAATGCAATTCCAGTCTACCTCCTGAAATCGGTTTCCTGCAATTCTGCCCCGCTTTCAAGTCCTCTTGGCAGCCTTACTTCAGTCTATTATTGGATGATAGCTGTCATTTATAACTCTGCAGGTTTGTGAATTACAGTGCCCCTGAGCTCCTTTCTTCAACTTGCTTTCTTGTGACCTGGCCGCAACACCGCAGGATGGCTTCAGGCCCTAATCTGGTTCCGGCACGGCACGCTGAGCCTCTGGTTATTTCCTCTTCCTGGTGGGAAATGAGAGTTAAATTTGCCCGTCCAGACACCTCCAGCTAGTCTCTCATTGGTTCTCGCTATTCCTGTTCATCTTCCGCAGAAATTGCAAACTGGGCCAAACAGGAGGTTAAAGGCGCTGACTCTCCAAGTGGGGAGAGTGTTAGTAAAGCGTCTGGAATGTTGCACCCGAGTACCAGGGGAGGAAAACTGAGACATATTTGAACACGTCTCCCGATCACATGGTTGATCATACTCTGGGTTCCACATGCATGTTTTAGCTGAAGGAAGAATACCTAAATCCTGGGTAGTTGAAACCCGTGGAATGGGTACCATGCAATATGACTTCAAAGGGTCTTCATTTGCTCACCGAACCTCTCCAATCCTATCACTGCTGCGTTTATGCCCCTGTACACATGCTTGATTCTCTTTCGGAGACATAGCAATCCCTAGATTTTAAGATACTTACTAATCAGGTACATTCTTAGGCGTTTAATATGCGGTGTTGAGTCCATTTCTTTGAGCAAGGAGTAGCTCTTGTCTATTCCATATTTGGCTTAAGGAACTTTATCTGTGCTCATTTCAATCTCTGGTTTTATGCAGCACCCCAACTCACCTTTACCCTTAAGCAAGCATAAGTTGGTTTTCTAAATTTGAGACCCTGTTCTGTTCTGTAATTCAGTTCCTGTGTAGCCAAGTTTACATTCCGTGTATTAGTGATATCTTATGATGTTTCTTTTTCTGTGTGACTTATTTCAGTTGGAATCATCATACCTGAATCCACTCATTGTGCTGCTAAGGGCCTGATGACACAGATTTCATTGCTGAGTGATATTGCTTTGTAAGTAAATACCACAACTTCTTTATCCATTTTTCACTTTCTGCGATGTTGAACTTGTACTGTAAACGAGGTTCTTGTAAACAGAGCCGTTCCAAACTTTGGGGTGGCTGTGTCTTTTTGATTTTAATTTCCCTAAGCTATAGGACCATAAGTGGAAGTGCCCTAGGTTCTGTTGCTTTGTTTTTTAGATGTTTCAGGAAACACCATACACTTCTCCCGAGTGGTTGTTGGCAATTTACATCCCGCCCATCAGCATAAGAAGGCTCCCAGTTCTCCATGGCCTGTCCTGCCTTTCTGGATTTTACACTTTTTTCAGATGGCCCTTTTGACCGGGGGGAAGTGAGACTTCATTGTAGTGCAGATTTCCTTTGCAAGCTTGCTTGGTTGGCCAAAAAGGGCGTATGCGTTTTTTCCTGAATATATTCAGGAAAAAACGCATACGCCCTTTTTGGCCAAGTGCATCATTGTGGACGTTCTGCCTCTTTTCCTATGCTTTCAATGCAATTCCAGTCTACCTCCTGAAATCGGTTTCCTGCAATTCTGCCTCGCTTTCAAGTCCTCTTGGCAGCCTAACTTCAGCCTATTTTTGGACGATAGCTGTCATTTATAACTCTGCAGGTTTGTGAATTACAGTGCCCCTGAGCTCCTTTCTTCAACTTGCTTTCTTGTGACCTGGCCGCAACACCGCAGGATGGCTTCAGGCCCTAATCTGGTTCCGGCACGGCACGCTGAGCCTCTGGTTATTTCCTCTTCCTGGTGGGAAATGAGAGTTAAATTTGCCCGTCCAGACACCTCCAGCTAGTCTCTCATTGGTTCTCGCTATTCCTGTTCATCTTCCGCAGAAATTGCAAACTGGGCCAAACAGGAGGTTAAAGGCGCTGACTCTCCAACTGGGGAGAGTGTTAGTAAAGCGTCTGGAATGTTGCACCCGAGTACCAGGGGAGGAAAACTGAGACATATTTGAACACGTCTCCCGATCACATGGTTGATCATACTCTGGGTTCCACATGCATGTTTTAGCTGAAGGAAGAATACCTAAAACCTGGGTAGTTGAAACCCGTGGAATGGGTACCATGCAATATGACTTCAAAGGGTCTTCATTTGCTCACCGAACCTCTCCAATCCTATCACTGCTGCGTTTATGCCCCTGTACACATGCTTGATTCTCTTTTGGAGACATAGCAATCCCTAGATTTTAAGATACTTACTAGTCAGGTACATTCTTAGGCGTTTAATATGCGGTGTTGAGTCCATTTCTTTGAGCAAGGAGTAGCTCTTGTCTATTCCATATTTGGCTTAAGGAACTTTATCTGTGCTCATTTCAATCTCTGGTTTTATGCAGCACCCCAACTCACCTTTACCCTTAAGCAAGCATAAGTTGGTTTTCTAAATTTGAGACCCTGTTCTGTTCTGTAATTCAGTTCCTGTGTAGCCAAGTTTACATTCCGTGTATTAGTGATATCTTATGATGTTTCTTTTTCTGTGTGACTTATTTCAGTTGGAATCATCATACCTGAATCCACTCATTGTGCTGCTAAGGGCCTGATGACACAGATTTCATTGCTGAGTGATATTGCTTTGTAAGTAAATACCACAACTTCTTTATCCATTTTTCACTTTCTGCGATGTTGAACTTGTACTGTAAACGAGGTTCTTGTAAACAGAGCCGTTCCAAACTTTGGGGTGGCTGTGTCTTTTTGATTTTAATTTCCCTAAGCTATAGGACCATAAGTGGAAGTGCCCTAGGTTCTGTTGCTTTGTTTTTTAGATGTTTCAGGAAACACCATACACTTCTCCCGAGTGGTTGTTGGCAATTTACATCCCGCCCATCAGCATAACAAGGCTCCCAGTTCTCCATGGCCTGTCCTGCCTTTCTGGATTTTACACTTTTTTCAGATGGCCCTTTTGACCGGGGGGAAGTGAGACTTCATTGTAGTGCAGATTTCCTTTGCAAGCTTGCTTGGTTGGCCAAAAAGGGCGTATGCGTTTTTTCCTGAATATATTCAGGAAAAAACGCATACGCCCTTTTTGGCCAAGTGCATCATTGTGGACGTTCTGCCTCTTTTCCTATGCTTTCAATGCAATTCCAGTCTACCTCCTGAAATCGGTTTCCTGCAATTCTGCCTCGCTTTCAAGTCCTCTTGGCAGCCTTACTTCAGTCTATTATTGGACGATAGCTGTCATTTATAACTCTGCAGGTTTGTGAATTACAGTGCCCCTGAGCTCCTTTCTTCAACTTGCTTTCTTGTGACCTGGCCGCAACACCGCAGGATGGCTTCAGGCCCTAATCTGGTTCCGGCACGGCACGCTGAGCCTCTGGTTATTTCCTCTTCCTGGTGGGAAATGAGAGTTAAATTTGCCCGTCCAGACACCTCCAGCTAGTCTCTCATTGGTTCTCGCTATTCCTGTTCATCTTCCGCAGAAATTGCAAACTGGGCCAAACAGGAGGTTAAAGGCGCTGACTCTCCAAGTGGGGAGAGTGTTAGTAAAGCGTCTGGAATGTTGCACCCGAGTACCAGGGGAGGAAAACTGAGACATATTTGAACACGTCTCCCGATCACATGGTTGATCATACTCTGGGTTCCACATGCATGTTTTAGTGAAGGAAGAATACCTAAAACCTGGGTAGTTGAAACCCGTGGAATGGGTACCATGCAATATGACTTCAAAGGGTCTTCATTTGCTCACCGAACCTCTCCAATCCTATCACTGCTGCGTTTATGCCCCTGTACACATGCTTGATTCTCTTTCGGAGACATAGCAATCCATAGGTTTTAAGATACTTACTAGTCAGGTACATTCTTAGGCGTTTAATATGCGGTGTTGAGTCCATTTCGTTGAGCAAGGAGTAGCTCTTGTCTATTCCATATTTGGCTTAAGGAACTTTATCTGTGCTCATTTCAATCTCTGGTTTTATGCAGCACCCCAACTCACCTTTACCCTTAAGCATGCATAAGTTGGTTTTCTAAATTTCAGAACCTGTTCTGTTCTGTAATTCAGTTCCTGTGTAGCCAAGTTTACATTCCATGTATTACTGATATCTTATGATGTTTCTTTTTCTGTGTGACTTATTTCAGTTAGAATCATCATACCTGAATCCACTCATTGTGCTGCAAAGGGCCTGATGACATAGATTTCATTGCTGAGTGATATTGCTTTGTAAGTAAATACCACAACTTCTTTATCCATTTTTCACTTTCTGCGATGTTGAACTTGTACTGTAAACGAGGTTCTTGTAAACAGAGGCGTCCCAAACTTTGGGGTGGCTGTGTCTTTTTGATTTTAATTTCCCTAAGCTATAGGACCATAAGTGGAAGTGCCCTAGGCTCTGTTGCTTTGTTTTTTAGATGTTTCAGGAAACACCATACACTTCTCCCCAGTGTCTGTTGGCAATTTACATCCCGCCCATCAGCATAACAAGGCTCCCAGTTCTCCATGGCCTGTCCTGCCTTTCTGGATTTTACACTTTTTTCAGATGGCCCTTTTGACCGGGGGGAAGTGAGACTTCATTGTAGTGCAGATTTCCTTTGCAAGTTTGCTTGGTTGGCCAAAAAGGGCGTATGCGTTTTTTCCTGAATATATTCAGGAAAAAACGCATACGCCCTTTTTGGCCAAGTGCATCATTGTGGACGTTCTGCCTCTTTTCCTATGCTTCAATGCAATTCCAGTCTACCTCCTGAAATCGGTTTCCTGCAATTCTGCCCCGCTTTCAAGTCCTCTTGGCAGCCTTACTTCAGTCTATTATTGGATGATAGCTGTCATTTATAACTCTGCAGGTTTGTGAATTACAGTGCCCCTGAGCTCCTTTCTTCAACTCGCTTTCTTGTGACCTGGCCGCAACACCGCAGGATGGCTTCAGGCCCTAATCTGGTTCCGGCCCGGCATGCTGAGCCTTTGGTTAATTCCTCTTCCTGGTGGGAAATGAGAGTTAAATTTGCCCATCCAGACACCTCCAGCTAGTCTCTCATTGGTTCTCGCTATTCCTGTTCATCTTCCACAGAAATTGCAAACTGGGCCAAACAGGAGGTTAAAGGGACTGACTCTCCAAGTCGGGAGAGTGTTAGTAAAGCATCTGGAATGTTGCACCCGAGTACCAGGGTAAGAAAACTGAGACATATTTGAACACGTCTCCCGATTACATGGTTGATCATACTCTGGGTTCCACATGCATGTTTTAGCTGAAGGAAGAATACCTAAAACCTGGGTAGTTGAAACCCGTGGAATGGGTACCATGCAATATGACTTCAAAGGGTCTTCATTTGCTCACCGAACATCTCCAATCCTATCACTGCTGCGTTTATGCCCCTGTACACATGCTTGATTCTCTTTCGGAGACATAGCAATCCATAGGTTTTAAGATACTTACTAGTCAGGTACATTCTTAGGCGTTTAATATGCGGTGTTGAGTCCATTTCTTTGAGCAAGGAGTAGCTCTTGTCTATTCCATATTTGGCTTAAGGAACTTTATCTGTGCTCATTTCAATCTCTGGTTTTATGCAGCACCCCAACTCACCTTTCCCCTTAAGCAAGCATAAGTTGCTTTTCTAAATTTGAGAACCTGTTCTGTTCTGTAATTCAGTTCCTGTGTAGCCAAGTTTACATTCCGTGTATTAGTGATATCTTATGATGTTTCTTTTTCTGTGTGACTTATTTCAGTTAGAATCATCGTACCTGAATCCACTCATGATGGTGCTACGGGCCTGATGACATAGATTTCATTGCTGAGTGATACTGCATTGTACGTAAGTACCACAAGTTCTTTATCCATTTTTCACTTTCTGTGATATTGAACTTGTACGGTAAACGAGGTTCTTGTAAACAGAGGCGTCCCAAACTTTGGGGTGGCTGTGTCTTTTTGATTTTAATTTCCCTAAGCTATAGGACCATAAGTGGAAGTGCCCTAGGCTCTGTTGTTTTGTTTTTTAGATGTTTCAGGAAACACCATACACTTCTCCCGAGTGTCTGTTGGCAATTTACATCCCGCCCATCAGCATAACAAGGCTCCCAGTTCTCCATGGCCTGTCCTGCCTTTCTGGATTTTACACTTTTTTCAGATGGCCCTTTTGACCGGGGGGAAGTGAGACTTCATTGTAGTGCAGATTTCCTTTGCAAGTTTGCTTGGTTGGCCAAAAAGGGCGTATGCGTTTTTTCCTGAATATATTCAGGAAAAAACGCATACGCCCTTTTTGGCCAAGTGCATCATTGTGGACGTTCTGCCTCTTTTCCTATGCTTTCAATGCAATTCCAGTCTACCTCCTGAAATCGGTTTCCTGCAATTCTGCCCCGCTTTCAAGTCCTCTTGGCAGCCTTACTTCAGTCTATTTTTGGACGATAGCTGTCATTTATAACTCTGCAGGTTTGTGAATTACAGTGCCCCTGAGCTCCTTTCTTCAACTCGCTTTCTTTTGAGCTGGCTGCAACACCGCAGGTTGGCTTCAGGCCCTAATCTGGTTCCGGCACGGCACGCTGAGCCTTTGGTTATTTCCTCTTCCTGGTGGGAAATGAGAGTTAAATTTGCCCGTCCAGACACCTCCAGCTAGCCTCTCATTGGTTCTCGCTATTCCTGTTCATCTTCCGCAGAAATTGCAAACTGTGCCAAACAGGAGGTTAAAGGCGCTGACTCTCCAAGTGGGGAGAGTGTTAGTAAAGCGTCTGGAATGTTGCACCCGAGTACCAGGGGAGGAAAACTGAGACATATTTGAACATGTCTCCCGTTCACATGGTTGATCATACTTGGGTTCCACATGCATGTTTTAGCTGAAGGAAGAATACCTTAAACCTGGAGAGTTGAGACCCGTGTAATGGGTACCATGAAACATGACTTCAAAGGGTCTTCATTTGCTCACCGAACCTCTCCAATCCTATCACTGCTGCGTTTATGCCCCTGTACACATGCTTGATTCTCTTTCGGAGACATAGCAATCCATAGGTTTTAAGATACTTACTAGTCAGGTACATTCTTAGGCGTTTAATATGGGGTGTTGAGTCCATTTCTTTGAGCAAGGAGTAGCTCTTGTCTATTCCATATTTGGCTTAAGGAACTTTATCTGTGCTCATTTCAATCTCTGGTTTTATGCAGCACCCCAACTCACCTTTCCCCTTAAGCAAGCATAAGTTTGTTTTCTAAATTTGAGAACCTGTTCTGTTCTGTAATTCAGTTCCTGTGTAGCCAAGTTTACATTCCGTGTATTAGTGATATCTTATGATGTTTCTTTTTCTGTGTGACTTATTTCAGTTAGAATCATCGTACCTGAATCCACTCATGATGCTGCTACGGGCCTGAAGACATAGATTTCATTGCTGAGTGATACTGCATTGTACGTAAGTACCACAAGTTCTTTATCCATTTTTCACTTTCTGTGATATTGAACTTGTACGGTAAACGAGGTTCTTGTAAACAGAGGCGTCCCAAACTTTGGGGTGGCTGTGTCTTTTTGATTTTAATTTCCCTAAGCTATAGGACCATAAGTGGAAGTGCCCTAGGCTCTGTTGCTTTGTTTTTTAGATGTTTCAGGAAACACCATACACTTCTCCCGAGTGTCTGTTGGCAATTTACATCCCGCCCATCAGCATAACAAGGCTCCCAGTTCTCCATGGCCTGTCCTGCCTTTCTGGATTTTACACTTTTTTCAGATGGCCCTTTTGCCCGGGGGGAAGTGAGACTTCATTGTAGTGCAGATTTCCTTTGCAAGTTTGCTTGGTTGGCCAAAAAGGGCGTATGCGTTTTTTCCTGAATATATTCAGGAAAAAACGCATACGCCCTTTTTGGCCAAGTGCATCATTGTGGACGTTCTGCCTCTTTTCCTATGCTTTCAATGCAATTCCAGTCTACCTCCTGAAATCGGTTTCCTGCAATTCTGCCCCGCTTTCAAGTCCTCTTGGCAGCCTTACTTCAGTCTATTTTTGGACGATAGCTGTCATTTATAACTCTGCAGGTTTGTGAATTACAGTGCCCCTGAGCTCCTTTCTTCAACTCGCGTTCTTTTGAGCTGGCTGGAACACCGCAGGATGGCTTCAGGCCCTAATCTGGTTCCGGCACGGCACGCTGAGCCTTTGGTTATTTCCTCTTCCTGGTGGGAAATGAGAGTTAAATTTGCCCGTCCAGACACCTCCAGCTAGTCTCTCATTGGTTCTCGCTATTCCTGTTCATCTTCCGCAGAAATTGCAAACTGGGCCAAACAGGAGGTTAAAGGCGCTGACTCTCCAAGTGGGGAGAGTTTTAGTAAAGCGTCTGGAATGTTGCACCCGAGTACCAGGGGAGGAAAACTGAGACATATTTGAACACGTCTCCCATTCACATGGTTGATCATACTCTGGGTTCCACATGCATGTTTTAGCTGAAGGAAGAATACCTTAAACCTGGAGAGTTAAGACCTGTGTAATGGGTACCATGCAATATGACTTCAAAGGGTCTTCATTTGCTCACCGAACCTCTCCAATCCTATCACTGCTGCGTTTATGCCCCTGTACACATGCTTGATTCTCTTTCGGAGACATAGCAAGCCATAGGTTTTAAGATACTTACTAGTCAGGTACATTCTTAGGCGTTTAATATGGGGTGTTGAGTCCATTTCGTTGAGCAAGAAGTAGCTCTTATCTATTCCATATTTGGCTTAAGGAACTTTATCTGTGCTCATTTCAATCTCTGGTTTTATGCAGCACCCCAACTCACCTTTACCCTTAAGCAAGCATAAGTTGGTTTTCTAAATTTGAGACCCTGTTCTGTTCTGTAATTCAGTTCCTGTGTAGCCAAGTTTACATTCCGTGTATTACTGATATCTTATGATGTTTCTTTTTCTGTGTGACTTATTTCAGTTAGAATCATCATACCTGAATCCACTCATTGTGCTACTAAGGGCCTGATGACACAGATTTCATTGCTGAGTGATATTGCTTTGTAAGTAAATACCACAACTTTTTTATCCATTTTTCACTTTCTGCGATGTTGAACTTGTACTGTAAACGAGGTTCTTGTAAACAGAGCCGTTCCAAACTTTGGGGTGGCTGTGTCTTTTTGATTTTAAATTCCCTAAGCTATAGGACCATAAGTGGCAGTGCCCTAGGCTCTGTTGCTTTGTTTTTTAGATGTTTCAGGAAACACCATACACTTCTCCCGAGTGGTTGTTGGCAATTTACATCCCGCCCTTCAGCATAACAAGGCTCCCAGTTCTCCATGGCCTGTCCTGCCTTTCTGGATTTTACACTTTTTTCAGATGGCCCTTTTGACCGGGGGGAAGTGAGACTTCATTGTAGTGCAGATTTCCTTTGCAAGCTTGCTTGGTTGGCCAAAAAGGGCGTATGCGTTTTTTCCTGAATATATTCAGGAAAAAACGCATACGCCCTTTTTGGCCAAGTGCATCATTGTGGACGTTCTGCCTCTTTTCCTATGCTTTCAATGCAATTCCAGTCTACCTCCTGAAATCGGTTTCCTGCAATTCTGCCCCGCTTTCAAGTCCTCTTGACAGCCTTACTTCAGTCTATTTTTGGACGATAGCTGTCATTTATAACTCTGCAGGTTTGTGAATTACAGTGCCCCTGAGCTCCTTTCTTCAACTCGCTTTCTTTTGAGCTGGCCGCAACACCGCAGGATGGCTTCAGGCCCTAATCTGGTTCCGGCACGGCACGCTGAGCCTTTGGTTAATTCCTCTTCCTGGTGGGAAATGAGAGTTAAATTTGCCCGTCCAGACACCTCCAGCTAGCCTCTCATTGGTTCTCGCTATTCCTGTTCATCTTCCGCAGAAATTGCAAACTGGGCCAAACAGGAGGTTAAAGGCGCTGACTCTCCAAGTGGGGAGAGTGTTAGTAAAGCATCTGGAATGTTGCACCCGAGTACCAGGGGAGGAAAACTGAGACATATTTGAACACGTCTCTCGTTCACATGGTTGATCATACTTGGGTTCCACATGCATGTTTTAGCTGAAGGAAGAATACCTTAAACCTGGAGAGTTGAGACCCGTGTAATGGGTACCATGCAATATGACTTCAAAGGGTCTTCATTTGCTCACCGAACCTCTCCAATCCTATCACTGCTGCGTTTATGCCCCTGTACACACGCTTGATTCTCTTTCGGAGACATAGCAATCCATAGGTTTTAAGATACTTACTAGTCAGGTACATTCTTAGGCGTTTAATATGGGGTTTTGTGTCCATTTCGTTGAGCAAGGAGTAGCTCTTGTCTATTCCATATTTGGCTTAAGGAACTTTATCTGTGCTCATTTCAATCTCTGGTTTTATGCAGCACCCCAACTCACCTTTACCCTTAAGCAAGCATAAGTTGGTTTTCTAAATTTGAGACCCTGTTCTGTTCTGTAATTCAGTTCCTGTGTAGCCAAGTATACATTCCGTGTATTACTGATATCTTATGATGTTTCTTTTTCTTTGTGACTTATTTCAGTTAGAATCATCATACCTGAATCCACTCATTGTGCTGCTAAGGGCCTGATGACATAGATTTCATTGCTGAGTGATATTGCTTTGTAAGTAAATACCACAACTTCTTTATCCATTTTTCACTTTCTGCGATGTTGAACTTGTACTGTAAACTAGGTTCTTGTAAACAGAGGCGTCCCAAACTTTGGGGTGGCTGTGTCTTTTTGATTTTAATTTCCCTAAGCTATAGGACCATAAGTGGCAGTGCCCTAGGCTCTGTTGCTTTGTTTTTTAGATGTTTCAGGAAACACCATACACTTCTCCCGAGTGTCTGTTGGCAATTTACATCCCGCCCATCAGCATAACAAGGCTCCCAGTTCTCCATGGCCTGTCCTGCCTTTCTGGATTTTACACTTTTTTCAGATGGCCCTTTTGACCGGGGGGAAGTGAGACTTCATTGTAGTGCAGATTTCCTTTGCAAGCTTGCTTGGTTGGCCAAAAAGGGCGTATGCGTTTTTTCCTGAATATATTCAGGAAAAAATGCATACGCCCTTTTTGGCCAAGTGCATCATTGTGGACGTTCTGCCTCTTTTCCTATGCTTTCAATGCAATTCCAGTCTACCTCCTGAAATCGGTTTCCTGCAATTCTGCCCCGCTTTCAAGTCCTCTTGGCAGCCTTACTTCAGTATATTTTGGACGATAGCTGTCATTTATAACTCTGCAGGTTTGTGAATTACAGTGCCCCTGAGCTCCTTTCTTCAACTCGCTTTCTTGTGACCTGGCCGCAACACCGCAGGATGGCTTCAGGCCCTAATCTGGTTCCGGTCCGGCATGCTGAGCCTTTGGTTAATTCCTCTTCCTGGTGGGAAATGAGAGTTAAATTTGCCCTTCCAGACACCTGCAGCTAGCCTCTCATTGGTTCTCGCTATTCCTGTTCATCTTCCGCAGAAATTGCAAACTGGGCCAAACAGGAGGTTAAAGGGACTGACTCTCCAAGTGGGGAGAGTGTTAGTAAAGCGTCTGGAATGTTGCACCCGAGTACCAGGGTACGAAAATTGAGACATATTTGAACACGTCTCCTGATCACATGGTTGATCATACTCTAGGTTCCACATGCATGTTTTAGCTGAAGGAAGAATACCTTAAACCTGGGTAGTTGAAACCTGTGGAATGGGTACCATGCAATATGACTTCAAAGGGTCTTCATTTGCTCCCCGAACCTCTCCAATCCTATCACTGCTGCGTTTATGCCCCTGTACACATGCTTGATTCTCTTTCGGAGACATAGCAATCCATAGGTTTTAAGATACTTACTAGTCAGGAACATTCTTAGGCGTTTAATATGCGGTGTTGAGTCCATTTCGTTGAGCAAGGAGTAGCTCTTGTCTTTTCCATATTTGGCTTAAGGAACTTTATCTGTGCTCATTTCAATCTCTGGTTTTATGCAGCACCCCAACTCAACTTTCCCCTTAAGCAAGCATAAGTTGGTTTTCTAAATTTGAGACCCTGTTCTGTTCTGTAATTCAGTTCCTGTGTAGCCAAGTTTACATTCCGTGTATTACTGATATCTTATGATGTTTCTTTTTCTGTGTGACTTATTTCATTTAGAATCATCATACCTGAATCCACTCATTGTGCTGCTAAGGGCCTGATGACATAGATTTCATTGCTGAGTGATATTGCTTTGTAAGAGAATACCACAACTTCTTTATCCATTTTTCACTTTCTGCGATGTTGAACTTGTACTGTAAACGAGGTTCTTGTAAACAGAGCCGTTCCAAACTTTGGGGTGGCTGTGTCTTTTTGATTTTAATTTCCCTAAGCTATAGGACCATAAGTGGCAGTGCCCTAGGCTCTGTTGCTTTGTTTTTTAGATGTTTCAGGAAACACCATACACTTCTCTGGAGTGTCTGTTGGCAATTTACATCCCGCCCATCAGCATAACAAGGCTCCCAGTTCTCCATGGCCTGTCCTGCCTTTCTGGATTTTACACTTTTTTCAGATGGCCCTTTTGACCGGGGGGAAGTGAGACTTCATTGTAGTGCAGATTTCCTTTGCAAGCTTGCTTGGTTGGCCAAAAAGGGCGTATGCGTTTTTTCCTGAATATATTCAGGAAAAAACGCATACGCCCTTTTTGGCCAAGTGCATCATTGTGGACGTTCGGCCTCTTTTCCTATGCTTTCAGTGCAATTCCAGTCTACCTCCTGGAATCGGTTTCCTGCAATTCTGCCCCGCTTTCAAGTCCTCTTGGCAGCCTTACTTCAGTCTATTTTTGGACGATAGCTGTCATTTATAACTCTGCAGGTTTGTGAATTACAGTGCCCCTGAGCTCCTTTCTTCAACTCGCTTTCTTGTGACGTGGCCGCAACACCGCAGGATGTCTTCAGGCCCTAATCTGGTTCTGGCACGGCACGCTGAGCCTTTGGTTAATTCCTCTTCCTGGTGGGAAATGAGAGTTAAATTTGCCCGTCCAGACACCTCCAGCTAGTCTCTCATTGGTTCTCGCTATTCCTGTTCATCTTCCGCAGAAATTGCAAACTGGGCCAAACAGGAGGTTAAAGGGACTGACTCTCCAAGTCGGGAGAGTGTTAGTAAAACGTCTGGAATGTTGCACCCGAGTACCAGGGTACGAAAACTGAGACATATTTGAACACGTCTCCTGATCACATGGTTGATCATACTCTAGGTTCCACATGCATGTTTTAGCTGAAGGAAGAATACCTTAAACCTGGGTAGTTGAAACCCGTGGAATGGGTACCATGCAATATGACTTCAAAGGGTCTTCATTTGCTCACCGAACCTCTCCAATCCTATCACTGCTGCGTTTATGCCCCTGTACACATGCTTGATTCTCTTTCGGAGACATAGCAATCCATAGGTTTTAAGATACTTACTAGTCAGGTACATTCTTAGGCGTTTAATATGCGGTGTTGAGTCCATTTCTTTGAGCAAGGAGTAGCTCTTGTCTATTCCATATTTGGCTTAAGGAACTTTATCTGTGCTCATTTCAATCTCTGGTTTTATGCAGCACCCCAACTCACCTTTACCCTTAAGCAAGCATAAGTTGGTTTTCTAAATTTGAGACCCTGTTCTGTTCTGTAATTCAGTTCCTGTGTAGCCAAGTTTCCATTCCGTGTATTACTGATATCTTATGATGTTTCTTTTTCTGTGTGACTTACTTCAGTTAGAATCATCATACCTGAATCCACTCATTGTGCTGCTAAGGGCCTGATGACACAGATTTCATTGCTGAGTGATATTGCTTTGTAAGTAAATACCACAACTTCTTTATCCATTTTTCACTTTCTGCGATGTTGAACTTGTACTGTAAACGAGGTTCTTGTAAACAGAGCCGTTCCAAACTTTGGGGTGGCTGTGTCTTTTTGATTTTAATTTCCCTAAGCTATAGGACCATAAGTGGAAGTGCCCTAGGTTCTGTTGCTTTGTTTTTTAGATGTTTCAGGAAACACCATACACTTCTCCCGAGTGGTTGTTGGCAATTTACATCCCGCCCATCAGCATAAGAAGGCTCCCAGTTCTCCATGGCCTGTCCTGCCTTTCTGGATTTTACACTTTTTTCAGATGGCCCTTTTGACCGGGTGGAAGTGAGACTTCATTGTAGTGCAGATTTCCTTTGCAAGCTTGCTTGGTTGGCCAAAAAGGGCGTATGCGTTTTTTCCTGAATATATTCAGGAAAAAACGCATACGCCCTTTTTGGCCAAGTGCATCATTGTCGAGTTTCTGACTCTCTTCATATGTTTTCAATGCAATTCCAGTCTACCTCCTGAAATCGGTTTCCTGCAATTCTGCCTTGCTTTCAATGCCTCTTCATAGCCTTACCTAAATATATTTTTTAAAAATAGTTGGCCTTTATAACTCTGCATGTTTTTGAATTGCAGTGGCCCTTAGCTCCATTTTTTAGCTCTTATTTTTGTGGTCTTGCCCCATAACCACAGGATTCCTTGAAGCCCTATTTTTCTTCTGGGGCACCTTGCTGTGCCTTTGGTTAATTCTTCTTACTGATGTGATATTAGAGTGACATGTGCCCATTGAAACCGCTACAGCTAGTTTCTCACTGGTTCCCCCTATTCCCATTCATCCTCTGCACTAACTGCAGACTGTGCGATACCAGAACTTAAAGGCATTGACTCCATGTGGGGATGTTGTTAGTAAAGCGGCTGGAATGTCGATCCGGAGCCCCAGGAGAGGAAAAATGAGGTGCGTTTTAGAAACCTTTCCCGATCATATGGTATACCAGTCGCTGGGTTTCCCAAGCATGGTTTAGCTGTAGGAAGATTCCCTTCAACCTGGAGTGTTGGGACCCTTGGACTGAGTAGCATGAAGTATTGCATTAAACTTTCGGCAGTTGCTCACCAAAGCTCACCAATCCTGTCAGCCCCAAGTGTCCAGCCTTATGTCTTATCCAGCTGTGGGTTTATATGTGGTCAATCCAGGTTGCATCACAGCCCCTGAGCGAATTTTGTAAGAATTTTTCTCTCTTTCATTGTTTCAGCGTTTTGTTTTTAAAATTTATTTCTATAATGGGGTTTAGCTCCTTTTCACTGCTGTGTTTGTGCCGCTCTGCACACACTTGATTCCCTTATGGAGATATATCAATACATGGGTTTTAAGATTCTTATTCCTCAGATATATTTCTCTGCGGTGTATAGGGTGTGTTGAGGCCTGTTCATTGAGCAAGGTGTAGATCTTGTCTAATACCTATTTGGTTTATTGAACGGTATCTGTGCTAATTTCAAACTCTGGTTTTATGCATCACCCCACCTCTCCTTTCCCCTTAAGCTGACATAAGTGTGTTTTCTAAATGTGAGACACTGTTCTGTTCTGTAATTCATTTCTTGTGCAGCCATATTTACCCTCCCTCTATAAGTGATATCTTATGATATGTTTCTTTTTCTGTTTGACTTATTTCAAGTAGTATTATCGGACCTAAATCCACTCTTTATCCTTCTACTAGCCTTATTACATTGATTTCATGGTGAAGAGATATTCCATTGTACATAAGTACCACATCTTCTTTATCCATTGTTCTCTTTCCTGGGATATTTAAGGTGTACTGAAGTTGAGGTTCTTGTAAACAGAGTAGCCCTAAACTGTGGTGTGCTTGTGTCTTGTTGATTTTTAGACTTCCCTAGATATACTCCCATGATTGGAAGTGTCCTATGCTCTGTAGCTCTGTTTTTTAGATGATTTAGGAACCACCATACACTTCTCCAGAGTGGCTCTCGGCAGTTCACACACTGCCCATCAGCATATAAAGGCTCCCTGTTCTCCATGGCCTGTCCTGCATTTCTGGTTTTTACAATTTTTTAGGATGGCCCTTTTGACCGGTGGGAAGTGAGACTTCTTTGTTGTGCACATTTGCATTGCTTGCTTGCTTCGTTGCCCATAAAGTGCGTATGCGTTTTTTCCTGGATATAATCAGGAAAAAACGCATACGCCCTTTTGGGCCAACTGCATCATTGTCGAAATTCTGCCGCTTTTCATGTGCGTTAAAGACGAGTCCAATCTATCTCTTGAAATCTGTTTCTTGCAATTCTGTCTTGCATTCAGATCCTCTTCTTTGCCTTACCTCAACATATTTTTGGACGTTAGTTTTCATTTATAACTCTGCAGGTTTGTGAATTGCAGTGACCCTGAGCTCCATTTTTTAAGTTGCTCTTTTGTGAGCTGGCCTCAAACCCGCAGGATTGCTTCAGGCCCTATTTTGGCTCCGGCGAGGCAGGCTGAGCCTTTCTTTAATTCTTATTCTTAATGGGAAATTAGAGTGATATGTGCCCGTCCAAACCCCTACAACTCTTCTCTCATTGGTTCCCCCTCTTCCCGTTCATCCTCCTCACAATTTGCAAAATGTGTGAAACAGAAGTTTAAATGTGCTGATTCTCCAAGTGGGGAGATTCTAAGTAGCGTGGCTGGAATGGTGAACAGGAGCACCAGGAGAGGATAAATGAGGTGCATTTTAGACACATCTCCCGATCACATGGTGTACAGTCCTCTGGGTTTTCCATGCATGTTTTAGCTGTAGGAAGATCCCTTGAACCTGTAGATTTGGGACCCATTGAATGGGTACCAGGTAGTATTACTTTAAAGGGTGTGCATTTCCTCACCCAACCTCACATTTCTCTTAGCGCAAACAGTTTCCAGCCTTATGTCTCATCCTGCTGTGGGTCTAGATGTGTTCAATCCATGTTGCATCACCGTCCCTGAGGAAAAGTTGTAAGAGGTTTTCTCTGTCTCTCTGTCGTTTATTTTTTTCAATTTATTACTATATTGGTTACAGCTGATTTTCAAAGCTCTGTTTCTTGCTGCTGTACATCCACTTGATTCACGTACAGAGAGACATCAATAAATTCTTTTTCAGATTCTTACCAGTCGTATATATTCTTTTCCGGTGACTTGAGTGTGCTGAGTGCAGTTCTTTTAGCTACCGTGTAGGCCTTGTTGATTATCAGTTTGGTATTTGGAATGGTATCTTTGCTAATTTCAACCTCCTGGATGATGCCTCACCCCTCCCCACCTTTCCCGTTTAGCAGCCTTATGCGTGTTTTCTACATATTTGACTATGTTTTTGTTTTGTAATTTATTTCATGTGTAGCCATTTTGGATTCCACCTTTAAGTGATATCTTATGATATGTGTCTTTTTCTTTTTGAATTCTGTCACTTAGAATGATCATACGTAACTCCTCCGGAGTTGTTACAACTGGCCATATTTCATTGATTTCCAGGCTGAATAATATTCCACTCTACCTAAGTACCACATCTCTATCCATTTTTCCCCTCCAGAGACATTTAAGTTATATCCTAGTCGAGGATCTTTTAAACAGAGAGGGGGTAAACATTGGGGTGCCTGTGTCCTCTCGATTTTTGTTTTTCCCAAGATATACGCCCATGAGTGCAAGTGCCCTATGCTCTGTAGCTCATTTTTTAGATGCTTTAGTAAACACAATACACTTCTCCAGAATGGCCGTTGGCAATATACATTTCCACTATAAGTCTCACAGGGCTCCCTCTTCTCGTTGCCCTGTCCTGCATTTCTGTTGTTTACGCTTTATGAGGATGGCTCTTCTGACTGATGCGAAGTGATATCTTTTGTAGTATTGACTTCCAGTGCCCACCTGTTTGGTTGGCTAAAAAAGTGTATGCCCTTTTCTTGAATATATACAGAAAAGAACGCATACACCCTTTTTGGCCAACTGCAATGTTGGCAATGTTCAGCTCCTTTTCTTGTGCTTAATGGCGAGTCCTTTCTACCTCCTCAAATCCCTTTCCTGCCATTCTCCCTTGCTTACAAGTCCTTTTCTCTGACTTTCCTCAAGACATTTTTCAGTGATGGATATTTTCAACTCTGCAGTTTTGTGAATTTTACTGCCCCTGAGTTCCATTGTTCAACTCGTGTTTATGGGAACTGGCCACAAAGCAGCGGGATTTCCTCAAGCCCTATACTGTTTCCATGGGCAACCCTAGCCTTTGGTCAATTCGTCTTCCTGATTGGAAATTAGAGTGACATGTGCCTGTCTGAACACCTAGGACTTGTCTCTCATTGTTCCTCATCCTTCTGCTTCATCCTCTGGACAAATTCCAAACTGTACGCAACAGGATGTTGACAGTGCTGACATCTCCAAGTGGGGAGACTGTTAGTAAAGACGCTGGAGGGGTGAACCCGAGCACCAGGAGATGAGGAGATGAGATGCCTTTTCCAAACTCTTCCCGATCAGATGGTATACCATCCTCTGGGTGTGACAGACATGTTTTAGCAGTAGGAAGAGTCCCATTCATGTAAGGAGAACACCAGGGCTTTTTCAAAATCAGTGTCTCCCCGAAACCCAAACTGGGGAATTTTTTAAGCTACAGCTACACATATGTTCATTAAGGGCCTTGGGAAGTAGGCAGAGTCCAAACTTTAGATGATTGAAGTCTTCAGGGTCAGAAGCACTCACCACCAGCTTCCCTTAGGCTACACTTTAACTGTCATTGATAGATGATGTCAATAAAAATATCTATTCTTTTTCAGATTATTTCCCCTTATAGGTTATTGCAAAATGTTGAGTGTAGTTCCCTGTGCTATACAGTAGTTCCTTGTTGATGATCTATTTTATACATAGCAGTGTGTATGTGTTCATTCCAAACTGTTAATTTATCCCTCCTCCCACCTTTCCCCTTTGGTAATAATAAATTATAAGATTTTATACTTCTCAGAAATGGGGGAGCTGAAAGAGAGGTATCATTTTCAATGGAAAAGCATTTAAAACAAGATTGAAGGTTTAACCAAGATTATTAGCTGTACATCCTTGGAAAGAAATCACTTCGTTTCTCTAATATTGACCTGACAAATAAGACAAACCTTTTCACTGAACTTGCTTATAAAAAGTGATGGAAATATCAAATGGAAGTGTTAAAAACATCTTATTTTACCCGAGCCTTATACACTGTTCTATGTTAACTACAGTTTGGCTCACACATCTGTTCATTGAGGTTACAATAGTCTCAATTTCTGTTACTGATCCTCCAGAGTGGACCCCAACAAGTGTCCCCCTGCCCAGTGTCATTGGGGCCAACAGATCGAGACTGAGTTTGGTTCACAAGCAAAGGAAACTTTATATTTTGATCAGAGAATGGAGAGGTGAGAGCATGCACTACCCCGTGGGCTGTGGGCTGGGCTGCTGTGTAGAGATCCTGTCAGAGTCAGTGGGAGGGAGGGAGGCGGCGGAGCTCTCGAGGGCCGGGTTGGCTGTAGCTCAGGCTCTATATCGTGGAGTCTGCACTGGGCCCCAGGAGCTGAGGTGTCGACCCAGCCATTCTGCACTAGGAAATCTGGTCTGAAGTGCCGGGTGTGGAACCTCTGCATGCGGGACCCTAGGAGCACGTGAAATTAGACAAAGCACAAAGGATAAAAAAGGTTAGACTTGACTTTATTGCCCAGATTCTATTTTTATCTCCCAGGGATTTTTAATGGGCTTTGCTGGGGACAAACCCCTCCTCTGCTTTTTGTCCCGTTCCTCATTCTTGGAGTGCTGAGGGTGCAGACGCTTCTTCTGTAACTGCTGAGTGCTGAGTTGGGAGCCCTCATACCCTGGGGCGAGGGTCAGAGCTTCTCCCCAGCAGCCTCCCGGTGACGTTGATTGTCCCCAGGACCCCTGCCTCCCTGTTCGTCCACCTGAGCACCAGCATTGGAAGTGTTATAGATTCTAATGACCTTTAAGGGTCCAGGAAAGAGATGTGCAGAGACGCTGTGGGGGCCGGTTTCACCCCGCCCCACATTTGTTTGGCCACCTTAGGCTGACCGTCTCTGCCAGCCTAGAT
Organism: Delphinus delphis; assembly: GCF_949987515.2. Classification (NCBI taxonomy): domain Eukaryota; kingdom Metazoa; phylum Chordata; class Mammalia; order Artiodactyla; family Delphinidae; genus Delphinus; species Delphinus delphis. Next base: position 237,147 of record NC_082690.1, on the reverse strand, counting down.
GCTCTGACCAGTAGTCTGCGCTTTCTTCAGTTAGGCCCCTGAATTAACGTACAAACAGCACCAGGTGTCAGAGCCCTGCCCGCTCAACTCCCAGACAGTCCAGGGTCAGTGGTGACCAAGGACCATGATGGCTACTGAGTCAACAGCCTTTTGAAGTAAACAGGAGTCCAGCCGGTCTTATTGGCCACCATCATCACGGTGTCTGTCGGCTTTTCTATGGTGACAGTGTGGTATACTGTTCCCCCGCCAAGATTATTAGCTCCCCTCTGGGTGCAGTAAGTCCTGCAAGCAGTAGTCTACTCTTTTGGGACACACTCTTGTTGTTTTATGAGAGAAACTCCAGGTCAAGTGATGTTCACACGAGTCGTCATGGTGCCCTGTTGCCCCCGGTTATCTCTCTGGATGTTGGAGTTGGAGGGCCTCCTCACTCGAGGTCGGTGTGCCCACGGAGCGAACCCTGCAACTTCAGGGCATGGTTGGTGGTTAGGATCACCACGTGGGGTCCTTTTCCCTTAGGAGGGAGGTGGCCTTTTGGGCTGCTGATTTCCAGGTTTTTAGATACCGCCAGTATCTTGGCCAGATGTGGCAGTGGGCCAAGCCCCTTAGTGACCGTAGTTTATCCTACCTGGATGGCATTCTTGCATTGTTCCATTTCAAGTGGTCCCAGTTTTTGCACTAATTCTCCAATGGCGATTCACCTTTCACCGGGAATGTAAAGGTCAAAGGGTTTAGCTAAATTAGGGAGTTCCAGGGCAAGGGTCTGAATTGACTGCTCTTTCCATTCTTGAAAGGCCACTTCTGGATTCTATTCAAAAGGATCATCATCTTTTCCTTTCAGTGTTTCATATAGAGGCCCAGCTAGTAGACTGTAGTTAGGGATCCAGAAGCAGCAAACCCTGGCCTCCCCAGGAACCCCTAAGCTGTCTTCTAGTTTTAGAAAGGGGTAAGGCTGAAAATGGTTTCTTCCCTTTCCTGGGATGGGCTTCTCTGACCTTCTGTGAGAATGAAGCCCAGGCAGGTCACCGCAGTCTGTGATATTTGAGCTTTTTCTTGGACAACTTCTATCCTTTATTGGCTTGGTAGTTCAGAGGCCTCCTTAGTAGGGCTGGTGATCAGAATGTCGTCTGCATATTGAAGGAGGGTTTCCTTTTCCAGAGGTAGAACTTTTAGGTCTTTAGCTAAGCTTTCCCCAAAGATGATGTGGGAATTTTTGCACCCTTGGGGCCAGACGGCCCGGAAGTATTGTTTTAGTTGTATGTGGAGTCCTGCCACTCACAAGCCAAAATTTCTTGTGACTCTGGGACTAATGGAATACAAAAGAAGGCATCATTGAAGACTAATACAGAATACCATGTCCTGGTGGTTGGTAGAATGACCAGCAGGGTGTAGGAATTAGGAGCAACTGGAGGTATATCCTCGGTGGCTTCACTGACTGTCCTGACATCCTTTACCAGGTTCCCAGCAGCCCATGGGGCTCTCGTGGTCAGACCAATCCCAGAATATGGAGCTCACCTGGGCAGGTACCCCACCCCCACCCCAGCCCACGGGGCTCTCGTGGTCAGGCCCCTCCCAGGATACAGAGCTACCCTTGCGGGTACCGTGGCAGGGCTGGGCACACAGGAACCATGCACATAGCCCTCATTGCAGAGCACCCCCAGCTCACCTGTCGCTCAGAGCTGACACAGAGCACCTCAGAGCAGGACTTGAACTAACAAACAGCAGCTGCGACAGGTCTGTGACCCTGGGCATCACTCCGTGAGGCCTCCCTCCACCTGGTCTTCCAGAGACTTCCACTGCACCCGGGGCACCAGGCCTCTGTCTCCAACCACCACCCACCCCTCCTCTCCCTGACTCCTGGGTTCCTCTCATTAGGAGAGGGTTTTCTTGAAGTTGTCTCCCACTCATGGGCCAGATAAAATGATTAGAAAACAAGCCAAAGCTGCAGCCCCTTGTCTATCCTGACTCTCAGGAGCCCACACCTGTTCCTTAGACCTGGCCGGTTCAGCAAGTTCCATTTTCTGCAACTGTGAGCCCCTGAGGGGTGATGATTGGCTGACCTGGGCAGCCTTACCGTGCCGGCCAGCCCTCCCCAGGTGTGCCTGGGTTGAGATCAATATAAATACCACTCCAGGCAGCAAGAGCCCCTGCAGCCATGCCTGACGCCATTTTCTCTGCCCTGTCAGCAGTCTCGGGGCTGGGCTGGTGGGAGGGAGTGAGAGGCCACGGCTTTGTGGGTGGCCCAGTGTGAGTGGGGCTCTGCTGGACTTTCTGCAGCAGTTGCCAGGCTGCCACCTGCTAAAGAAGAGGATGTGTCACCCATACCTGCTGCTGGAATTTCTCCCTGGGCAGAGGTGAGGAAGGAAAAAAGCAGTGGGGGCAGGGACAGGACGGGTATCTCAGGCAGGGAAATGGAAATCTTCCAGAAGAGCACCCAGGGCCAGGACCATCCTGGCTGGCCTACAGGCACCAAGTCGGCCGGCATGCTGTCACTCTTGTGGCTCTATGGCCCTTCCTCTAGGCTTTCAAGTCCTTGTATATATTCAGGTGTTTTACCTGGGACGGGTGGGAATAGTTCAGCAGCAACTGGCCTGGGGCTCAGCTCACGTTTACTCACAGATGCCTCGGCACGGTGCCCCAGCTTTGCAATGAGGACGCTTGTTGCGTGGGGGCTGCTGGCTGAATGGGAGACGATTCCCCACCACTGACCAACTTCAGAATTGTTTACAACTGGAGCAAGTGCCCTGATACGGTTTTCCTCTGTGTAACTGGTGGGTTCTGTGTTTTTTTTCTCTTTTTCGTTTTTGGTTCAAGGTAGATTTTATTCCTCTTTTTTGTATTTACAGATATAAGCATGGAAATAATTTATTCATATAAATACATGTATGTGCAGGGAATAATTGTTTTTTCTGTTTTATTTTTTAAATTTTACTTCTTTTTAATTTTGAATTTTATTTTATATTTTTATACAGCAGGTTCTTATTGGTTATCTATTTTATACATATAAATGTATACATGCCAATCCCAGTCTCTCAACTCCTCCCACCACCACCCCCCCAACAGCTTTCCCCCCTTGTTGTCCATACGTTTGTTGTCTACATCTGTTGCTCTCTTTATGCCTTGCAAAATGGTTAATCTGTACAGTTTTTCTAGGTTCCACATATATGCATGAATATACAAGATTTGTTTTTCTCTTTCTGACTTACTTCACTCTGTATGACAGTCTCTAGATCCATCGACGTCTCTACAAATGACCCAATTTCATTCCTTTTCATGGCTTAGTAATATTCCATTTTATATATGTACCACAGCTTTATGCATTCGTCTGTCTGTGGGCATTTAGGTTGCTTCCATTACCTCGATATTGTAAATAGTGATGCAATGAACATTGCGGTGAATGACTCTTTTTGATTTATGGTTTTGTCTGGGTATATGTCCAGTACTGGGATTGCTGTATCATATGGTAATTCTATTGTTAGTTTCTTAAGAAATTCCATATTGTTCTCCATAATGACTGTATCAATTTATATTCCCAACAATAGTGGAAGAGGGTTCCTTTTCTCCACACCCTTTCCAGCATTTTTTGTTTGTAGATTTTCAATGATGCCTATTCTACCAGGTGTGAGGTGATACCTCATTGTTGAATCCATTTTGTTGAGCAAGGGGTAGCTCTTGTCTATTACATATTTGGCTTATGGAACGGTATCTGTGCTAATTTCAAACTCTGCTTTTATGCAGCACCCCAACTCACCTTCCCCCTTAAGCAGGCATAAGTTGGTTTTCTAAACTTGAGACCCTGTTCTGTTTTGTAATTCAGTTCATGTGTAGCCAAGTTCACATTCCGTGTATTAGTGATACCTTATGATGTTTCTTTTTCTGTGTGACTTATTTCACTTAGAATCATCGTGCCTCAATGCACTCATTATGCTGGTACGGGCCTGGTGACATAGATTTCATTGCTGAGTGGTATTCTGTTGTACAGAAGTACCGCAACTTCTTTATCCATTATTTGCTCTCTGGGATATTTAACTTGTGCCGTAGAAGAGATTCCTGTAAAAAGAGCCATCCCAAATTTTGGGGTTGCTGTGTCTTTTTGATATTAATTTCCCTAAGCTATAGGACCATAAGTGGAAGTGCCCTAGGCTCTGTTGCTTTGTTTTTTAGATGTTTCGGGAAACACCATACACTTCTCCCAAGTGTCTGTTGGCAATTTACATCCCGCCCATCAGCATAACAAGGCTCCCAGTTCTCCATGGCCTGTCCTGCCTTTCTGGATTTTACACTTTATTCTGATGGCCCTTTTGACCGGGGGGAAGTGAGACTTCATTGTAGTGCAGATTTCCTTTGCAAGCTTGCTTGGTTGGCCAAAAAGGGCGTATGCGTTTTTTCCTGAATATATTCAGGAAAAAACGCATATGCCCTTTTGGCAAAGTGCATCATTGTGGACGTTCTGCCTCTTTTCCTACGCTTTCAATGCAATTCCAGTCTACCTCCTGAAATCGGTATCCTGCAATTCTGCCCCGCTTTCAAGTCCTCTTGGAAGCCTTACTTCAGTATATTTTTGGACGATAGCTGTCATTTATAACTCTGCAGGTTTGTGAATTACAGAGACCCTGAGCTCCTTTCTTCAACTCGCTTTCTTTTGAGCTGGCCGCAACACCGCAGGATGGCTTCAGGCCCTAATCTGGTTCCGGCACGGCACGCTGAGCCTTTGGTTATTTCCTCTTCCTGGTGGGAAATGAGAGTTAAATTTGCCCGTCCAGACACCTCCAGCTAGTCTCTCATTGGTTCTCCCTATTCCTGTTCATCTTCCGCAGAAATTGCAAACTGGGCCAAACAGGAGGTTAAAGGCGCTGACTCTCCAAGTTGGGAGAGTGTTAGTAAAGGGTCTGGAATGTTGCACCCGAGTACCAGGGGAGGAAAACTGAGACATATTTGAACACGTCTCCCGTTCACACGGTTGATCATACTCGGGGTTCCACATGCATGTTTTAGCTGAAGGAAGAATACCTTAAACCTGGAGAGTTGAGACCCGTGGAATGGGTACCATGCAATATGACTTCAAAGGGTCTTCATTTGCTCACCGAACCTCTCCAATCCTATCACTGCTGCGTTTATGCCCCTGTACACACGCTTGATTCTCTTTCGGAGACATAGCAATCCATAGGTTTTAAGATACTTACTAGTCAGGTACATTCTTAGGCGTTTAATATGGGGTGTTGAGTCCATTTCGTTGAGCAAGGAGTAGCTCTTGTCTATTCCATATTTGGCTTAAGGAACTTTATCTGTGCTCATTTCAATCTCTGGTTTTATGCAGCACCCCAACTCACCTTCCCCCTTAAGCAAGCGTAAGTTGGTTTTCTAAACTTGAGACACTGTTCTGTTTTGTAATTCAGTTCATGTGTAGCCAAGTTCACATTCTGTGTATTAGTGATACCTTATGATGTTTCTTTTCTGTGTGACTTATTTCAGTTCGAATCATCATACCTGAATCCACTCATTATGCTGCTATCTGGCCTGATGACATAGATTTCATTGCTGAGTGATATTGCATTGTACGTAAGTACCACAGGTTCTTTATCCATTTTTCACTTTCTGCGATATTGAACTTGTACCGTAAACGAGGTTCTTGTAAACAGAGTCGTCCCAAACTTTGGGGTGGCTGTGTCTTTTTGTTTTTAATTTCCCTAAGCTATAGGACCATAAGTGGAAGTGCCCTAGGCTCTGTTGCTTTGTTTTTTAGATGTTTCAGGAAACACCATACACTTCTCCCAAGTGTCTGTTGGCAATTTACATCCCGCCCATCAGCATAACAAGGCTCCCAGTTCTCCATGGCCTGTCCTGCCTTTCTGGATTTTACACTTTATTCTGATGGCCCTTTTGACCGGGGGGAAGTGAGACTTCATTGTAGTGCAGATTTCCTTTGCAAGCTTGCTTGGTTGGCCAAAAAGGGCGTATGCGTTTTTTCCTGAATATATTCAGGAAAAAACGCATACGCCCTTTTGGCAAAGTGCATCATTGTGGACGTTCTGCGTCTTTTCCTACGCTTTCAATGCAATTCCAGTCTACCTCCTGAAATCGGTATCCTGCAATTCTGCCCCACTTTCAAGTCCTCTTGGCAGCCTTACTTCAGTATATTTTTGGACGATAGCTGTCATTTATAACTCTGCAGGTTTGTGAATTACAGAGACCCTGAGCTCCTTCCTTCAACTCGCTTTCTTTTGAGCTGGCCGCAACTCCGCAGGATGGCTTCAGGCCCTAATCTGGTTCCGGCACAGCACGCTGAGCCTTTGATTATTTCCTCTTCCTGGTGGGAAATGAGAGTTAAATTTGCCCGTCCAGACACCTCCAGCTAGTCTCTCATTGGTTCTCCCTATTCCTGTTCATCTTCCGCAGAAATTGCAAACTGGGCCAAACAGGAGGTTAAAGGCGCTGACTCTCCAAGTTGGGAGAGTGTTAGTAAAGGGTCTGGAATGTTGCACCCGAGTAACAGGGGAGGAAAACTGAGACATATTTGAACACGTCTCCCGTTCACATGGTTGATCATACTCTGGGTTCCACATGCATGTTTTAGCTGAAGGAAGAATACCTTAAACCTGGAGAGTTGAGACCCGTGGAATGGGTACCATGCAATATGACTTCAAAGGGTCTTCATTTGCTCACCGAACCTCTCCAATCCTATCACTGCTGCGTTTATGCCCCTGTACACACGCTTGATTCTCTTTTGGAGACATAGCAATCCATAGGTTTTAAGATACTTACTAGTCAGGTACATTCTTAGGCGTTTAATATGGGGTGTTGAGTCCATTTCGTTGAGCAAGGAGTAGCTCTTGTCTATTCCATATTTGGCTTAAGGAACTTTATCTGTGCTCATTTCAATCTCTGGTTTTATGCAGCACCCCAACTCACCTTTCCCCTTAAGCAAGCATAAGTTGGTTTTCTAAATTTGAGACCCTGTTCTGTTTTGGAATGCAGTTCCTGTGTAGCCAAGTTTACATTCCGTGTATTAGTGATATCTTATGATGTTTCTTTTTCTGTGTGACTTATTTCAGTTAGAATCATCGTACCTGAATCCACTCATTATGCTGCTATGGGCCTGATGACATAGATTTCATTGCTGAGTGATACTGCATTGTACGTAAGTACCACAAGTTCTTTATCCATTTTTCACTTTCTGTGATATTGCACTTGTACGGTAAACGAGGTTCTTGTAAACGGAGGCGTCCCAAACTTTGGGGTGGCTGTGTCTTTTTGATTTTAATTTCCCTAAGCTATAGGACCATAAGTGGAAGTGCCCTAGGCTCTGTTGCTTTGTTTTTTAGATGTTTCAGGAAACACCATACACTTCTCCCGAGTGGTTGTTGGCAATTTACATCCCGCCCATCAGCATAACAAGGCTCCCAGTTCTCCATGGCCTGTCCTGCCTTTCTGGATTTTACACTTTTTTCAGATGGCCCTTTTGACCGGGGGGAAGTGAGACTTCATTGTAGTGCAGATTTCCTTTGCAAGCTTGCTTGGTTGGCCAAAAAGGGCGTATGCGTTTTTTCCTGAATATATTCAGGAAAAAACGCATACGCCCTTTTTGGCCAAGTGCATCATTGTGGACGTTCTGCCTCTTTTCCTATGCTTTCAATGCAATTCCAGTCTACCTCCTGGAATCGGTTTCCTGCAATTCTGCCCCGCTTTCAAGTCCTCTTGGCAGCCTTACTTCAGTCTATTTTTGGACGATAGCTGTCATTTATAACTCTGCAGGTTTGTGAATTACAGTGCCCCTGAGCTCCTTTCTTCAACTCGCTTTCTTGTGACCTGGCCGCAACACCGCAGGATGTTTTCAGGCCCTAATCTGGTTCTGGCACGGCACGCTGAGCCTTTGGTTAATTCCTCTTCCTGGTGGGAAATGAGAGTTAAATTTGCCCGTCCAGACACCTCCAGCTAGTCTCTCATTGGTTCTCGCTATTCCTGTTCATCTTCCGCAGAAATTGCAAACTGGGCCAAACAGGAGGTTAAAGGGACTGACTCTCCAAGTCGGGAGAGTGTTAGTAAAACGTCTGGAATGTTGCACCCGAGTACCAGGGTACGAAAACTGAGACATATTTGAACACGTCTCCTGATCACATGGTTGATCATACTCTAGGTTCCACATGCATGTTTTAGCTGAAGGAAGAATACCTTAAACCAGGGTAGTTGAAACCCGTGTAATGGGTACCATGCAATATGACTTCAAAGGGTCTTCATTTGCTCACCGAACCTCTCCAATCCTATCACTGCTGCGTTTATGCCCCTGTACACATGCTTGATTCTCTTTCGGAGACATAGCAATCCATAGGTTTTAAGATACTTACTAGTCAGGTACATTCTTAGGCGTTTAATATGCGGTGTTGAGTCCATTTCGTTGAGCAAGGAGTAGCTCTTGTCTATTCCATATTTGGCTTAAGGAACTTTATCTGTGCTCATTTCAATCTCTGGTTTTATGCACCACCCCAACTCACCTTTACCCTTAAGCAAGCATAAGTTGGTTTTCTAAATTTGAGACCCTGTTCTGTTCTGTAATTCAGTTCCTGTGTAGCCAAGTATACATTCCGTGTATTACTGATATCTTATGATGTTTCTTTTTCTGTGTGACTTATTTCAGTTAGAATCATCATACCTGAATCCACTCATTGTGCTGCTAAGGGCCTGATGACATAGATTTCATTGCTGAGTGATATTGCTTTGTAAGTAAATACCACAACTTCTTTATCCATTTTTCACTTTCTGCGATGTTGAACTTGTACTGTAAACGAGGTTCTTGTAAACAGAGGCATCCCAAACTTTGGGGTGGCTGTGTCTTTTTGATTTTAATTTCCCTAAGCTATAGGACCATAAGTGGCAGTGCCCTAGGCTCTGTTGCTTTGTTTTTTAGATGTTTCAGGAAACACCATACACTTCTCCCAAGTGTCTGTTGGCAATTTACATCCCGCCCATCAGCATAACAAGGCTCCCAGTTCTCCATGGCCTGTCCTGCCTTTCTGGATTTTACACTTTTTTCAGATGGCCCTTTTGACCGGGGGGAAGTGAGACTTCATTGTAGTGCAGATTTCCTTTGCAAGCTTGCTTGGTTGGCCAAAAAGGGCGTATGCGTTTTTTCCTGAATATATTCAGGAAAAAACGCATACGCCCTTTTTGGCCAAGTGCATCATTGTGGACGTTCTGCCTCTTTTCCTATGCTTTCAATGCAATTCCAGTCTACCTCCTGAAATCGGTTTCCTGCAATTCTGCCCCGCTTTCAAGTCCTCTTGGCAGCCTTACTTCAGTATATTTTGGACGATAGCTGTCATTTATAACTCTGCAGGTTTGTGAATTACAGTGCCCCTGAGCTCCTTTCTTCAACTCGCTTTCTTGTGACCTGGCCGCAACACCGCAGGATGGCTTCAGGCCCTAATCTGGTTCCGGCCCGGCATGCTGAGCCTTTGGTTAATTCCTCTTCCTGGTGGGAAATGAGAGTTAAATTTGCCCTTCCAGACACCTGCAGCTAGCCTCTCACTGGTTCTCGCTATTCCTGTTCATCTTCCGCAGAAATTGCAAACTGGGCCAAACAGGAGGTTAAAGGGACTGACTCTCCAAGTGGGGAGAGTGTTAGTAAAGCGTCTGGAATGTTGCACCCGAGTACCAGGGTACGAAAACTGAGACATATTTGAACACGTCTCCTGATCACATGGTTGATCATACTCTAGGTTCCACATGCATGTTGTAGCTGAAGGAAGAATACCTTAAACCTGGGTAGTTGAAACCTGTGGAATGGGTACCATGCAATATGACTTCAAAGGGTCTTCATTTGCTCACCGAACCTCTCCAATCCTATCACTGCTGCGTTTATGCCCCTGTACACATGCTTGATTCTCTTTCGGAGACATAGCAATCCATAGGTTTTAAGATACTTACTAGTCAGGTACATTCTTAGGCGTTTAATATGCGGTGTTGAGTCCATTTCGTTGAGCAAGGAGTAGCTCTTGTCTTTTCCATATTTGGCTTAAGGAACTTTATCTGTGCTCATTTCAATCTCTGGTTTTATGCAGCACCCCAACTCAACTTTCCCCTTAAGCAAGCATAAGTTGGTTTTCTAAATTTGAGACCCTGTTCTGTTCTGTAATTCAGTTCCTGTGTAGCCAAGTTTACATTCCGTGTATTACTGATATCTTATGATGTTTCTTTTTCTGTGTGACTTATTTCAGTTAGAATCATCATACCTGAATCCACTCATTGTGCTGCTAAGGGCCTGATGACATAGATTTCATTGCTGAGTGATAATGCTTTGTAAGAGAATACCACAACTTCTTTATCCATTTTTCACTTTCTGCGATGTTGAACTTGTACTGTAAACGAGGTTCTTGTAAACAGAGCCGTTCCAAACTTTGGGGTGGCTGTGTCTTTTTGATTTTAATTTCCCTAAGCTATAGGACCATAAGTGGCAGTGCCCTAGGCTCTGTTGCTTTGTTTTTTAGATGTTTCAGGAAACACCATACACTTCTCCGGAGTGTCTGTTGGCAATTTACATCCCGCCCATCAGCATAACAAGGCTCCCAGTTCTCCATGGCCTGTCCTGCCTTTCTGGATTTTACACTTTTTTCAGATGGCCCTTTTGACCGGGGGGAAGTGAGACTTCATTGTAGTGTAGATTTCCTTTGCAAGCTTGCTTGGTTGGCCAAAAAGGGCGTATGCGTTTTTTCCTGAATATATTCAGGAAAAAACGCATACGCCCTTTTTGGCCAAGTGCATCATTGTGGACGTTCGGCCTCTTTTCCTATGCTTTCAATGCAATTCCAGTCTACCTCCTGGAATCGGTTTCCTGCAATTCTGCCCCGCTTTCAAGTCCTCTTGGCAGCCTTACTTCAGTCTATTTTTGGACGATAGCTGTCATTTATAACTCTGCAGGTTTGTGAATTACAGTGCCCCTGAGCTCCTTTCTTCAACTCGCTTTCTTGTGACGTGGCCGCAACACCGCAGGATGTCTTCAGGCCCTAATCTGGTTCTGGCACGGCACGCTGAGCCTTTGGTTAATTCCTCTTCCTGGTGGGAAATGAGAGTTAAATTTGCCCGTCCAGACACCTCCAGCTAGTCTCTCATTGGTTCTCGCTATTCCTGTTCATCTTCCACAGAAATTGCAAACTGGGCCAAACAGGAGGTTAAAGGGACTGACTCTCCAAGTCGGGAGAGTGTTAGTAAAACGTCTGGAATGTTGCACCCGAGTACCAGGGTACGAAAACTGAGACATATTTGAACACGTCTCCTGATCACATGGTTGATCATACTCGGGGTTCCACATGCATGTTTTAGCTGAAGGAAGAATACCTTAAACCTGGGTAGTTGAAACCCGTGGAATGGGTACCATGCAATATGACTTCAAAGGGTCTTCATTTGCTCACCGAACCTCTCCAATCCTATCACTGCTGCGTTTATGCCCCTGTACACATGCTTGATTCTCTTTCGGAGACATAGCAATCCATAGGTTTTAAGATACTTACTAGTCAGGTACATTCTTAGGCGTTTAATATGCGGTGTTGAGTCCATTTCGTTGAGCAAGGAGTAGCTCTTGTCTTTTCCATATTTGGCTTAAGGAACTTTATCTGTGCTCATTTCAATCTCTGGTTTTATGCAGCACCCCAACTCAACTTTCCCCTTAAGCAAGCATAAGTTGGTTTTCTAAATTTGAGACCCTGTTCTGTTCTGTAATTCAGTTCCTGTGTAGCCAAGTTTACATTCCGTGTATTACTGATATCTTATGATGTTTCTTTTTCTGTGTGACTTATTTCAGTTAGAATCATCATACCTGAATCCACTCATTGTGCTGCTAAGGGCCTGATGACATAGATTTCATTGCTGAGTGATAATGCTTTGTAAAAGAATACCACAACTTCTTTATCCATTTTTCACTTTCTGCGATGTTGAACTTGTACTGTAAACGAGGTTCTTGTAAACAGAGCCGTTCCAAACTTTGGGGTGGCTGTGTCTTTTTGATTTTAATTTCCCTAAGCTATAGGACCATAAGTGGCAGTGCCCTAGGCTCTGTTGCTTTGTTTTTTAGATGTTTCAGGAAACACCATACACTTCTCCGGAGTGTCTGTTGGCAATTTACATCCCGCCCATCAGCATAACAAGGCTCCCAGTTCTCCATGGCCTGTCCTGCCTTTCTGGATTTTACACTTTTTTCAGATGGCCCTTTTGACCGGGGGGAAGTGAGACTTCATTGTAGTGCAGATTTCCTTTGCAAGCTTGCTTGGTTGGCCAAAAAGGGCGTATGCGTTTTTTCCTGAATATATTCAGGAAAAAACGCATACGCCCTTTTTGGCCAAGTGCATCATTGTCGAGTTTCTGACTCTCTTCATATGTTTTCAATGCAATTCCAGTCTACCTCCTGAAATCGGTTTCCTGCAATTCTGCCTTGCTTTCAATGCCTCTTCATAGCCTTACCTAAATATATTTTTTAAAAATAGTTGGCCTTTATAACTCTGCAGGTTTTTGAATTGCAGTGGCCCTTAGCTCCATTTTTTAGCTCTTATTTTTGTGGTCTTGCCCCATAACCACAGGATTCCTTGAAGCCCTATTTTTCTTCTGGGGCACCTTGCTGTGCCTTTGGTTAATTCTTCTTACTGATGTGATATTAGAGTGACATGTGCCCATTGAAACCGCTACAGCTAGTTTCTCACTGGTTCCCCCTATTCCCATTCATCCTCTGCATTAACTGCAGACTGTGCGATACCAGAACTTAAAGGCATTGACTCCATGTGGGGATGTTGTTAGTAAAGCGGCTGGAATGTCGATCCGGAGCCCCAGGAGAGGAAAAATGAGGTGCGTTTTAGAAACCTTTCCCGATCATATGGTATACCAGTCGCTGGGTTTCCCAAGCATGGTTTAGCTGTAGGAAGATTCCCTTCAACCTGGAGTGTTGGGACCCTTGGACTGAGTAGCATGAAGTATTGCATTAAACTTTCGGCAGTTGCTCACCAAAGCTCACCAATCCTGTCAGCCCCAAGTGTCCAGCCTTATGTCTTATCCAGCTGTGGGTTTATATGTGGTCAATCCAGGTTGCATCACAGCCCCTGAGCGAATTTTGTAAGAATTTTTCTCTCTTTCATTGTTTCAGCGTTTTGTTTTTAAAATTTATTTCTATAATGGGGTTTAGCTCCTTTTCACTGCTGTGTTTGTGCCGCTCTGCACACACTTGATTCCCTTATGGAGATATATCAATACATGGGTTTTAAGATTCTTATTCCTCAGATATATTTCTCTGTGGTGTATAGGGTGTGTTGAGGCCTGTTCATTGAGCAAGGTGTAGATCTTGTCTAATACCTATTTGGTTTATTGAACGGTATCTGTGCTAATTTCAAACTCTGGTTTTATGCATCACCCCACCTCTCCTTTCCCCTTAAGCTGACATAAGTGTGTTTTCTAAATGTGAGACACTGTTCTGTTCTGTAATTCATTTCTTGTGCAGCCATATTTACCCTCCCTCTATAAGTGATATCTTATGATATGTTTCTTTTTCTGTTTGACTTATTTCAAGTAGTATTATCGGACCTAAATCCACTCTTTATCCTTCTACTAGTCTTATTACATTGATTTCATGGTGAAGAGATATTCCATTGTACATAAGTACCACATCTTCTTTATCCATTGTTCTCTTTCCTGGGATATTTAAGGTGTACTGAAGTTGAGGTTCTTGTAAACAGAGTAGCCCTAAACTGTGGTGTGCTTGTGTCTTGTTGATTTTTAGACTTCCCTAGATATACTCCCATGATTGGAAGTGTCCTATGCTCTGTAGCTCTGTTTTTTAGATGATTTAGGAACCACCATACACTTCTCCAGAGTGGCTCTCGGCAGTTCACACACTGCCCATCAGCATATAAAGGCTCCCTGTTCTCCATGGCCTGTCCTGCATTTCTGGTTTTTACAATTTTTTAGGATGGCCCTTTTGACCGGTGGGAAGTGAGACTTCTTTGTTGTGCACATTTGCATTGCTTGCTTGCTTCGTTGCCCATAAAGTGCGTATGCGTTTTTTCCTGGATATAATCAGGAAAAAACGCATACGCCCTTTTGGGCCAACTGCATCATTGTCGAAATTCTGCCGCTTTTCATGTGCGTTAAAGACGAGTCCAATCTATCTCTTGAAATCTGTTTCTTGCAATTCTGTCTTGCATTCAGATCCTCTTCTTTGCCTTACCTCAACATATTTTTGGACGTTAGTTTTCATTTATAACTCTGCAGGTTTGTGAATTGCAGTGACCCTGAGCTCCATTTTTTAAGTTGCTCTTTTGTGAGCTGGCCTCAAACCCGCAGGATTGCTTCAGGCCCTATTTTGGCTCCGGCGAGGCAGGCTGAGCCTTTCTTTAATTCTTATTCTTAATGGGAAATTAGAGTGATATGTGCCCGTCCAAACCCCTACAACTCTTCTCTCATTGGTTCCCCCTCTTCCCGTTCATCCTCCTCACAATTTGCAAAATGTGTGAAACAGAAGTTTAAATGTGCTGATTCTCCAAGTGGGGAGATTCTAAGTAGCGTGGCTGGAATGGTGAACAGGAGCACCAGGAGAGGATAAATGAGGTGCATTTTAGACACATCTCCCGATCACATGGTGTACAGTCCTCTGGGTTTTCCATGCATGTTTTAGCTGTAGGAAGATCCCTTGAACCTGCAGATTTGGGACCCATTGAATGGGTACCAGGTAGTATTACTTTAAAGGGTGTGCATTTCCTCACCCAACCTCACATTTCTCTTAGCGCAAACAGTTTCCAGCCTTATGTCTCATCCTGCTGTGGGTCTAGATGTGTTCAATCCATGTTGCATCACCGTCCCTGAGGAAAAGTTGTAAGAGGTTTTCTCTGTCTCTCTGTCGTTTATTTTTTTCAATTTATTACTATATTGGTTACAGCTGATTTTCAAAGCTCTGTTTCTTGCTGCTGTACATCCACTTGATTCACGTACAGAGAGACATCAATAAATTCTTTTTCAGATTCTTACCAGTCGTATATATTCTTTTCCGGTGACTTGAGTGTGCTGAGTGCAGTTCTTTTAGCTACCGTGTAGGCCTTGTTGATTATCAGTTTGGTATTTGGAATGGTATCTTTGCTAATTTCAACCTCCTGGATGATGCCTCACCCCTCCCCACCTTTCCCGTTTAGCAGCCTTATGCGTGTTTTCTACATATTTGACTATGTTTTTGTTTTGTAATTTATTTCATGTGTAGCCATTTTGGATTCCACCTTTAAGTGATATCTTATGATATGTGTCTTTTTCTTTTTGAATTCTGTCACTTAGAATGATCATACGTAACTCCTCCGGAGTTGTTACAACTGGCCATATTTCATTGATTTCCAGGCTGAATAATATTCCACTCTACCTAAGTACCACATCTCTATCCATTTTTCCCCTCCAGAGACATTTAAGTTATATCCTAGTCGAGGATCTTTTAAACAGAGAGGGGGTAAACATTGGGGTGCCTGTGTCCTCTCGATTTTTGTTTTTCCCAAGATATACGCCCATGAGTGCAAGTGCCCTATGCTCTGTAGCTCATTTTTTAGATGCTTTAGTAAACACAATACACTTCTCCAGAATGGCCGTTGGCAATATACATTTCCACTATAAGTCTCACAGGGCTCCCTCTTCTCGTTGCCCTGTCCTGCATTTCTGTTGTTTACGCTTTATGAGGATGGCTCTTCTGACTGATGCGAAGTGATATCTTTTGTAGTATTGACTTCCAGTGCCCACCTGTTTGGTTGGCTAAAAAAGTGTATGCCCTTTTCTTGAATATATACAGAAAAGAACGCATACACCCTTTTTGGCCAACTGCAATGTTGGCAATGTTCAGCTCCTTTTCTTGTGCTTAATGGCGAGTCCTTTCTACCTCCTCAAATCCCTTTCCTGCCATTCTCCCTTGCTTACAAGTCCTTTTCTCTGACTTTCCTCAAGACATTTTTCAGTGATGGATATTTTCAACTCTGCAGTTTTGTGAATTTTACTGCCCCTGAGTTCCATTGTTCAACTCGTGTTTATGGGAACTGGCCACAAAGCAGCGGGATTTCCTCAAGCCCTATACTGTTTCCATGGGCAACCCTAGCCTTTGGTCAATTCGTCTTCCTGATTGGAAATTAGAGTGACATGTGCCTGTCTGAACACCTAGGACTTGTCTCTCATTGTTCCTCATCCTTCCGCTTCATCCTCTGGACAAATTCCAAACTGTACGCAACAGGATGTTGACAGTGCTGACATCTCCAAGTGGGGAGACTGTTAGTAAAGACGCTGGAGGGGTGAACCCGAGCACCAGGAGATGAGGAGATGAGATGCCTTTTCCAAACTCTTCCCGATCAGATGGTATACCATCCTCTGGGTGTGACAGACATGTTTTAGCAGTAGGAAGAGTCCCATTCATGTAAGGAGAACACCAGGGCTTTTTCAAAATCAGTGTCTCCCCGAAACCCAAACTGGGGAATTTTTTAAGCTACAGCTACACATATGTTCATTAAGGGCCTTGGGAAGTAGGCAGAGTCCAAACTTTAGATGATTGAAGTCTTCAGGGTCAGAAGCACTCACCACTAGCTTCCCTTAGGCTACACTTTAACTGTCATTGATAGATGATGTCAATAAAAATATCTATTCTTTTTCAGATTATTTCCCCTTATAGGTTATTGCAAAATGTTGAGTGTAGTTCCCTGTGCTATACAGTAGTTCCTTGTTGATGATCTATTTTATACATAGCAGTGTGTATGTGTTCATTCCAAACTGTTAATTTATCCCTCCTCCCACCTTTCCCCTTTGGTAATAATAAATTATAAGATTTTATACTTCTCAGAAATGGGGGAGCTGAAAGAGAGGTATCATTTTCAATGGAAAAGCATTTAAAACAAGATTGAAGGTTTAACCAAGATTATTAGCTGTACATCCTTGGAAAGAAATCACTTCGTTTCTCTAATATTGACCTGACAAATAAGACAAACCTTTTCACTGAACTTGCTTATAAAAAGTGATGGAAATATCAAATGGAAGTGTTAAAAACATCTTATTTTACCCGAGCCTTATACACTGTTCTATGTTAACTACAGTTTGGCTCACACATCTGTTCATTGAGGTTACAATAGTCTCAATTTCTGTTACTGATCCTCCAGAGTGGACCCCAACAAGTGTCCCCCTGCCCAGTGTCATTGGGGCCAACAGATCGAGACTGAGTTTGGTTCACAAGCAAAGGAAACTTTATATTTTGATCAGAGAATGGAGAGGTGAGAGCATGCACTACCCCGTGGGCTGTGGGCTGGGCTGCTGTGTAGAGATCCTGTCAGAGTCAGTGGGAGGGAGGGAGGCGGCGGAGCTCTCGAGGGCCGGGTTGGCTGTAGCTCAGGCTCTATATCGTGGAGTCTGCACTGGGCCCCAGGAGCTGAGGTGTCGACCCAGCCATTCTGCACTAGGAAATCTGGTCTGAAGTGCCGGGTGTGGAACCTCTGCATGCGGGACCCTAGGAGCACGTGAAATTAGACAAAGCACAAAGGATAAAAAAGGTTAGACTTGACTTTATTGCCCAGATTCTATTTTTATCTCCCAGGGATTTTTAATGGGCTTTGCTGGGGACAAACCCCTCCTCTGCTTTTTGTCCCGTTCCTCATTCTTGGAGTGCTGAGGGTGCAGACGCTTCTTCTGTAACTGCTGAGTGCTGAGTTGGGAGCCCTCATACCCTGGGGCGAGGGTCAGAGCTTCTCCCCAGCAGCCTCCCGGTGACGTTGATTGTCCCCAGGACCCCTGCCTCCCTGTTCGTCCACCTGAGCACCAGCATTGGAAGTGTTATAGATTCTAATGACCTTTAAGGGTCCAGGAAAGAGATGTGCAGAGACGCTGTGGGGGCCGGTTTCACCCCGCCCCACATTTGTTTGGCCACCTTAGGCTGACCGTCTCTGCCAGCCTAGATGCTCTGACCAGTAGTCTGCGCTTTCTTCAGTTAGGCCCCTGAATTAACGTACAAACAGCACCAGGTGTCAGAGCCCTGCCCGCTCAACTCCCAGACAGTCCAGGGTCAGTGGTGACCAAGGACCATGATGGCTACTGAGTCAACAGCCTTTTGAAGTAAACAGGAGTCCAGCCGGTCTTATTGGCCACCATCATCACGGTGTCTGTCGGCTTTTCTATGGTGACAGTGTGGTATACTGTTCCCCCGCCAAGATTATTAGCTCCCCTCTGGGTGCAGTAAGTCCTGCAAGCAGTAGTCTACTCTTTTGGGACACACTCTTGTTGTTTTATGAGAGAAACTCCAGGTCAAGTGATGTTCACACGAGTCGTCATGGTGCCCTGTTGCCCCCAGTTATCTCTCTGGATGTTGGAGTTGGAGGGCCTCCTCACTCGAGGTCGGTGTGCCCACGGAGCGAACCCTGCAACTTCAGGGCATGGTTGGTGGTTAGGATCACCACGTGGGGTCCTTTTCCCTTAGGAGGGAGGTGGCCTTTTGGGCTGCTGATTTCCAGGTTTTTAGATACCGCCAGTATCTTGGCCAGATGTGGCAGTGGGCCAAGCCCCTTAGTGACCGTAGTTTATCCTACCTGGATGGCATTCTTGCATTGTTCCATTTCAAGTGGTCCCAGTTTTTGCACTAATTCTCCAATGGCGATTCACCTTTCACCGGGAATGTAAAGGTCAAAGGGTTTAGCTAAATTAGGGAGTTCCAGGGCAAGGGTCTGAATTGACTGCTCTTTCCATTCTTGAAAGGCCACTTCTGGATTCTATTCAAAAGGATCATCATCTTTTCCTTTCAGTGTTTCATATAGAGGCCCAGCTAGTAGACTGTAGTTAGGGATCCAGAAGCAGCAAACCCTGGCCTCCCCAGGAACCCCTAAGCTGTCTTCTAGTTTTAGAAAGGGGTAAGGCTGAAAATGGTTTCTTCCCTTTCCTGGGATGGGCTTCTCTGACCTTCTGTGAGAATGAAGCCCAGGCAGGTCACCGCAGTCTGTGATATTTGAGCTTTTTCTTGGACAACTTCTATCCTTTATTGGCTTGGTAGTTCAGAGGCCTCCTTAGTAGGGCTGGTGATCAGAATGTCGTCTGCATATTGAAGGAGGGTTTCCTTTTCCAGAGGTAGAACTTTTAGGTCTTTAGCTAAGCTTTCCCCAAAGATGATGTGGGAATTTTTGCACCCTTGGGGCCAGACGGCCCGGAAGTATTGTTTTAGTTGTATGTGGAGTCCTGCCACTCACAAGCCAAAATTTCTTGTGACTCTGGGACTAATGGAATACAAAAGAAGGCATCATTGAAGACTAATACAGAATACCATGTCCTGGTGGTTGGTAGAATGACCAGCAGGGTGTAGGAATTAGGAGCAACTGGAGGTATATCCTCGGTGGCTTCACTGACTGTCCTGACATCCTTTACCAGGTCCCCAGCAGCCCATGGGGCTCTCGTGGTCAGACCAATCCCAGAATATGGAGCTCACCTGGGCAGGTACCCCACCCCCACCCCAGCCCACGGGGCTCTCGTGGTCAGGCCCCTCCCAGGATACAGAGCTACCCTTGCGGGTACCGTGGCAGGGCTGGGCACACAGGAACCATGCACATAGCCCTCATTGCAGAGCACCCCCAGCTCACCTGTCGCTCAGAGCTGACACAGAGCACCTCAGAGCAGGACTTGAACTAACAAACAGCAGCTGCGACAGGTCTGTGACCCTGGGCATCACTCCGTGAGGCCTCCCTCCACCTGGTCTTCCAGAGACTTCCACTGCACCCGGGGCACCAGGCCTCTGTCTCCAACCACCACCCACCCCTCCTCTCCCTGACTCCTGGGTTCCTCTCATTAGGAGAGGGTTTTCTTGAAGTTGTCTCCCACTCATGGGCCAGATAAAATGATTAGAAAACAAGCCAAAGCTGCAGCCCCTTGTCTATCCTGACTCTCAGGAGCCCACACCTGTTCCTTGGACCTGGCCGGTTCAGCAAGTTCCATTTTCTGCAACTGTGAGCCCCTGAGGGGTGATGATTGGCTGACCTGGGCAGCCTTACCGTGCCGGCCAGCCCTCCCCAGGTGTGCCTGGGTTGAGATCAATATAAATACCACTCCAGGCAGCAAGAGCCCCTGCAGCCATGCCTGACGCCATTTTCTCTGCCCTGTCAGCAGTCTCGGGGCTGGGCTGGTGGGAGGGAGTGAGAGGCCACGGCTTTGTGGGTGGCCCAGTGTGAGTGGGGCTCTGCTGGACTTTCTGCAGCAGTTGCCAGGCTGCCACCTGCTAAAGAAGAGGATGTGTCACCCATACCTGCTGCTGGAATTTCTCCCTGGGCAGAGGTGAGGAAGGAAAAAAGCAGTGGGGGCAGGGACAGGACGGGTATCTCAGGCAGGGAAATGGAAATCTTCCAGAAGAGCACCCAGGGCCAGGACCATCCTGGCTGGCCTGCAGGCACCAAGTCGGCCGGCATGCTGTCACTCGTGTGGCTCTATGGCCCTTCCTCTAGGCTTTCAAGTCCTTGTATATATTCAGGTGTTTTACCTGGGACGGGTGGGAATAGTTCAGCAGCAACTGGCCTGGGGCTCAGCTCACGTTTACTCACAGATGCCTCGGCACGGTGCCCCAGCTTTGCAATGAGGACGCTTGTTGCGTGGGGGCTGCTGGCTGAATGGGAGACGATTCCCCACCACTGACCAACTTCAGAATTGTTTACAACTGGAGCAAGTGCCCTGATACGGTTTTCCTCTGTGTAACTGGTGGGTTCTGTGTTTTTTTTCTCTTTTTCGTTTTTGGTTCAAGGTAGATTTTATTCCTCTTTTTTGTATTTACAGATATAAGCATGGAAATAATTTATTCATATAAATACATGTATGTGCAGGGAATAATTGTTTTTTCTGTTTTATTTTTTAAATTTTACTTCTTTTTAATTTTGAATTTTATTTTATATTTTTATACAGCAGGTTCTTATTGGTTATCTATTTTATACATATAAATGTATACATGCCAATCCCAGTCTCTCAACTCCTCCCACCACCACCCCCCCAACAGCTTTCCCCCCTTGTTGTCCATACGTTTGTTGTCTACATCTGTTGCTCTATTTATGCCTTGCAAAATGGTTAATCTGTACAGTTTTTCTAGGTTCCACATATATGCATGAATATACAAGATTTGTTTTTCTCTTTCTGACTTACTTCACTCTGTATGACAGTCTCTAGATCCATCGACGTCTCTACAAATGACCCAATTTCATTCCTTTTCATGGCTTAGTAATATTCCATTTTATATATGTACCACAGCTTTATGCATTCGTCTGTCTGTGGGCATTTAGGTTGCTTCCATTACCTCGATATTGTAAATAGTGATGCAATGAACATTGCGGTGAATGACTCTTTTTGATTTATGGTTTTGTCTGGGTATATGTCCAGTACTGGGATTGCTGTATCATATGGTAATTCTATTGTTAGTTTCTTAAGAAATTCCATATTGTTCTCCATAATGACTGTATCAATTTATATTCCCAACAATAGTGGAAGAGGGTTCCTTTTCTCCACACCCTTTCCAGCATTTTTTGTTTGTAGATTTTCAATGATGCCTATTCTACCAGGTGTGAGGTGATACCTCATTGTTGAATCCATTTCGTTGAGCAAGGGGTAGCTCTTGTCTATTACATATTTGGCTTATGGAACGGTATCTGTGCTAATTTCAAACTCTGCTTTTATGCAGCACCCCAACTCACCTTCCCCCTTAAGCAGGCATAAGTTGGTTTTCTAAACTTGAGACCCTGTTCTGTTTTGTAATTCAGTTCATGTGTAGCCAAGTTCACATTCCGTGTATTAGTGATACCTTATGATGTTTCTTTTTCTGTGTGACTTATTTCACTTAGAATCATCGTGCCTCAATGCACTCATTATGCTGGTACGGGCCTGGTGACATAGATTTCATTGCTGAGTGGTATTCTGTTGTACAGAAGTACCGCAACTTCTTTATCCATTATTTGCTCTCTGGGATATTTAACTTGTGCCATAGAAGAGATTCCTGTAAAAAGAGCCATCACAAATTTTGGGGTTGCTGTGTCTTTTTGATATTAATTTCCCTAAGCTATAGGACCATAAGTGGAAGTGCCCTAGGCTCTGTTGCTTTGTTTTTTAGATGTTTCGGGAAACACCATACACTTCTCCCAAGTGTCTGTTGGCAATTTACATCCCGCCCATCAGCATAACAAGGCTCCCAGTTCTCCATGGCCTGTCCTGCCTTTCTGGATTTTACACTTTATTCTGATGGCCCTTTTGACCGGGGAGAAGTGAGACTTCATTGTAGTGCAGATTTCCTTTGCAAGCTTGCTTGGTTGGCCAAAAAGGGCGTATGCGTTTTTTCCTGAATATATTCAGGAAAAAACGCATATGCCCTTTTGGCAAAGTGCATCATTGTGGACGTTCTGCCTCTTTTCCTACGCTTTCAATGCAATTCCAGTCTACCTCCTGAAATCGGTATCCTGCAATTCTGCCCCGCTTTCAAGTCCTCTTGGAAGCCTTACTTCAGTATATTTTTGGACGATAGCTGTCATTTATAACTCTGCAGGTTTGTGAATTACAGAGACCCTGAGCTCCTTTCTTCAACTCGCTTTCTTTTGAGCTGGCCGCAACACCGCAGGATGGCTTCAGGCCCTAATCTGGTTCCGGCACGGCACGCTGAGCCTTTGGTTATTTCCTCTTCCTGGTGGGAAATGAGAGTTAAATTTGCCCGTCCAGACACCTCCAGCTAGTCTCTCATTGGTTCTCCCTATTCCTGTTCATCTTCCGCAGAAATTGCAAACTGGGCCAAACAGGAGGTTAAAGGCGCTGACTCTCCAAGTTGGGAGAGTGTTAGTAAAGGGTCTGGAATGTTGCACCCGAGTACCAGGGGAGGAAAACTGAGACATATTTGAACACGTCTCCCGTTCACACGGTTGATCATACTCGGGGTTCCACATGCATGTTTTAGCTGAAGGAAGAATACCTAAAACCTGGAGAGTTGAGACCCGTGGAATGGGTACCATGCAATATGACATCAAAGGGTCTTCATTTGCTCACCGAACCTCTCCAATCCTATCACTGCTGCGTTTATGCCCCTGTACACACGCTTGATTCTCTTTCGGAGACATAGCAATCCATAGGTTTTAAGATACTTACTAGTCAGGTACATTCTTA
This sequence comes from Delphinus delphis, assembly GCF_949987515.2. Lineage (NCBI taxonomy): Eukaryota > Metazoa > Chordata > Mammalia > Artiodactyla > Delphinidae > Delphinus > Delphinus delphis. Next base: position 214,026 of record NC_082690.1, on the reverse strand, counting down.
GGCGTTTAATATGGGGTGTTGAGTCCATTTCGTTGAGCAAGGAGTAGCTCTTGTCTATTCCATATTTGGCTTAAGGAACTTTATCTGTGCTCATTTCAATCTCTGGTTTTATGCAGCACCCCAACTCACCTTCCCCCTTAAGCAAGCGTAAGTTGGTTTTCTAAACTTGAGACACTGTTCTGTTTTGTAATTCAGTTCATGTGTAGCCAAGTTCACATTCTGTGTATTAGTGATACCTTATGATGTTTCTTTTCTGTGTGACTTATTTCAGTTCGAATCATCATACCTGAATCCACTCATTATGCTGCTATCTGGCCTGATGACATAGATTTCATTGCTGAGTGATATTGCATTGTACGTAAGTACCACAGGTTCTTTATCCATTTTTCACTTTCTGCGATATTGAACTTGTACCGTAAACGAGGTTCTTATAAACAGAGTCGTCCCAAACTTTGGGGTGGCTGTGTCTTTTTGATTTTAATTTCCCTAAGCTATAGGACCATAAGTGGAAGTGCCCTAGGCTCTGTTGCTTTGTTTTTTAGATGTTTCAGGAAACACCATACACTTCTCCCAAGTGTCTGTTGGCAATTTACATCCCGCCCATCAGCATAACAAGGCTCCCAGTTCTCCATGGCCTGTCCTGCCTTTCTGGATTTTACACTTTATTCTGATGGCCCTTTTGACCGGGGGGATGTGAGACTTCATTGTAGTGCAGATTTCCTTTGCAAGCTTGCTTGGTTGGCCAAAAAGGGCGTATGCGTTTTTTCCTGAATATATTCAGGAAAAAACGCATACGCCCTTTTGGCAAAGTGCATCATTGTGGACGTTCTGCCTCTTTTCCTATGCTTTCAATGCAATTCCAGTCTACCTCCTGAAATCGGTATCCTGCAATTCTGCCCCGCTTTCAAGTCCTCTTGGAAGCCTTACTTCAGTATATTTTTGGACGATAGCTGTCATTTATAACTCTGCAGGTTTGTGAATTACAGAGACCCTGAGCTCCTTTCTTCAACTCGCTTTCTTTTGAGCTGGCCGCAACACCGCAGGATGGCTTCAGGCCCTAATCTGGTTCCGGCACGGCACGCTGAGCCTTTGGTTATTTCCTCTTCCTGGTGGGAAATGAGAGTTAAATTTGCCCGTCCAGACACCTCCAGCTAGTCTCTCATTGGTTCTCCCTATTCCTGTTCATCTTCCGCAGAAATTGCAAACTGGGCCAAACAGGAGGTTAAAGGCGCTGACTCTCCAAGTTGGGAGAGTGTTAGTAAAGGGTCTGGAATGTTGCACCCGAGTACCAGGGGAGGAAAACTGAGACATATTTGAACACGTCTCCCGTTCACACGGTTGATCATACTCGGGGTTCCACATGCATGTTTTAGCTGAAGGAAGAATACCTAAAACCTGGAGAGTTGAGACCCGTGGAATGGGTACCATGCAATATGACATCAAAGGGTCTTCATTTGCTCACCGAACCTCTCCAATCCTATCACTGCTGCGTTTATGCCCCTGTACACACGCTTGATTCTCTTTCGGAGACATAGCAATCCATAGGTTTTAAGATACTTACTAGTCAGGTACATTCTTAGGCGTTTAATATGGGGTGTTGAGTCCATTTCGTTGAGCAAGGAGTAGCTCTTGTCTATTCCATATTTGGCTTAAGGAACTTTATCTGTGCTCATTTCAATCTCTGGTTTTATGCAGCACCCCAACTCACCTTCCCCCTTAAGCAAGCGTAAGTTGGTTTTCTAAACTTGAGACACTGTTCTGTTTTGTAATTCAGTTCATGTGTAGCCAAGTTCACATTCTGTGTATTAGTGATACCTTATGATGTTTCTTTTCTGTGTGACTTATTTCAGTTCGAATCATCATACCTGAATCCACTCATTATGCTGCTATCTGGCCTGATGACATAGATTTCATTGCTGAGTGATATTGCATTGTACGTAAGTACCACAGGTTCTTTATCCATTTTTCACTTTCTGCGATATTGAACTTGTACCGTAAACGAGGTTCTTATAAACAGAGTCGTCCCAAACTTTGGGGTGGCTGTGTCTTTTTGATTTTAATTTCCCTAAGCTATAGGACCATAAGTGGAAGTGCCCTAGGCTCTGTTGCTTTGTTTTTTAGATGTTTCAGGAAACACCATACACTTCTCCCAAGTGTCTGTTGGCAATTTACATCCCGCCCATCAGCATAACAAGGCTCCCAGTTCTCCATGGCCTGTCCTGCCTTTCTGGATTTTACACTTTATTCTGATGGCCCTTTTGACCGGGGGGATGTGAGACTTCATTGTAGTGCAGATTTCCTTTGCAAGCTTGCTTGGTTGGCCAAAAAGGGCGTATGCGTTTTTTCCTGAATATATTCAGGAAAAAACGCATACGCCCTTTTGGCAAAGTGCATCATTGTGGACGTTCTGCCTCTTTTCCTATGCTTTCAATGCAATTCCAGTCTACCTCCTGAAATCGGTATCCTGCAATTCTGCCCCACTTTCAAGTCCTCTTGGCAGCCTTACTTCAGTATATTTTTGGACGATAGCTGTCATTTATAACTCTGCAGGTTTGTGAATTACAGAGACCCTGAGCTCCTTTCTTCAACTCGCTTTCTTTTGAGCTGGCCGCAACACCGCAGGATGGCTTCAGGCCCTAATCTGGTTCCGGCACGGCACACTGAGCCTTTGGTTATTTCCTCTTCCTGGTGGGAAATGAGAGTTAAATTTGCCCGTCCAGACACCTCCAGCTAGTCTCTCATTGGTTCTCCCTATTCCTGTTCATCTTCCGCAGAAATTGCAAACTGGGCCAAACAGGAGGTTAAAGGCGCTGACTCTCCAAGTTGGGAGAGTGTTAGTAAAGGGTCTGGAATGTTGCACCCGAGTACCAGGGGAGGAAAACTGAGACATATTTGAACACGTCTCCCGTTCACACGGTTGATCATACTCTGGGTTCCACATGCATGTTTTAGCTGAAGGAAGAATACCTTAAACCTGGAGAGTTGAGACCCGTGGAATGGGTACCATGCAATATGACTTCAAAGGGTCTTCATTTGCTCACCGAACCTCTCCAATCCTATCACTGCTGCGTTTATGCCCCTGTACACACGCTTGATTCTCTTTTGGAGACATAGCAATCCATAGGTTTTAAGATACTTACTAGTCAGGTACATTCTTAGGCGTTTAATATGGGGTGTTGAGTCCATTTCGTTGAGCAAGGAGTAGCTCTTGTCTATTCCATATTTGGCTTAAGGAACTTTATCTGTGCTCATTTCAATCTCTGGTTTTATGCAGCACCCCAACTCACCTTTCCCCTGAAGCAAGCATAAGTTGGTTTTCTAAATTTGAGACCCTGTTCTGTTCTGTAATTCAGTTCCTGTGTAGCCAAGTTTCCATTCCGTGTATTACTGATATCTTATGATGTTTCTTTTTCTGTGTGACTTACTTCAGTTAGAATCATCATACCTGAATCCACTCATTGTGCTGCTAAGGGCCTGATGACACAGATTTCATTGCTGAGTGATATTGCTTTGTAAGTAAATACCACAACTTCTTTATCCATTTTTCACTTTCTGCGATGTTGAACTTGTACTGTAAACGAGGTTCTTGTAAACAGAGCCGTTCCAAACTTTGGGGTGGCTGTGTCTTTTTGATTTTAATTTCCCTAAGCTATAGGACCATAAGTGGAAGTGCCCTAGGTTCTGTTGCTTTGTTTTTTAGATGTTTCAGGAAACACCATACACTTCTCCCGAGTGGTTGTTGGCAATTTACATCCCGCCCATCAGCATAAGAAGGCTCCCAGTTCTCCATGGCCTGTCCTGCCTTTCTGGATTTTACACTTTTTTCAGATGGCCCTTTTGACCGGGTGGAAGTGAGACTTCATTGTAGTGCAGATTTCCTTTGCAAGCTTGCTTGGTTGGCCAAAAAGGGCGTATGCGTTTTTTCCTGAATATATTCAGGAAAAAACGCATACGCCCTTTTTGGCCAAGTGCATCATTGTCGAGTTTCTGACTCTCTTCATATGTTTTCAATGCAATTCCAGTCTACCTCCTGAAATCGGTTTCCTGCAATTCTGCCTTGCTTTCAATGCCTCTTCATAGCCTTACCTAAATATATTTTTTAAAAATAGTTGGCCTTTATAACTCTGCATGTTTTTGAATTGCAGTGGCCCTTAGCTCCATTTTTTAGCTCTTATTTTTGTGGTCTTGCCCCATAACCACAGGATTCCTTGAAGCCCTATTTTTCTTCTGGGGCACCTTGCTGTGCCTTTGGTTAATTCTTCTTACTGATGTGATATTAGAGTGACATGTGCCCATTGAAACCGCTACAGCTAGTTTCTCACTGGTTCCCCCTATTCCCATTCATCCTCTGCACTAACTGCAGACTGTGCGATACCAGAACTTAAAGGCATTGACTCCATGTGGGGATGTTGTTAGTAAAGCGGCTGGAATGTTGATCCGGAGCCCCAGGAGAGGAAAAATGAGGTGCGTTTTAGAAACCTTTCCCGATCATATGGTATACCAGTCGCTGGGTTTCCCAAGCATGGTTTAGCTGTAGGAAGATTCCCTTCAACCTGGAGTGTTGGGACCCTTGGACTGAGTAGCATGAAGTATTGCATTAAACTTTCGGCAGTTGCTCACCAAAGCTCACCAATCCTGTCAGCCCCAAGTGTCCAGCCTTATGTCTTATCCAGCTGTGGGTTTATATGTGGTCAATCCAGGTTGCATCACAGCCCCTGAGCGAATTTTGTAAGAATTTTTCTCTCTTTCATTGTTTCAGCGTTTTGTTTTTAAAATTTATTTCTATAATGGGGTTTAGCTCCTTTTCACTGCTGTGTTTGTGCCGCTCTGCACACACTTGATTCCCTTATGGAGATATATCAATACATGGGTTTTAAGATTCTTATTCCTCAGATATATTTCTCTGCGGTGTATAGGGTGTGTTGAGGCCTGTTCATTGAGCAAGGTGTAGATCTTGTCTAATACCTATTTGGTTTATTGAACGGTATCTGTGCTAATTTCAAACTCTGGTTTTATGCATCACCCCACCTCTCCTTTCCCCTTAAGCTGACATAAGTGTGTTTTCTAAATGTGAGACACTGTTCTGTTCTGTAATTCATTTCTTGTGCAGCCATATTTACCCTCCCTCTATAAGTGATATCTTATGATATGTTTCTTTTTCTGTTTGACTTATTTCAAGTAGTATTATCGGACCTAAATCCACTCTTTATCCTTCTACTAGCCTTATTACATTGATTTCATGGTGAAGAGATATTCCATTGTACATAAGTACCACATCTTCTTTATCCATTGTTCTCTTTCCTGGGATATTTAAGGTGTACTGAAGTTGAGGTTCTTGTAAACAGAGTAGCCCTAAACTGTGGTGTGCTTGTGTCTTGTTGATTTTTAGACTTCCCTAGATATACTCCCATGATTGGAAGTGTCCTATGCTCTGTAGCTCTGTTTTTTAGATGATTTAGGAACCACCATACACTTCTCCAGAGTGGCTCTCGGCAGTTCACACACTGCCCATCAGCATATAAAGGCTCCCTGTTCTCCATGGCCTGTCCTGCATTTCTGGTTTTTACAATTTTTTAGGATGGCCCTTTTGACCGGTGGGAAGTGAGACTTCTTTGTTGTGCACATTTGCATTGCTTGCTTGCTTCGTTGCCCATAAAGTGCGTATGCGTTTTTTCCTGGATATAATCAGGAAAAAACGCATACACCCTTTTGGGCCAACTGCATCATTGTCGAAATTCTGCCGCTTTTCATGTGCGTTAAAGACGAGTCCAATCTATCTCTTGAAATCTGTTTCTTGCAATTCTGTCTTGCATTCAGATCCTCTTCTTTGCCTTACCTCAACATATTTTTGGACGTTAGTTTTCATTTATAACTCTGCAGGTTTGTGAATTGCAGTGACCCTGAGCTCCATTTTTTAAGTTGCTCTTTTGTGAGCTGGCCTCAAACCCGCAGGATTGCTTCAGGCCCTATTTTGGCTCCGGCGAGGCAGGCTGAGCCTTTCTTTAATTCTTATTCTTAATGGGAAATTAGAGTGATATGTGCCCATCCAAACCCCTACAACTCTTCTCTCATTGGTTTCCCCTCTTCCCGTTCATTCTCCTCACAATTTGCAAAATGTGTGAAACAGAAGTTTAAATGTGCTGATTCTCCAAGTGGGGAGATTCTAAGTAGCGTGGCTGGAATGGTGAACAGGAGCACCAGGAGAGGATAAATGAGGTGCATTTTAGACACATCTCCCGATCACATGGTGTACAGTCCTCTGGGTTTTCCATGCATGTTTTAGCTGTAGGAAGATCCCTTGAACCTGCAGATTTGGGACCCATTGAATGGGTACCAGGTAGTATTACTTTAAAGGGTGTGCATTTCCTCACCCAACCTCACATTTCTCTTAGCGCAAACAGTTTCCAGCCTTATGTCTCATCCTGCTGTGGGTCTAGATGTGTTCAATCCATGTTGCATCACCGTCCCTGAGGAAAAGTTGTAAGAGGTTTTCTCTGTCTCTCTGTCGTTTATTTTTTTCAATTTATTACTATATTGGTTACAGCTGATTTTCAAAGCTCTGTTTCTTGCTGCTGTACATCCACTTGATTCACGTACAGAGAGACATCAATAAATTCTTTTTCAGATTCTTACCAGTCGTATATATTCTTTTCCGGTGACTTGAGTGTGCTGAGTGCAGTTCTTTTAGCTACCGTGTAGGCCTTGTTGATTATCAGTTTGGTATTTGGAATGGTATCTTTGCTAATTTCAACCTCCTGGATGATGCCTCACCCCTCCCCACCTTTCCCGTTTAGCAGCCTTATGCGTGTTTTCTACATATTTGACTATGTTTTTGTTTTGTAATTTATTTCATGTGTAGCCATTTTGGATTCCACCTTTAAGTGATATCTTATGATATGTGTCTTTTTCTTTTTGAATTCTGTCACTTAGAATGATCATACGTAACTCCTCCGGAGTTGTTACAACTGGCCATATTTCATTGATTTCCAGGCTGAATAATATTCCACTCTACCTAAGTACCACATCTCTATCCATTTTTTCCCTCCAGAGACATTTAAGTTATATCCTAGTCGAGGATCTTTTAAACAGAGAGGGGGTAAACATTGGGGTGCCTGTGTCCTCTCGATTTTTGTTTTTCCCAAGATATACGCCCATGAGTGCAAGTGCCCTATGCTCTGTAGCTCATTTTTTAGATGCTTTAGTAAACACAATACACTTCTCCAGAATGGCCGTTGGCAATATACATTTCCACTATAAGTCTCACAGGGCTCCCTCTTCTCGTTGCCCTGTCCTGCATTTCTGTTGTTTATGCTTTATGAGGATGGCTCTTCTGACTGATGCGAAGTGATATCTTTTGTAGTATTGACTTCCAGTGCCCACCTGTTTGGTTGGCTAAAAAAGTGTATGCCCTTTTCTTGAATATATACAGAAAAGAACGCATACACCCTTTTTGGCCAACTGCAATGTTGGCAATGTTCAGCTCCTTTTCTTGTGCTTAATGGCGAGTCCTTTCTACCTCCTCAAATCCCTTTCCTGCCATTCTCCCTTGCTTACAAGTCCTTTTCTCTGACTTTCCTCAAGACATTTTTCAGTGATGGATATTTTCAACTCTGCAGTTTTGTGAATTTTACTGCCCCTGAGTTCCATTGTTCAACTCGTGTTTATGGGAACTGGCCACAAAGCAGCGGGATTTCCTCAAGCCCTATACTGTTTCCATGGGCAACCCTAGCCTTTGGTCAATTCGTCTTCCTGATTGGAAATTAGAGTGACATGTGCCTGTCTGAACACCTAGGACTTGTCTCTCATTGTTCCTCATCCTTCCGCTTCATCCTCTGGACAAATTCCAAACTGTACGCAACAGGATGTTGACAGTGCTGACATCTCCAAGTGGGGAGACTGTTAGTAAAGACGCTGGAGGGGTGAACCCGAGCACCAGGAGATGAGGAGATGAGATGCCTTTTCCAAACTCTTCCCGATCAGACGGTATACCATCCTCTGGGTGTGACAGACATGTTTTAGCAGTAGGAAGAGTCCCATTCATGTAAGGAGAACACCAGGGCTTTTTCAAAATCAGTGTCTCCCCGAAACCCAAACTGGGGAATTTTTTAAGCTACGGCTACACATATGTTCATTAAGGGCCTTGGGAAGTAGGCAGAGTCCAAACTTTAGATGATTGAAGTCTTCAGGGTCAGAAGCACTCACCACCAGCTTCCCTTAGGCTACACTTTAACTGTCATTGATAGATGATGTCAATAAAAATATCTATTCTTTTTCAGATTATTTCCCCTTATAGGTTATTGCAAAATGTTGAGTGTAGTTCCCTGTGCTATACAGTAGTTCCTTGTTGATGATCTATTTTATACATAGCAGTGTGTATGTGTTCATTCCAAACTGTTAATTTATCCCTCCTCCCACCTTTCCCCTTTGGTAATAATAAATTATAAGATTTTATACTTCTCAGAAATGGGGGAGCTGAAAGAGAGGTATCATTTTCAATGGAAAAGCATTTAAAACAAGATTGAAGGTTTAACCAAGATTATTAGCTGTACATCCTTGGAAAGAAATCACTTCGTTTCTCTAATATTGACCTGACAAATAAGACAAACCTTTTCACTGAACTTGCTTATAAAAAGTGATGGAAATATCAAATGGAAGTGTTAAAAACATCTTATTTTACCCGAGCCTTATACACTGTTCTATGTTAACTACAGTTTGGCTCACACATCTGTTCATTGAGGTTACAATAGTCTCAATTTCTGTTACTGATCCTCCAGAGTGGACCCCAACAAGTGTCCCCCTGCCCAGTGTCATTGGGGCCAACAGATCGAGACTGAGTTTGGTTCACAAGCAAAGGAAACTTTATATTTTGATCAGAGAATGGAGAGGTGAGAGCATGCACTACCCCGTGGGCTGTGGGCTGGGCTGCTGTGTAGAGATCCTGTCAGAGTCAGTGGGAGGGAGGGAGGCGGCGGAGCTCTCGAGGGCCGGGTTGGCTGTAGCTCAGGCTCTATATCGTGGAGTCTGCACTGGGCCCCAGGAGCTGAGGTGTCGACCCAGCCATTCTGCACTAGGAAATCTGGTCTGAAGTGCCGGGTGTGGAACCTCTGCATGCGGGACCCTAGGAGCACGTGAAATTAGACAAAGCACAAAGGATAAAAAAGGTTAGACTTGACTTTATTGCCCAGATTCTATTTTTATCTCCCAGGGATTTTTAATGGGCTTTGCTGGGGACAAACCCCTCCTCTGCTTTTTGTCCCGTTCCTCATTCTTGGAGTGCTGAGGGTGCAGACCCTTCTTCTGTAACTGCTGAGTGCTGAGTTGGGAGCCCTCATACCCTGGGGCGAGGGTCAGAGCTTCTCCCCAGCAGCCTCCCGGTGACGTTGATTGTCCCCAGGACCCCTGCCTCCCTGCTCGTCCACCTGAGCACCAGCATTGGAAGTGTTATAGATTCTAATGACCTTTAAGGGTCCAGGAAAGAGATGTGCAGAGACGCTGTGGGGGCCGGTTTCACCCCGCCCCACATTTGTTCGGCCACCTTAGGCTGACCGTCTCTGCCAGCCTAGATGCTCTGACCAGTAGTCTGCGCTTTCTTCAGTTAGGCCCCTGAATTAACGTACAAACAGCACCAGGTGTCAGAGCCCTGCCCGCTCAACTCCCAGACAGTCCAGGGTCAGTGGTGACCAAGGACCATGATGGCTACTGAGTCAACAGCCTTTTGAAGTAAACAGGAGTCCAGCCGGTCTTATTGGCCACCATCATCACGGTGTCTGTCGGCTTTTCTATGGTGACAGTGTGGTATACTGTTCCCCCGCCAAGATTATTAGCTCCCCTCTGGGTGCAGTAAGTCCTGCAAGCAGTAGTCTACTCTTTTGGGACACACTCTTGTTGTTTTATGAGAGAAACTCCAGGTCAAGTGATGTTCACACGAGTCGTCATGGTGCCCTGTTGCCCCCGGTTATCTCTCTGGATGTTGGAGTTGGAGGGCCTCCTCACTCGAGGTCGGTGTGCCCACGGAGCGAACCCTGCAACTTCAGGGCATGGTTGGTGGTTAGGATCACCACGTGGGGTCCTTTTCCCTTAGGAGGGAGGTGGCCTTTTGGGCTGCTGATTTCCAGGTTTTTAGATACCGCCAGTATCTTGGCCAGATGTGGCAGTGGGCCAAGCCCCTTAGTGACCGTAGTTTATCCTACCTGGATGGCATTCTTGCATTGTTCCATTTCAAGTGGTCCCAGTTTTTGCACTAATTCTCCAATGGCGATTCACCTTTCACCGGGAATGTAAAGGTCAAAGGGTTTAGCTAAATTAGGGAGTTCCAGGGCAAGGGTCTGAATTGACTGCTCTTTCCATTCTTGAAAGGCCACTTCTGGATTCTATTCAAAAGGATCATCATCTTTTCCTTTCAGTGTTTCATATAGAGGCCCAGCTAGTAGACTGTAGCTAGGGATCCAGAAGCAGCAAACCCTGGCCTCCCCAGGAACCCCTAAGCTGTCTTCTAGTTTTAGAAAGGGGTAAGGCTGAAAATGGTTTCTTCCCTTTCCTGGGATGGGCTTCTCTGACCTTCTGTGAGAATGAAGCCCAGGCAGGTCACCGCAGTCTGTGATATTTGAGCTTTTTCTTGGACAACTTCTATCCTTTATTGGCTTGGTAGTTCAGAGGCCTCCTTAGTAGGGCTGGTGATCAGAATGTCGTCTGCATATTGAAGGAGGGTTTCCTTTTCCAGAGGTAGAACTTTTAGGTCTTTAGCTAAGCTTTCCCCAAAGATGGTGTGGGAATTTTTGCACCCTTGGGGCCAGACGGCCCGGAAGTATTGTTTTAGTTGTATGTGGAGTCCTGCCACTCACAAGCCAAAATTTCTTGTGACTCTGGAACTAATGGAATACAAAAGAAGGCATCATTGAAGACTAATACAGAATACCATGTCCTGGTGGTTGGTAGAATGACCAGCAGGGTGTAGGAATTAGGAGCAACTGGAGGTATATCCTCGGTGGCTTCACTGACTGTCCTGACATCCTTTACCAGGTCCCCAGCAGCCCATGGGGCTCTCGTGGTCAGACCAATCCCAGAATATGGAGCTCACCTGGGCAGGTACCCCACCCCCACCCCAGCCCACGGGGCTCTCGTGGTCAGGCCCCTCCCAGGATACAGAGCTACCCTTGCAGGTACCGTGGCAGGGCTGGGCACACAGGAACCGTGCACATAGCCCTCATTGCAGAGCACCCCCAGCTCACCTGTCGCTCAGAGCTGACACAGAGCACCTCAGAGCAGGACTTGAACTAACAAACAGCAGCTGCGACAGCCTGGGCATCACTCCATGAGGCCTCCCTCCACCTGGTCTTCCAGAGACTTCCACTGCACCCGGGGCACCAGGCCTCTGTCTCCAACCACCACCCACCCCTCCTCTGCCTGACTCCTTGGTTCCTCTCATTAGGAGAGGGTTTTCTTGAAGTTGTCTCCCACTCATGGGCCAGATAAAATGATTAGAAAACAAGCCAAAGCTGCAGCCCCTTGTCTATCCTGACTCTCAGGAGCCCACACCTGTTCCTTGGACCTGGCCGGTTCAGCAAGTTCCATTTTCTGCAACTGTGAGCCCCTGAGGGGTGATGATTGGCTGACCTGGGCAGCCTTACCGTGCCGGCCAGCCCTCCCCAGGTGTGCCTGGGTTGAGATCAATATAAATACCACTCCAGGCAGCAAGAGCCCCTGCAGCCGTGCCTGACGCCATTTTCTCTGCCCTGTCAGCAGTCTCGGGGCTGGGCTGGTGGGAGGGAGTGAGAGGCCACGGCTTTGTGGGTGGCCCAGTGTGAGTGGGGCTCTGCTGGACTTTCTGCAGCAGTTGCCAGGCTGCCACCTGCTAAAGAAGAGGATGTGTCACCCATACCTGCTGCTGGAATTTCTCCCTGGGCAGAGGTGAGGAAGGAAAAAAGCAGTGGGGGCAGGGACAGGACGGGTATCTCAGGCAGGAAAATGGAAATCTTCCAGAAGAGCACCCAGGGCCAGGACCATCCTGGCTGGCCTGCAGGCACCAAGTCGGCCGGCATGCTGTCACTCTTGTGGCTCTATGGCCCTTCCTCTAGGCTTTCAAGTCCTTGTATATATTCAGGTGTTTTACCTGGGACGGGTGGGAATAGTTCAGCAGCAACTGGCCTGGGGCTCAGCTCACGTTTACTCACAGATGCCTTGGCACGGTGCCCCAGCTTTGCAATGAGGACGCTTGTTGCGTGGGGGCTGCTGGCTGAATGGGAGACGATTCCCCACCACTGACCAACTTCAGAATTGTTTACAACTGGAGCAAGTGCCCTGATACGGTTTTCCTCTGTGTAACTGGTGGGTTCTGTGTTTTTTTCTCTTTTTCGTTTTTGGTTCAAGGTAGATTTTATTCCTCTTTTTTGTATTTACAGATATAAGCATGGAAATAATTTATTCATATAAATACATGTATGTGCAGGGAATAATTGTTTTTTCTGTTTTATTTTTTAAATTTTATTTCTTTTTAATTTTGAATTTTATTTTATATTTTTATACAGCAGGTTCTTATTGGTTATCTATTTTATACATATAAATGTATACATGCCAATCCCAGTCTCTCAACTCCTCCCACCACCAACCCCCAACAGCTTTCCCCCCTTGTTGTCCATACGTTTGTTGTCTACATCTGTTGCTCTATTTATGCCTTGCAAAATGGTTAATCTGTACAGTTTTTCTAGGTTCCACATATATGCATGAATATACAAGATTTGTTTTTCTCTTTCTGACTTACTTCACTCTGTATGACAGTCTCTAGATCCATCGACGTCTCTACAAATGACCCAATTTCATTCCTTTTCATGGCTTAGTAATATTCCATTTTATATATGTACCACAGCTTTATGCATTCGTCTGTCTGTGGGCATTTAGGTTGCTTCCATTAACTCGATATTGTAAATAGTGATGCAATGAACATTGCGGTGAATGACTCTTTTTGATTTATGGTTTTGTCTGGGTATATGTCCAGTACTGGGATTGCTGTATCATATGGTAATTCTATTGTTAGTTTCTTAAGAAATTCCATATTGTTCTCCATAATGACTGTATCAATTTATATTCCCAACAATAGTGGAAGAGGGTTCCTTTTCTCCACACCCTTTCCAGCATTTTTTGTTTGTAGATTTTCAATGATGCCTATTCTACCAGGTGTGAGGTGATACCTCATTGTTGAATCCATTTTGTTGAGCAAGGGGTAGCTCTTGTCTATTACATATTTGGCTTATGGAACGGTATCTGTGCTAATTTCAAACTCTGCTTTTATGCAGCACCCCAACTCACCTTCCCCCTTAAGCAGGCATAAGTTGGTTTTCTAAACTTGAGACCCTGTTCTGTTTTGTAATTCAGTTCATGTGTAGCCAAGTTCACATTCCGTGTATTAGTGATACCTTATGATGTTTCTTTTTCTGTGTGACTTATTTCACTTAGAATCATCGTGCCTCAATGCACTCATTATGCTGGTACGGGCCTGGTGACATAGATTTCATTGCTGAGTGGTATTCTGTTGTACAGAAGTACCGCAACTTCTTTATCCATTATTTGCTCTCTGGGATATTTAACTTGTGCCGTAGAAGAGATTCCTGTAAAAAGAGCCATCCCAAATTTTGGGGTTGCTGTGTCTTTTTGATATTAATTTCCCTAAGCTATAGGACCATAAGTGGAAGTGCCCTAGGCTCTGTTGCTTTGTTTTTTAGATGTTTCAGGAAACACCATACACTTCTCCCGAGTGTCTCTTGGCAATTTACATCCCGCCCATCAGCATAACAAGGCTCCCAGTTCTCCATGGCCTGTCCTGCCTTTCTGGATTTTACACTTTATTCTGATGGCCCTTTTGACCGGGGGGAAGTGAGACTTCATTGTAGTGCAGATTTCCTTTGCAAGCTTGCTTGGTTGGCCAAAAAGGGCGTATGCGTTTTTTCCTGAATATATTCAGGAAAAAACGCATATGCCCTTTTGGCAAAGTGCATCATTGTGGACGTTCTGCCTCTTTTCCTACGCTTTCAATGCAATTCCAGTCTACCTCCTGAAATCGGTATCCTGCAATTCTGCCCCGCTTTCAAGTCCTCTTGGCAGCCTTACTTCAGTATATTTTTGGACGATAGCTGTCATTTATAACTCTGCAGGTTTGTGAATTACAGAGCCCCTGAGCTCCTTTCTTCAACTCACTTTCTTGTGAGCTGGCCGCAACACCGCAGGATTGCTTCAGGCCCTAATCTGTTTCCGCCACGGCACGCTGAGCCTTTGGTTAATTCCTCTTCCTAGTGGGAAATGAGAGTTAAATTTGCCCGTCCAGACACCTCCAGCTAGTCTCTCATTGGTTCTCCCTATTCCTGTTCATCTTCCGCAGAAATTGCAAACTGGGCCAAACAGGAGGTTAAAGGCACTGACTGTCCAAGTCGGGAGAGTGTTAGTAAAGCGCCTGTAATGTTGCACCCGAGTACCAGGGTATGAAAACTGAGACATATTTGAACACGTCTCCCGATCACACGGTTGATCATACTCTGGGTTCCACATGCATGTTTTAGCTGAAGGAAGAATACCTTAAACCTGGAGAGTTGAGACCCGTGGAATGGGTACCATGCAATATGACTTCAAAGGGTCTTCATTTGCTCACCGAACCTCTCCAATCCTATCACTGCTGCATTTATGCCCCAGTACACACGCTTGATTCTCTTTCGGAGACATAGCAATCCCTAGGTTTTAAGATACTTACTAGTCAGGTACATTCTTAGGCGTTTAATATGGGGTGTTGAGTCCATTTCGTTGAGCAAGGAGTAGCTCTTGTCTTTTCCATATTTGGCTTAAGGAACTTTATCTGTGCTCATTTCAATCTCTGGTTTTATGCAGCACCCCAACTCACCTTTCCCCTGAAGCAAGCATAAGTTGGTTTTCTAAATTTGAGACCCTGTTCTGTTTTGGAATTCAGTTCCTGTGTAGCCAAGTTTACATTCCGTGTATTAGTGATATCTTATGATGTTTCTTTTTCTGTGTGACTTATTTCAGTTAGAATCATCGTACCTGAATCCACTCATTATGCTGCTACGGGCCTTATGACATAGATTTCATTGCTGAGTGATATTGCATTGTACGTAAGTACCACAAGTTCTTTATCCATTTTTCACTTTCTGTGATATTGAACTTGTACGGTAAACGAGGTTCTTGTAAACAGAGGCGTCCCAAACTTTGGGGTGGCTGTGTCTTTTTGATTTTAACTTCCCGAAGCTATAGGACCATAAGTGGAAGTGCCCTAGGCTCTGTTGCTTTGTTTTTTAGATGTTTTAGGAAACACCATACACTTCTCCCGAGTGTCTGTTGGCAATTTACATCCCGCCCATCAGCATAACAAGGCTCCCAGTTCTCCATGGCCTGTCCTGCCTTTCTGGGTTTTACACTTTTTTCAGATGGCCCTTTTGAGCGGGGGGAAGTGAGACTTCATTGTAGTGCAGATTTCCTTTGCAAGCTTGCTTCGTTGGCCAAAAAGGGCGTATGCGTTTTTTCCTGAATATATTCAGGAAAAAACGCATACGCCCTTTTTGGCCAAGTGCATCACTGTGGACGTTCTGCCTCTTTACCTATGCTTGAAATGCAATTCCTGTCTACCTCCTGAAATCGGTTTCCTGCAATTCTGCCCCGCTTTCAAGTCCTCTTGGCAGCCTTACTTCAGTCTATTTTTGGACGATAGCTGTCATTTATAACTCTGCAGGTTTGTGAATTACAGTGCCCCTGAGCTCCTTTCTTCAACTCGCTTTCTTGTGAGCTGGCCGCAACACCGCAGGATGTCTTCATTCCCTAATGTGGTTCCGGCATGGCACGCTGAGCCTTTGGTTAATTCCTCTTCCTGGTGGGAAATGAGAGTTAAATTTGCCCATCCAGACACCTCCAGCTAGTCTCTCATTGGTTCTCGCTATTCCTGTTCATCTTCCACAGAAATTGCTAACTGGGCCAAACAGGTGGTTAAAGGGACTGACTCTCCAAGTGGGGAGAGTGTTAGTAAAGCGTCTGGAATGTTGCACCGAAGTACCAGGGGATGAAAACTGAGACATATTTGAGCATGTCTCCCCATCACACGGTTGATCATACTCTGGGTTCCACATGCATGTTTTAGCTGAAGAAAGAATACCTTAAACCTGGAGAGTTGAGACCCGTGGAATGGGTACCATGCAATATGACTTCAAAGGGTCTTCATTTGCTCACCGAATCTCTCCAATCCTATCACTGCTGCGTTTATGACCCTTGTATACACGCTTGATTCTCTTTTGGAGACATAGCAATCCATAGGTTTTAAGATACTTACTAGTCAGGTATATTCTTAGGCGTTTAATATGGGGTGTGGAGTCCATTTCGTTGAGCAAGGAGTAGCTCTTGTCTATTCCATATTTGGCTTAAGGAACTTTATCTGTGCTCATTTCAGTCTCTGGTTTTATGCAGCACCCCAACTCACCTTTCCACTTAAGCAAGCATAAGTTGGTTTTCTAAATTACAGACCCTGTTCTGTTTTGTAATTCAGTTCCTCTGTAGCCAAGTTTAAATTCCATGTATTAGTGATATTTTTTGATGTTTCTTTTTCTGTTAGACTTATTTCAGTTAGAATCACCATACCCGAATCCACTCATTATGCTGCTACGGGCCTGGTGACATAGATTTCATTGCTGAGTGATATTGCTTTGTACATGAGTACCACAACTACTTTATCCATTTTTCACTTTCTGTGATATTGAACTTGTACGGTAAACGAGGTTCTTGTATACAGAGGCGTCCCAAACTTTTGGGTGGCTGTGTCTTTTTGATTTTAATTTCCCTAAGCTATAGGACCATAAGTGGAAGTGCACTAGGCTCTGTTGCTTTGTTTTTTAGATGTTTCAGGAAACACCATACACTTCTCCGGAGTGGCTGTTGGCAATTTACATCCCGCCCATCAGCATAACAAGGCTCCCAGTTCTCCATGGCCTGTCCTGCCTTTCTGGATTTTACACTTTTTTCAGATGATCCTTTTGACCGGGGGGAAGTGAGACTTCATTGTAGTGCAGATTTCCTTTGCAAGCTTGCTTGGTTGGCCAAAAAGGGCGTATGCGTTTTTTCCTGAATATATTCAGGAAAAAACGCATACGCCCTTTTTGGCCAAGTGCATCACTGTGGACGTTCTGCCTCTTTACCTATGCTTGAAATGCAATTCCTGTCTACCTCCTGAAATCGGTTTCCTGCAATTCTGCCCCGCTTTCAAGTCCTCTTGGCAGCCTTACTTCAGTCTATTTTTGGACGATAGCTGTCATTTATAACTCTGCAGGTTTGTGAATTACAGTGCCCCTGAGCTCCTTTCTTCAACTCGCTTTCTTGTGACCTGGCCGCAACACCGCAGGATGGCTTCAGGCCCTAATCTGGTCCGGCACGGCACACTGAGCCTTTGGTTATTTACTCTTCCTGGTGGGAAATGAGAGTTAAATTTGCCCGTCCAGACACCTCCAGCTAGCCTCTCATTGGTTCTCGCTATTCCTGTTCATCTTCCTCAGAAATTGCAAACTGGGCCAAACAGGAGGTTAAAGGCGCTGACTTTCCAAGTGGGGAGAGTGTTAGTAAAGCGTCTGGAATGTTGCACCCGAGTACCAGGGGAGGAAAACTGAGACATATTTGAACACGTCTCCCGATCACATGGTTGATCATACTCTAGGTTCCACATGCATGTTTTAGCTGAAGGAAGAATACCTTAAACCTGGGTAGTTGAAACCCGTGGAATGGGTACCATGCAATATGACTTCAAAGGGTCTTCATTTGCTCACAGAACCTCTCCAATCCTATCACTGCTGCGTTTATGCCCCTGTACACATGCTTGATTCTCTTTCGGAGACATAGCAATCCATAGGTTTTAAGATACTTACTAGTCAGGTACATTCTTAGGCGTTTAATATGCGGTGTTGAGTCCATTTCGTTGAGCAAGGAGTAGCTCTTGTCTATTCCATATTTGGCTTAAGGAACTTTATCTGTTCTCATTTCAATCTCTGGTTTTATGCAGCACCCCAACTCACCTTTCCCCTTAAGCAAGCATAAGATGGTTTTCTAAATTTGAGACCCTGTTCTGTTCTGTAATTCAGTTCCTGTGTAGCCAAGTTTACATTCCGTGTATTAGTGATATCTTATGATGTGTCTTTTTCTGTGTGACTTATTTCAGTTAGAATCATCATACCTGAATCCACTCATTGTGCTGCTAAGGGCCTGATGACATAGATTTCATTGCTGAGTGATATTGCTTTGAAAGTAAATAGCAAAACTTCTTTATCCATTTTTCACTTTCTGCGATGTTGAACTTGTACTGTAAACGAGGTTCTTGTAAACAGAGGCGTCCCAAACTTTGGGGTGGCTGTGTCTTTTTGATTTTAATTTCCCTAAGCTATAGGACCATAAGTGGAAGTGCCCTAGGCTCTGTTGCTTTGTTTTTTAGATGTTTCAGGAAACACCATACACTTCTCCCGAGTGTCTGTTGGCAATTTACATCCCGCCCATCAGCATAACAAGGCTCCCAGTTCTCCATGGCCTGTCCTGCCTTTCTGGATTTTACACTTTTTTCAGATGGCCCTTTTGACCAGGGGGAAGTGAGAGTTCACTGTAGTGCAGATTTCCTTTGCAAGCTTGCTTGGTTGGCCAAAAAGGGCGTATGCGTTTTTTCCTGAATATATTCAGGAAAAAACGCATACGCCCTTTTTGGCCAAGTGCATCATTGTGGACGTTCTGCCTCTTTTCCTATGCTTTCAATGCAATTCCAGTCTACCTCCTGAAATCGGTTTCCTGCAATTCTGCCCCGCTTTCAAGTCCTCTTGGCAGCCTTACTTCAGTCTATTTTTGGACGATAGCTGTCATTTATAACTCTGCAGGTTTGTGAATTACAGTGCCCCTGAGCTCCTTTCTTCAACTCGCTTTCTTGTGACCTGGCCGCAACACCGCAGGATGGCTTCAGGCCCTAATCTGGTTCCGGCATGGCACGCTGAGCCTTTGGTTATTTCCTCTTCCTGGAGGGAATTGAGAGTTAAATTTGCCCGTCCAGACACCTCCAGCTAGTCTCTCATTGGTTCTCGCTATTCCTGTTCATCTTCCAAGAAATTGCAAACTGGGCCAAACAGGAGGTTAAAGGCGCTGACTCTCCAAGTGGGGAGAGTGTTAGTAAAGCGTCTGGAATGTTGCACCCGAGTACCAGGGGAGGAAAACTGAGACATATTTGAACACGTCTCCCGTTCACATGGTTGATCATACTTGGGTACCACATGCATCTTTTAGCTGAAGGAAGAATACCTTAAACCTGGAGAGTTAAGACCCGTGTAATGGGTACCATGCAATATGACTTCAAAGGGTCTTCATTTGCTCACCGAACCTCTCCAATCCTATCACTGCTGCGTTTATGCCCCTGTACACATGCTTGATTCTCTTTCGGAGACATAGCAATCCATAGGTTTTAAGATACTTACTAGTCAGGTACATTCTTAGGCGTTTAATATGCGGTGTTGAGTCCATTTCGTTGAGCAAGGAGTAGCTCTTGTCTATTCCATATTTGGCTTAAGGAACTTTATCTGTGCTCATTTCAATCTCTGGTTTTATGCAGCACCCCAACTCACCTTTCCCCTTAAGCAAGCATAAGTTGGTTTTCTAAATTTGAGACCCTGTTCTGTTCTGTAATTCAGTTCCTGTGTAGCCAAGTTTACATTCCATGTATTACTGATATCTTATGATGTTCCTTTTCCTGTGTGACTTATTTCAGTTAGAATCATCATACCTGAATCCACTCATTGTGCTGGTAAGGGCCTGAAGACACAGATTTCATTGCTGAGTGATATTGCTTTGTAAGTAAATACCACAACTTTTTTATCCATTTTTCACTTTCTGCAATGTTGAACTTGTACTGTAAACGAGGTTCTTGTAAACAGAGCCATTCGAAACTTTGGGGTGGCTGTGTCTTTTTGATTTTAATTTCCCTAAGCTATAGGACCATAAGTGGAAGTGACCTAGGTTCTGTTGCTTTGTTTTTTAGATGTTTCAGGAAACACCATACACTTCTCCCCAGTGGTTGTTGGCAATTTACATCCCGCCCTTCAGCATAACAAGGCTCCCAGTTCTCCATGGCCTGTCCTGCCTTTTTGGATTTTACACTTTTTTCAGATGGCCCTTTTGACCGGGGGGAAGTGAGACTTCATTGTAGTGCAGATTTCCTTTGCAAGCTTGCTTGGTTGGCCAAAAAGTGCATATGCGTTTTTTCCTGAATATATTCAGGAAAAAACGCATACGCCCTTTTTGGCCAAGTGCATCATTGTCGACTTTCTGCCTCATTTCCTATGCTTTAAATGCAATTCCAGTCTACCTCCTGAAATCGGTTTCCTGCAATTCTGCCTTTCTTTCAATGCCTCTTCATAGCCTTTCCTCAATATCCTTTTTGAAAATTGTTGGCCTTTATAACTCTGCACGTTTTTGAATTGAAGTGGCCCTGAGCTCCATTTTTCAGCTCTTATTTTTGTGATCTTGCCTCATAACCGCAGGATTCCTTCAGGCCCTATTCTTCTTGTGGGACACCTTGCTGTGCCTTTGGTTAATTCTTCTTACTGATGTGAAATTAGAGTGACATGTGCCCATTGAAACCACTACATTAGTTTCTCACTGGTTCCCCCTAACCCATTCATCCTCCGCACTATCTGCAGACTGTGCGATACTGGAACTTAAAGACATTGACTCTCCATGTGAGGTTGTTGTTAGTAAAGCGGCTGGAATGTCGATCCGGTGCCCCAGGAGAGGAACAATGAGGTGTGTTTTAGAAACCTTTCCCGATCATATGGTATACCAGTCGCTGGGTTTCCCAAGCATGGTTTAGCTGTAGGAAGATTCCCTTCAACCTGGAGTGTTGGGACCCTTGGAATGAGTAGCATGAAGTATTGCATTAAACTTTTGGCAGTTGCTCACCAAAGCTCACCAATCCTGTCAGCCCCAAGTGTCCAGCCTTATGTCTTATCCAGCTGTGGGTTTATATGTGGTCAATCCAGGTTGCATCACAGCCCCTGAGCGAATTTTGTAAGAATTTTTCTCTCTTTCATTGTTTCTGCGTTTTGTTTTTAAAATTTATTTCTATAATGGGGTTTAGCTCATCTTCACTGCTGTGTTTGTGCCGCTCTGCACACACTTGATTCCCTTATGGAGATATATCAATACATGGGTTTTAAGATTCTTATTACTCAGATATATTTCTCTGCGGTGTATAGGGTGTGTTGAGGCCAGTTCATTGAGCAAGGTGTAGATCTTGTCTAATACCTATTTGGTTTATTGAACGGTATCTGTGCTAATTTCAAACTCTGGTTTTATGCATCACCCCACCTCTCCTTTCCCCTTAAGCTGACATAAGTGTGTTTTCTAAATGTGAGACACTGTTCTGTTCTGTAATTCATTTCTTGTGCAGCCATATTTACCCTCCCTCTATAAGTGATATCTTATGATATGTTTCTTTTTCTGTTTGACTTATTTCAAGTAGTATTATCGGACCTAAATCCACTCTTTATCCTTCTACTAGCCTTATTACATTGATTTCATGGTGAAGAGATATTCCATTGTACATAAGTACCACATCTTCTTTATCCATTGTTCTCTTTCCTGGGATATTTAAGGTGTACTGAAGTTGAGGTTCTTGTAAACAGAGTAGCCCTAAACTGTGGTGTGCTTGTGTCTTGTTGATTTTTAGACTTCCCTAGATATACTCCCATGATTGGAAGTGTCCTATGCTCTGTAGCTCTGTTTTTTAGATGATTTAGGAACCACCATACACTCCTCCAGAGTGGCTCTCGGCAGTTCACACACTGCCCATCAGCGTATAAAGGCTCCCTGTTCTCCATGGCCTGTCCTGCATTTCTGGTTTTTACAATTTTTTAGGATGGCCCTTTTGACCGGTGGGAAGTGAGACTTCTTTGTTGTGCACATTTGCATTGCTTGCTTGTTTCCTTGCCCATAAGGTGCATATGCGTTTTTTCCTGGATATAATCAGGAAAAAACGCATACGCCCTTTTGGGCCAACTGCATCATTGTCGAAATTCTGCCGCTTTTCATGTGCTTTAAAGACGAGTCCAATCTATCTCTTGAAATCTGTTTCTTGCAATTCTGTCTTGCATTCAGATCCTCTTCTTTGCCTTACCTCAACATAATTTTGGACGTTAGTTTTCATTTATAACTCTGCAGGTTTGTGAATTGCAGTGACCCTGAGCTCCATTTTTTAAGTTGCTCTTTTGTGAGCTGGCCTCAAACCCGCAGGATTGCTTCAGGCCCTATTTTGGCTCCAGCGAGGTGGGCTGAGCCTTTTTTTAATTCTTATTCTTAATGGGAAATTAGAGTGATATGTGCCCGTCCAAACCCCTACAACTATTCTCTCATTGGTTCCCCCTCTTCCCGTTCATCCTCCTCACAATTTGCAAAATGTGTGAAACAGAAGTTGAAATGTGCTGATTCTCCAAGTGGGGAGATTCTAAGTAACGTGGCTGGAATGGTGAACAGGAGCACCAGGAGAGGATAAATGAGCTGCATTTTAGACACATCTCCCGATCACATGGTGTACAGTCCTCTGGGTTTTCCATGCATGTTTTAGCTGTAGGAAGATCCCTTGAACCTGCAGATTTGGGACCCATTGAATGGGCACCAGGTAGTATTACTTTAAAGGGTGTGCATTTCCTCACCCAACCTCACATTTCTCTTAGCGCGAACAGTTTCCAGCCTTATGTCTCATCCTGCTGTGGGTCTAGACGTGTTCAATCCATGTTGCATCACCGTCCCTGAGGAAAAGTTGTAAGAGGTTTTCTCTGTCTCTCTGTCGTTTATTTTTTTCAATTTATTACTATATTGGTTACAGCTGATTTTCAAAGCTCTGTTTCTTGCTGCTGTACATCCACTTGATTCACGTACAGAGAGACATCAGTAAATTCTTTTCCAGATTCTTACCAGTCGTATATATTCTTTTCCGGTGACTTGAGTGTGCTGAGTGTAGTTCTTTTAGCTACCCTGTAGGCCTTGTTGATTATCAGTTTGGTATTTGGAATGGTATCTTTGCTAATTTCAACCTCCTGGATGATGCCTCACCCCTCCCCACCATTCCCGTTTAGCAGCCTTATGCGTGTTTTCTACATATTTGACTATGTTTTTGTTTTGTAATTTATTTCATGTGTAGCTATTTTGGATTCCACCTTTAAGTGATATCTTATGATATGTGTCTTTTTCTTTTTGAATTCTGTCACTTAGAATGATCATACGTAACTCCTCTGGAGTTGTTACAACTGGCCATATTTCATTGATTTCCAGGCTGAGTAATATTCCACTCTACATAAGTACCACATCTCTATCCATTTTTTCCCTCCAGAGACATTTAAGTTATATCCTAGTCGAGGATCTTTTAAACAGAGAGGGGGTAAACATTGGGGTGCCTGTGTCCTCTCGATTTTTGTTTTTCCCAAGATATACGCCCATGAGTGCAAGTGCCCTATGCTCTGTAGCTCATTTTTTAGATGCTTTAGTAAACACAATATACTTCTCCAGAATGGCCGTTGGCAATATACATTTCCACTATAAGTCTCACAGGGCTCCCTCTTCTCGTTGCCCTGTCCTGCATTTCTGTTGTTTACGCTTTATGAGGATGGCTCTTCTGACTGATGCGAAGTGATATCTTTTGTAGTATTGATTTCCAGTGCCCACCTGTTTGGTTGGCTAAAAAAGTGTATGCCCTTTTCTTGAATATATACAGAAAAAAACGCATACACCCTTTTTGGCCAACTGCAATGTTGGCAATGTTCAGCTCCTTTTCTTGTGCTTAATGGCGAGTCCTTTCTACCTCCTCAAATCCCTTTCCTGCCATTCTCCCTTGCTTACAAGTCCTTTTCTCTGACTTTCCTCAAGACATTTTTCAGTGATGGATATTTTCAACTCTGCAGTTTCGTGAATTTTACTGCCCCTGAGTTCCATTGTTCAACTTGTGTTTATGGGAACTGGCCACAAAGCAGCAGGATTTCCTCAAGCCCTATACTGTTTCCATGGGCAACCCTAGCCTTTGGTCAATTCGTCTTCCTGATTGGAAATTAGAGTGACATGTGCCTGTCTGAACACCTAGGACTTGTCTCTCATTGTTCCTCATCCTTCCGCTTCATCCTCTGGACAAATTCCAAACTGTACGCAACAGGATGTTGACAGTGCTGACATCTCCAAGTGGGGAGAATGTTAGTAAAGACGCTGGAGGGGTGAACCCGAGCACCAGGAGATGAGGAGATGAGATGCCTTTTCCAAACTCTTCCCGATCAGATGGTATACTATCCTCTGGGTGTGACAGACATGTTTTAGCAGTAGGAAGAGTCCCATTCATGTAAGGAGAACACCAGGGCTTTTTCAAAATCAGTGTCTCCCCGAAACCCAAACTGGGGAATTTTTTAAGCTATGGCTACACATATGTTCATTAAGGGCCTTGGGAAGTAGGCAGAGTCCAAACTTTAGATGATTGAAGTCTTCAGGTTCAGAAGCACTCACCACCAGCTTCCCTTAGGCTACACTTTAACTGTCATTGATAGATGATGTCAACAAAAATATCTATTCTTTTTCAGATTATTTCCCCTTATAGGTTATTGCAAAATGTTGAGTGTAGTTCCCTGTGCTATACAGTAGTTCCTTGTTGATGATCTATTTTATACATAGCAGTGTGTATGTGTTCATCCCAAACTGTTAATTTATCCCTCCTCCCACCTTTCCCCTTTGGTAATAATAAATTATAAGATTTTATACTTCTCAGAAATGGGGGAGCTGAAAGAGAGGTATCATTTTCAATGGAAAAGCATTTAAAACAAGATTGAAGCTTTAACCAAGATTATTAGATGTACATCCTTGGAAAGAAATCACTTCGTTTCTCTAATATTGACCTGACAAATAAGACAAACCCTTTCACTGAACTTGCTTATAATAAAGTGATGGAAATATCAAATGGAAGTGTTAGAAACATCTTATTTTACCCGAGCCTTATACACTGTTCTATGTTAACTACAGTTTGGCTCACACATCTGTTCATTGAGGTTACAATAGTCTCAATTTCTGTTACTGATCCTCCAGAGTGGACCCCAACAAGTGTCCCCCTGCCCAGTGTCATTGGGGCCAACAGATCGACACTGAGTTTGGTTCACAAGCAAAGGAAACTTTATATTTTGATCAGAGAATGGAGAGGTGAGAGCATGCACTACCCCGTGGGCTGTGGGCTGGGCTGCTGTGTAGAGATCCTGTCAGAGTCATTGGGAGGGAGTGGACAGAGCTTTCAAGGGCTGGGTTGGCTGCAGCTCAGGCTCTATATCGTGGAGTCTGCACTGGGCCCCAGGAGCTGAGGTGTCGACCCAGCCATTCTGCACTAGGAAATCTGGTCTGAAGTGCCGGGTGTGGAGCCTCTGCATGCGGGACCCTAGGAGCACGTGAAATTAGACAAAGCACAAAGGATAAAAAAGTTAGACTTGACTTTATTGCACAGATTCTATTTTTATCTCCCAGGGATTTTTAATGGGCTTTGCTGGGGACAAACCCCTCCTCTGCCTTTTGTCCCGTTCCTCATTCTTGGAGTGCTGAGGGTGCAGACCCTTCTTCTGTAACTGCTGAGTGCTGAGTTGGGAGCCCTCATACCCAGGGGCGAGGGTCAGAACTTCTCCCCAGCAGCCTCCAGGTGACGTTGATTGTCCCCAGGCCCCCTGCCTCCTTGCTCGTCCACCTGAACACCAGCATTGGAAGTGTTATAGATTCTAATGACCTTTAAGGGTCCAGGAAAGAGATGTGCAGAGACGCTGTGGGGGCCGGTTTCACCCCGCCCCACATTTGTTCGGCCACCTTAGGCTGACCGTTTCTGCCAGCCTAGATGCTCTGACCAGTAGTCTGTGCTTTCTTCAATTAGGTCCCTGAATTAACGTACAAACAGCACCAGGTGTCAAAGCCCTGCCCACTCAACTCCCAGACAGTCCAGGGTCAGTGGTGATGAAGGACCATGATGGCCACTGAGTCAACAGCCTTTTGAAGTAAACAGGAGTCCAGCCGGTCTTATTGACCACCATCATCACGGTGTCTGTAGGCTTTTCTATGGTGACAGTGTGATATACGGTTCCCCCGCCAAGATTATTAGCTCCCCTCTGGGTGCAGTAAGTCCTGCAAACAGTAGTCTACTGTTTTGGGACACACTCTTGTTGTTTTATGAGAAAAACTCCAGGTCAAGTGATGTTCACACGAGTCGTCATGGTGCCCTGTTGCCCCCGGTTATCTCTCTGGATGTAGGAGTTGGAAGGCCTCCTCACTCGAGGTCGGTGTGCCAACGGAGCGAACCCTGCAACTTCAGGGCATGGTTGGTGGTTAGGATCACCACGTGGGGTCCTTTTCCCTTAGGAGGGAGGTGGCCTTTTGGGCTGCTGATTTCCAGGTTTTTAGTTACCGCCAGTATCTTGGCCAGATGTGGCAGTGGGTCAAGCCCCTTGGTGACCGTAGTTTATCCTACCTGGATGGCATTCTTGCATTGTTCCATTTCAAGTGGTCCCAGTTTTTGCACTAATTCTCCAATGGCGATTCACCTTTCACTGGGAATGTAAAGGTCAAAGGGTTTAGCTAAATTAGGGAGTTCCAGGGCAAGGGTCTGAATTGACTGCTCTTTCCATTCTTGAAAGGCCACTTCTGGATTCTATTCAAAAGGATCATCATCTTTTCCTTTCAGTGTTTCATATAGAGGCCCAGCTAGTAGACTATAGTTAGGGATCCAGAAGCAGCAAACCCTGGCCTCCCCAGGAACCCCTAAGCTGTCTTCTAGTTTTAGAAAGGGGTAAGGCTGAAAATGGTTTCTTCCCTTTCCTGGGATGGGCTTCTCCGACCTTCTGTGAGAATGAAGCCCAGGCAGGTCACCGCAGTCTGTGATATTTGAGCTTCTTTTTGGACGACTTCTATCCTTTATTGGCTTGGTAGTTCAGAGGCCTCCTTAGTAGGGCTGGTGATCAGAATGTCGTCTGCGTATTGAAGGAGGGTTTCCTTTTCCAGAGGTAGAACTTTTAGGTCTTTACCTAAGCTTTCCCCAAAGACGGTGTGGGAATTTTTGCACCCTTGGGGCAAGACGGCCCGGAAGTATTGTTTTAGTTGTATGTTGAGTCCTGCCACTCACAAGCCAAAATTTCTTGTGACTCTGGGACTAATGGAATACAAAAGAAGGCATCATTGAAGACTAATACAGAATACCATGTCCTGGTGGTTGGTAGAATGACCAGCAGGGTGTAGGAATTAGGAGCAGCTGGAGGTATATCCTCGGTGGCTTCACTGACTGTCCTGATATTCTTTACCAGGTCCCCAGCAGCCCATGGGGCTCTCGTGGTCAGACCAATCCCCGGATACAGAGCTACCCTTGCAGGTACCGTGGCAGGGCTGGGCACACAGGAACCATGCACATAGCCCTCATTGCAGAGCACCCCCAGCTCACCTGTCACTCAGAGCTGACACAGAGCACCTCAGAGCAGGACTTGAACTAACAAACAGCAGCTGCGACAGGTCTGTGACCCTGGGCATCACTCTGTACGGCCTCCCTCCACCTGGTCTTCCAGAGACTTCCACTGCACCCGGGGCACCAGGCTTCTGTCTCCAACCACCACCCACCCCTCCTCTCCCTGACTCCTGGGTTCCTCTCATTAGGAGAGTGTTTTCTTGAAGTTGTCTCCCACTCATGGGCCAGATAAAATGATTAGAAAACAAGCCAAAGCTGCAGCCCCTTGTCTATCTTGACTCTCAGGAGCCCACACCTGTTCCTTGGACCTGGCCGGTTCAGCAAGTTCCATTTTCTGCAACTGTGAGCCCCTGAGGGGTGATGATTGGCTGACCTGGGCAGCCTTACCGTGCCGGCCAGCCCTCCCCAGGTGTGCCTGGGTTGAGATCAATATAAATACCACTCCAGGCAGCAAGAGCCCCTGCAGCCGTGCCTGACGCCATTTTCTCTGCCCTGTCAGCAGTCTCGGGGCTGGGCTGGTGGGAGGGAGTGAGAGGCCACAGCTTTGTGGGTGGCCCAGTGTGAGTGGGGCTCTGCTGGACTTTCTGCAGCAGTTGCCAGGCTGCCACCTGCTAAAGAAGAGGATGTGTCACCCATACCTGCTGCTGGAATTTCTCCCTGGGCAGAGGTGAGGAAGAAAAAAAGCAGTGGGGGCAGGGACAGGACGGGTATCTCAGGCAGGGAAATGGAAATCTTCCAGAAGAGCACCCAGGGCCAGTACCATACTGGCTGGCCTGCAGGCACCAAGTCGGCTGGCATGCTGTCACTCGTGTGGCTCCATGGCCCTTCCTCTAGGCTTTCAAGTCCTTGTACATATTCAGGTGTTTTACCTGGGAAGGTTGGGAACAGTTCAGCAGCAGCTGGCCTGGGGCTCATCTCACGTTTACTCACAGATGCCTCGGCACGGTCCCCCAGGCTTGTAATGAGGACACTCCTTGCGGGGGGGCTGCTGGCTGCATGCGAGATGATTCCCCACCTCTGACCAACTTCAGAATTGTCTACCACTGAAGCAAGTGCCCTGATAGAGTTTTCATCTGTATAACTGGTGGGTTCTGTTTTGTTTTTTTCTTTTTTGTTTCAAGGTAGGTTTTATTCCTCTTTTTTGTACTTATGGATGTAAGCATGGAAATAATTCATTCATATAAATACATGTATGTGAAAGGAATAACTTTTTTCCGTTTTTTAAAAAATTTTATTTTTCATCTTATTTTATTTATTTTTATACAGCAGGTTCTTATTGGTTATCTATTTTATACATATAAATGTATACATGTCAATCCCAATCTCCCAACTCCTCCCACCGCCACCCCCCCATGGCTTTCCCCTCTTTGTGTCCATACATTTGTTCTCTACATCTGTGTCTCTATTTCTGCCCTTCAAACCGGTTCATCTGTACCATTTTTCTAGGTTCCACATATATGCGTTAATATACAATATTTGTTTTTCTCTCTCTGACTTACTTCACTCTGTATGACAGTCTCTAGATCCATCGACGTCTCTACAAATGACCCAATTTCATTCCTTTTTATGGCTAATAGTCCATTTTATATATGTACCACATCTTTATCCATTCGTCTGTCTGTGGGCATTTAGGTTGCTTCTATTACCTGGCTATTGTAAATAGTGCTGCAATGAACATTGTGGTGAAAGTGTGTTTTTGATTTATGGTTTTCTCTGGGTATATGCCCAGTAGTGGGTTGCTGGATCATATGGTAATTCTATTTTTAGTTTTTTAAGGAACCTCCATACTGTTCTCCATAGTGACTATCAATTTACATTCCCACCAATCGTGGAAGAGGGTTCCTTTTCTCCACACCCTCTCCAACATTTGTTGTTTGTAGATTTTCTGATGATGCCCATTCTAACAGGTGTGAGGTGATACCTCATTGTAGTTTTGATTTGCATTTCTCTAATAATTAGTGATGTAGAGCAGCTTTTCATGTGTTCCTTGGCCATCTCTACATCTTTTTGGAAGAAATGTCTATTTAGATCTTCTGCCCATTTTTGTATTGGGTTGTTTGTTTTTTTAATATTGAGCTGCATCAGCTGTTTATATATATTGGAGATTAATCCTTTGTCCATTGATTCAGTTGCAAATATATTCTCCCATTCTGAGGGTTGTCTTTTTGTGTTTGTAGTTTCCATTGCTTTGCAAAAGCTTTTACGTTTCATTAGGTCCCATTTGTTTAGTTTTCTTTTTTATGTCATTACTCTAGGAGGTGGATCAAAAAAGATCTTGCTGTGATTTATGTTAGAGTATTCTTCCTATGTTTTCCTCTAAGAGTTTTATACTGTCCGGTCTTACATTAAGGTCTCTAATCCATTTTGAATTTATTTTTGTGTATGGTGTTAGGGGGTGTTCTAATTTCATTCTTTTACATGTAGCTGTCCATTTTTCCCAGCACCACTGATTGAAGACACTGTCTTTTCTCCATTGTATAGTCTTGCCTACTTTGTCATAGATTAGTTGACCATAGGTGTGTAGGTTTATCTCTGGGCTTCTTTCTTTTTTATTTTCCTTTTACACCTTTATTGGAGTATAATTGCTTTACAATGGAGTGTTAGTTTCTGCTGTATAACAAAGTGAGTCAATTATACATATACATATATCACCATATCCCCTCCCTCTTACATCTCCCTCCCACCCTCCACATCCCACCCCTTTAGGTGGTCGCAAAGCACCGAGCTGATCTCCCTGTGCTATGTGGCTGCTTCCCAGTAGCTATCGATGTTACATTTGGTAATGTATATATGTCCATGGCACTCTCTCACTTCGTCCCAGCTTACCCTTCCCCCTCCCCGTGTCCTCAAGTCCTTTCTCTATGTCTGTGTCCTTAATCCTGTCCTGCCCCTAGGTTCTTCATAAACTTTTTTCTTTAGATTCCATATATCTCTGTTAGTACACGGTATTTATTTTTCTCTTTCTGACTTACTTCACTGTGTAGGACAGACTCTAAGTCCATCCCCCTCACTACAAATAACTCAGTTTTGTTTCTTTTTATGGCTGAGTAATATTCCATTTATATATGTGCCAGATATTCTTTATCCATTTATCTGTCGATGGACACTTAGGTTGCTTCCATGTCCTGGCTATTGTAAGTAGAACTGCAATGAACATTGTTGTATATAACTCTTTTTGAATTATGGTTTTCTCAGGGCAAATGCCCAGTAGTTGGATTGCTGGGTCGTATGGTACTTCTATTTTTAGTTTTTTCAGGAACCTCTATACTGTTATCCCTAGTGGGTATAGCAATTTACATTCCCAGCAACAGTGCAAGAACGTTCCCTTTTCTCCAGTAAATGCCTCTCCAGCATTTATTGTTTGTAGATTTTTTGATGATTGCCATTCTGACTGCTGGGAGTTGATACCTCACTGTAGTTTTGATTTGCATTTCTCTAATGATTAGTGATGTTCAGCATCCTTTCACGTGTTTATTGGCAATCTGTATATCTCCTTTGGAGAAATGTCTATTTAGGTCTTCTGCCCATTTTTGGATTGTGTTGTTTGTTTTTGTGATATTGAGCTACACGAGCTGCTTGTAAATTTTGGAGATTAATCTTTTGTCATTTGCTTCATTTGAAAACATTTTCTCCCATTCTGAGGGTTGTATTTTCGTCTTGTTTATGTTTTCCTTTGCTGTGCAAAAGCTTTGAAGTTTCATTAGGTCCCATTTGTTTATTTTTGTTTTTATTTCCACTTCTCTAGGAGGTGGGTCAAAAAGGATCTTGCTGTGATTTATGTCATAGAGTGTTCTGCCTATGTTTTCCTCTAATAATTTTATAGTGTCTGGTCTAACATTTAGATCTCTAATTCATTTTGAGTTTATTTTTGTGTATGGTGTTATGGAGTGTTCTAATTTCATTCTTTCACGTGTAGTTGTCCAGTTTTCCCAGCACCACTTACTGAAGAGACTGTCTTTTCTTCATTGTATATCTTTGCCTCCTTTGTCATAGATGAGTTAGCCATAGGTACGTAGGTTTATCTCTGGGCTTTCTATCTTGTTCAATTGATCTATATTTCTGTTTTTGTGCCAGTACCATATAGTCTTGATTAATGTAGCTTTGTAGTATAGTCTGAAGTTAGGAAGTCTGATTCCTCCAGCTCTTTTAATTTCCCTCAAGACTGCTTTGGCTATTCGGGGTCTTTTGTGTCTCCATACAAATTTTAAGATTTTTTTGTTCTAGTTCTGTAGAAAATGCCAGTGGTATTTGATAGGGATTGCATTGAATCTGTAGCTTGCTTTGGGTACTATAGTCATTTTCACAATATTGATTCTTCTAATCCAAGAACATGGTTTATACCTCCATATGTTTATATCATCTTTGATTTCTTTCAGCAGTGTCTTATAGTTTTCTGAGTACAGGTCTTTTACCTCCTTATGTAGGGTCATTCCTCCGTATTTTATTCTTTTTGTTGCAATGGTGAATGAGATTGTTTCCTTAATTTCTCTTTCTGATCTTTCATTGTTAGTGTATAGGAATGCAAGAGATTTCTGTGCATTAATTTTGTATCCTGCAACTTTACCAAATTCATTGATTAGCTCTGGTAGTTTTCTGGTGGCATCTTTAGGATTCACTATGTGTAGTATCGTGTCATTTGCAAACAGTGACAATTTTACTTCTTCTTTTCCAATTTGTATTCCTTTTATTTCTTTTTCTTCTCTGATTACTGTGTCTAGGACTTCCAAAAACTATGTTGAGTAATAGTGGTGAGAGTGGACATCCTTGTCTTGTTCCTGATCTTAGAGGAAATGCTTTTAGTTTTTCACTATTGAGAATGATGTTTGCTGTGGGTTTGTCATATACTGCCTTTATTATGTTGAGGTAGATTCCCTCTATGCCCACTTTTTGGAGACTTTTAATCATAAATTGGTGTTGAATTTTGTCAAAAGCTTTTCCTGCATCTATTGGGATGATCATATTTTTATTCTACAATTTGTTAATATGGTGTATCACATTGATTGATTTGTGTATATTGAAGAATTCTTGCATCCCTGGGATAAACCCCACCTGATCATGGTGCATGATCCTTTTAATGTGTTGTTTAATTCTGTTTCCTAGTATTTTGTTGAGGATTTTTACATCTATATTAATCAGTGATATTGGTCTCTAATTTTCTTTTTCTGTAGTATCTTTGTCTGGTTTTGGTATCAGGGTGATTGTGGCCTCATATAATGAGTTTGGGAGTGTTCCTTCCCCTGAAAAGTTCTGAAGAGTTTGAGAAGATTGGGTGTTAGCTCTTGTCTAAATGTTTGATAGAATTCACTTCTGATGCCATCTCGTTCTGGACTTTTGTTTGTTGGAAGATTTTTAATCACACTTTCAATTTCATTACTTGTGATTGGTCTGTTCATATTTTCTATTTCTTCCCGGTTCAGTCTTGGAAGGTTATACCTTTCTAAGAATTTGTCCATTTCTTCCAGGTTGTCCATTTTATTGGCATAGAGTTGCTTGTAGAGGTCTCTTAGGATGCTTTGTATTTCTGTGGTGTCTGTTACAACTTCTCCTGTTTCATTTCTAATTTTATTGATTTGAGTCCTCTCCCTCTTTTACTTGAGTCTGGCTAAAGTTTTATCATTTTTGTTTATCTTCTCAAAGAACCAGCTTTTAGTTTTATTGATCTTTGCTATTGTTTTTATTTCATTTATTTCTGCTCTGATCTTTATGATTTCTTTCCTTCTATTAACTTTGGGTTTTGTTCTTCATTCTCTAGTTCCTTTAGGTGTAGGGTTAGATTGTTTATTTGAGATTTTTCTGGTTTCTTGAGGTAGGCTTTTATTGCTATAAACTTCCCTCTTAGAACTGTTTTTGCTGCATCCCATAGGTTTTGGATCATCGTGTTTTTGTTGTCATTTGTCTCTAGGTATTTTTTGATTTCCTCTTTGATTTCCTCAGTGATCTCTTGGTTATTTAGAAATGTATTGTTTAGCCTCCATGTGTTTGTTTTTTACGTTACTTTCCCTGTAATTGATTTCTAATCTCATAGCATTGTGGTCGGAACAGCTGCTTGATATGATTTCAGTTTTCTTAAATTTACTGAGGCTTTATTTGTGACCCAAGATGTGATCTATCCCGGAGAATGTTCCGTGTGCCATTGAGAAGAACTTGTAGTCTGCTGTTTTTGGATGGAATGTCCTATAAATATCCATTAAATCTATCTGGTCTATTGTGTCATTTAAAGCTTGTGTTTCCTTATTAATTTTCTGTCTGGATGATCTCCATTGGTGTAAGTGAGGTGTTAAAGTCCCTTGCTATTATTGTGTTACTGTTGATTTCCTCTTTTATAGCTGTTAGCAGTTGCCTTATGTATTGAGGTGTTCCTGTGTTGGGTACATATATATTTATAATTGTTATATCTTGGATTGATCCCTTGATCATTATGTAGTGTCCTTCCTTGTCTCTTGTAACATTCTTTATTTTAAAATCTATTTTATCTGATATGAGTATTGCTACTCCAGCTTTCTTTTGATTTTCATTTGCATGGAATATATTTTTCCATCCTCTCACTTTCAGTCTGTATGTGTCCCTAGGTCTGAAATGGGTCTCTTGTAGACAGCATATATATGGATCTTGTTTTTGTATCCATTCAGTGAGCCTGTGTCATTTGGTTGGAGCATTTAATCCATTCACGTTTAAGGTAATTATCAATATGTATGTTCCTATTATTATTTTCTTAATTGTTATGGGTTTGTCTTAGTGGGTCCTTTTCTTCTCTTGTGTTTCCCACTTAGAGAAGTTCCTTTAGCATTTGTTGTAGAGCTGGTTTCGTGGTGCTGAATTCTCTTAGCTTTTGCTTGTCTGTAAAGCTTTTGATTTCTCCATCAAATCTGAATGAGATACTTGCTGGGTGGAGTACTCTTGGTGGTAGGTTCTTCCCTTTCATCACGTTAAATTTATCATGCCACTCCCTTCTGGCTTGTAGATTTTCTGCTGAGAAATCAGCTGTTAACCTTATGGGAATTCCGTTGTATGTTGTCATTTTTCCCTTGTTGCTTTCAATAATTTTTCTTTGTCTTTAATTTTTTCAATTTGATTACTGTGTGTCTCGGCATTTTTCTCCTTTGGTTTATCCTGCCTGGGACTCTCTGCGCTTCGTGGACTTCGGTGGCTATTTCTTTTCCCATGCTAGGGAAGTTTTCAACTATAATCTCTTCAGATATTTTCTCGAGTCCTTTCTCTCTCTGTTCTCCATCTGGGACCCCTATAATGCGAATGTTGTTGCATTTAATGTTGTCCCAGAAGTCTCTTAGGTTGTCTTCATTTATTTTCATTCTTTTTCTTTATTTTGTTCCATGGCAGTGATTTCCACCTTTCTGTCTTCCAGGTCACTTATCCGTTCTTCTGTCACAGTTATTCTGCTACTGATTCCTTCTAGTGTATTTTTCATTTCAGTTATTGTATTGTTCATCTCTGTTTGTTTGTTCTTTAATTCTTCTAGGTGTTTGTTCCTTAATTCTTCTAGGTCTTTGTTAAGCATTTCTTGCATCTTCTCGATCTTTGCCTCCATTATTTTTCTAAGGTTTTGGATCATCTTCACTATCATTATTCTGAATTCTTTTACTGGAAGGTTACCTATCCCCACTTCATTTCGTTGTTTTTCTGAGGATTTATCTTGTTCCTTGATCTGGTATAAAGTCCTCTGCCTTTTCATTTTCTCTATCTTTCTGTGAATGTGGTTTTCCTTCCACAGGCTGCAGAATTGTAGTTCTTCTTGCTTCTGCTGTCTGCTCTCCAGTGATTGAGTCTATCTGAGAGGCTTGTGCAAGCTTCCTTATGCGAGGGACTGGTGGTGGGTAGAGCTGGGTGTTGTTCTGGTGGGCAGAGCTTTAATCTGCTTGTCTGTGGATTAAATAAAAGTTTAATAAAAAGTTTAATCCACTTGTCTGCTGATGCATGGGGCTGGGTTCCCTCCCTGTTGGTTGTTTGGACTGAGGCGACCCAGCACTGGAGCCTACCTTGCTCTTGGTGGGGCTAATGGTGGACTCTGGGAGAGTTCACGCCAAGGAGTATTTCCCAGAACTTCTGCTGTCAGTGTCGTTGTCCCCATGGTGAGCTGCAGCCACACCCCACCTCTGCAGGAGACCCTCTAAAACTAGCAGCTAGGTATGATCATTCACCTACGGGGTGACTGCTCCTTCCCTTGGGTCCTGATGTGCACACTACTTTGTGTGTGTCCTCCAAGAGTGGAGTCTCTGTTGAGACTCTGAGTCTCTGAATGCAGTTGAGACTCTGAGTGGAGTCGCACAGACTCTGGGTCCTGTGAAGCTTCGATGTTTTGTGGTTCTAGAAATCCTATAGGAGACAGTCCACAGCAGGTGAAGCTAATGCTGTCATAGAGGTGGTGAAACCAAAGATCTGCAGTTCCGACTAGAGGTGCTGATGTACAAACAGGACAAAATCATCTCATGTGAATGTAGTTCAGGCACGTTTAAAATGAATGCAGTCATGTTAATGCCTAACATCTTCTATCTTGTGCCTCTCCTCAAGGACCCCCTCCTCAGTTCCTGAGGCTCCTGTAAGTCATGTACAGGGGAATGGAGAGTGGGCTCTGTCCAGTCTGAGCCCTGAGTTACCCTGTGTGTATCTTAGGATACTTTGTATTTCTGTGGTGGCTCTTGTAACATCATCTCTTTCAGTTCTGATTTATTTGGCCCCTCTCTTTAAAAAAAAATACTACTGTTGTCTTTTATTCTTTACAGAAGTTTAATAAGTGTTTGATCTACTACCCTTACTCTATGTATACTTTTTGCCGTGAGATTTTTACTTTTGTTTGTTTTCTTGTTACTGTCAATAATTAGTGAGAATTCTTTTAAGCTACCTTCAACATTGCTTATAAAGCTGCTTTATTAGTGATGACAGAGCTTTAATGGAAGTCGTGTTCTGGTTGTAAATTAGAATGCAATGTGCCAGCAAAAAGCCCCTTAAGTGTATGTCTCATTACTTCTCGTTCTTTTTTTCCCCTTTTTTTCTCTCTTTTTTTTCTTGTTCTTTTTTTAATGTTTATTTTTTATCAGAGCAAATTTGATTAAAATGTTTTGTTTGTTCTAGGTGTGTAAGATGTGGTTCTTTTACACATATACATGTATCTATACTTCTTCAGATCGTTTTCTCATGTAGCTTGTGACACAATGTTGAGTAGTCTTCTCTTGGTATTCCATAGGTCTTTGGTGATTATATATTTCACATGTGTTTCTATATCTATGTTAACCCCAATATCCTAATGTATCCAGTCCTCACACCTTTCCATTTGGTGAACCATAACTTTGTTTAATGAATCTGTGATTGCCTTTCTCTGTGGAAATATCTTCATTGGTATCAATTTTTAGCTAACACCTATAAGTGATATTATAGGATATGTGTCTTTTGCTGTCTGACTTAGTACAATTTGCCTGATTACCTCTAGAATCATCGACGGTGCTGCAAATGGCATTGTTTCATTTTTTTCCCTAGATAATATTCCATCTGTACATGTACCAGTTCTTCTTTGTCCACTCACCTGTTGATGGACTTTTTGGTTGCCTCCATGTCTTGGCTATTGTAATACTGCTGCACTGCACATTTGCCTGCCTGTGTCTTTACAATTCTGTCTTCTTATGTTATAGGCCCAGGAGTGGGCATCCTGTATCATATGGTATCTCGGGGTTTACCGTTTAAATGCACCACGATTCTGTGCTCATTATTGGCTCTTTCCAGGTTACATCCCACTTAAAGTTGAGGGTACGCATTTCTCCACAACACCTTCAGCATTTATTTATTTATTTATTTTTAATATCTTTATTGAAGTATAATTGCTTTACAATGGTGTGCTAGCTTGTGCTTTACAACAAAATGAATCAGTTATACATATACATATGTTCCCATATCACTTCTCTCTTGCGTCTCCCTCCCTCCCACCCTCCCTCCCCTCCAGGCGGTCACAAAGCACCGAGCTGATCTCCCTGTGCCATGCTGCTGCTTCCCACTAGCTATCTACCTTACGTTTGGTAGTGTATATATGTCCATGCCTCTCTCTCCCTTTGTCACAGCTTACCCTTCCCCCTCCCCATATCCTCAAGTCCATTCTCTAGTAGATCTCTGTCTTTATTCCTGTTTTACCCCTAGGTTCTTCATGACATTTTTTCCCTTAAATTCCAGGTATATGTGTTAGCATACGGTATTTGTCTCTCTCTTTCTGACTTACTTCACTGTGTATGACAGACTCTAGGTCTATCCACCTCATTACAAATAGCTCAATTTCGTTTCTTTTTATGGCTTCAGCATTTATTGTTTGTAGTTTTCTTGCTGATGGATATTCTGACTGGTGTGAGCTGATACCTCTTTGTGGTTGAATTTGCATATGACTCATAATCCTTTGAAATTGAGCTTTAAGTCATGTCCTTTTTATTTTTCAAACTGTGATTACAGCTTAGCTCTTCAAAGTGTTTTCTAAAGTATGTGTTACATTTTGAAATTTATTGGCCATTACCTCCCTCAAAACATTTTGAGGGCAGGTTTCATTTACAGCCCTGCAGTACTTGTTCATATGAAGTGACCATTAGCACAGGCTTTAAAGCTGCTTTTGCAGGTAACGGCCAGATTGCGGCAGCCTTTCTTTGTTCCCCATGCTGGTACTAGGGAAACAGAGCTTCCGGCCGGTGGTCTTCCTCGGTTATAAATTAGAGTGGAATGTGCCCGGATAAACCCCCAAAAGCTGATGTCTCCTTACTTTTGTTTGTTTTTTTAATTTAATTTATATTTTTATCGGAATAATATTCCATTTTGTATATGGACCACTTCTTGGTGCATTGCTCTGTTGAGGGACATTTTCGTTGCTTCCAAGTGTTGGCTATATTAAATATTGCTGGAGTGCAAGATTGCCAGCTTGTGACTTTTTGATTCTCATTTTCTCAGGTGATAGTCCCAGCAGTGGGTATGACTGATTGACTAGTAGCTCAATGTTTACCTTTTCAAAGCACCTCCATTGTGTTTTCATTAGTGGCTCTTACCATGTCTCCCTTAGAGCCGAGGGTACGAACTTCTCCACAATCCCTTCAGCATTTATAGTTTGCAGCATTTTTGCTAATGGCCAATCTGACTGTTGTGACCTGATAGGTTTTTGTAATTTGGGTTTGCATGACTTTAAAAATTCCTAAAATTCATCATTTTCCACGCCTTTTTCCTTTCTGTTAAAAATCAAGTGTGAGTACAATCTATCTCTTGAAGCTGTCTTCTTGGAAGGTTGCCCTCTTTTGAATTTTTGGTGGATATTCGACCCCAGGATTTTTTTGGAGGGCAGATGTCATTACAGAACTGCAAGTTTGGTGAATATTTAGTGACTATTAGCACTGGGTTTAAAGCTGCTGTTGTGGGAAACGGCCACAAGGAGGCAGCATTTGTCCTTTCCCAAATCTGGGTACTAGGGCAGCAGAGCCTTTCTGGAAGTCGTGGTCCTAGGTTTTAAGTTAGAATGGAATGTGCCAGGAGGAACGCCCATAAGTTTATGTCTCATTACATCTTGGTTTTTAAAATTTATTTAATCGGGGTAATGATTAGATATTGTTTGTCCAGATGTACACAATCTGGTTCATTTGTACAATATATATGTCTATTCATGTTCAGATCCTCTTCCCATGTAAAATATTACAGTGTTCCATAGACCTCCCTTGCTATATGGTCCGTCTTTTTGATATATGTTTATTATATGTATTTGTATACGTATGGTAACGTTAATCTTAATTTATCCATTCTGCCCACCTTTCCTTTTAGATAAGCATACTTAATTTCTAAGTCTGTGAGTGTCTTTCTCTGTGGAAATATGTTCATTTGTGTTAGTTATTAGATAACGCCTATAAGTGATATCATAGGATATAGGTCTTTTGCTTTCTGACTTACCTCATATTCTGTGATTATCTCCAAGCTCATCTATGGCACCTCAAATAGCAGTGTTTCATTGTTTTCCATGGTTAATATTCTATTGTGAACGTGGACCACTTCTTCTTCATCCATACATCTGTTGATGGACATTTTGGTGGCTTCACTGTCTTGGCTATTGTGAATAAGGCTGCAGTGCAGCTTTTGCAGCCTGCGTCTTCTCGATTCTGGTCTTCTCAGGTGAGAGGCCCAGTGGTGTGACTGCTGCATCGAATGGTACCTCAACTTTTACTTTTAATCGTAGCTCCTTTCTGTTCTCATTATTGGCTCTTACCACGTTACATCTCACCAGCAGCTAGAGGGTACACAGTTCTCTAAAACCCCTTCAGAATTTATTGTTTGTAGACCTTTTGCTGATGGTCAGTCGACTGGTGTGAGTTGAAACCTTTTTGTACATTAGATTTGCATGAGTCTAATAATTCCTGAGGTTGAGCTTTCACCCATTTTCCTTTTTTTAAACAAGAGAGTGAGTCAAACTTACCTCTTCATACTATCGTCTTGAAAAATTTGCCAGTTTTGAATTTTATTGTCCATTCCCTACCTCAGCACAGTTGTTTAGGGCAGGTGTCCTTTGCAGCCCTGAGTCCTTGTGAATGTTAAGAGAACATTAGCTGTGGGCTTAACGCCGCTCTTGCGGAAAACGGCCACAAGGCAGCAGAATTTCTACATTTCCAACTCTGGGTTTTTGGGCAGCAGAGCCTTCCTGGAAATCGTGTTAGTAGGCTGCAAATTAGAGTGGAATGTGCCAGAGCACATCCCCAAGAGCTTATATCTCCTTACTTCTTGTTTGTTTTATAAATTTAATTTTTATTAATTATCAGAGCAAACTTGATAAAAATATTTTGTTTCTCCTAGGTGTACAGAATCTCGTTCATTATATCAATGTATCTGTCATTTATCTTTGCATTCTTTACCATGTAGGTTATTACAGAGTGTTGCCTAGACCTCTCTTGGTATTCCATAGGTATTTTGTGATTATATATTTCATATGTATTAGTACATGTCTGTTGACCCTCATATCCTAATTCACACATTCCTTACACTTTTCCATTGGTTAAACATAATTTTTTTTTCTTAATCCATGCTTTTCCTTCTCTTGGAAATAAGTTCATGAGTATCAACTTTTAGGTAACACCTAGAAGTGATGTCATAGGATATCTGTCTTTCACTTTCTTTCTTTAATTTGAGTGATTATCTCTAGGTCCTTATATGGTGGTGCAAACGGCACTGTTTCATTGTTTTCCATGGCTTATATTCCATTGTTTACATGGACCACTTCCTCTGTGTGCATTTTTCTGTTGATGGACATTTTGGTTTCTTCCAAGTCTTGGCTATGTTAAATATTCCTGCAGTGCAGGATTGCCAGTCTGTGTCTTTTCCATTCTGCTCTGCTCAGGTGATAGGCACATCAAAGGACCTACCAGATCACATGGTAGCTCAATTTTTACCCTTAAACCCACCTCCATTATGTTCTCACTACTGGCTGTTACCAGTTTACATCCCCCCCAGCAGCTGGAGGGTACACAGTTCTCTGAAACCCCTTCAGCATTTATTCTTTGTAGACTTTTTGCTGAAGAACATTCTGACGGCTGTGAGGTGAACATTTCTGTAATTGGATTTGCATGGCTTTATTCATTGCTGATGTTGTGCATTTTTCAATTCCCTTTTATTTTAAAGAGAAAAAAAAGAAAAGACAAAATGTGCGTAAAATATGCCTCTTGACATTGTCTTCTTGAAATGTTGACGTCTTTTGAATTTTCTGGTCGATTACGACCCCAGGACATTTTTGAGGCCCGGTGTCCTTTACAGTGCTGCACATATTTTGAATATTAAGTGACCATTACCTCTTGGTTTAAAGCTGCTGTTGTGTGAAACAGTCACAAGGCGGCAGCATTTCTCCTTTACCAAATCTGGTTACCAGGGCAACAGAGCCTTAATGGAAGTCCTGTTCTAGGT
Organism: Delphinus delphis; assembly: GCF_949987515.2. Lineage (NCBI taxonomy): Eukaryota > Metazoa > Chordata > Mammalia > Artiodactyla > Delphinidae > Delphinus > Delphinus delphis. The sequence continues at coordinate 172,619 of NC_082690.1, read as the reverse complement.
TGAAAATTAGAATGGGATGTGCCAGGAAAAATTCCTTTCAGTTTATGTCTCATTATTTCTTGTTCATATTTTTAATTTAATTTTTATTTTTTATCGCAGCAAATTTGATTACAATGTTTTTTTTTTTTGTTCTAGGTGTGCAAGATGTGGTTCTTTCACACACATACATATATCTATTCTTCTTCGGAACCTTTTCCCAGGTAGGTTATGACACAATGTTGAGTAGTCTTCTCTTGGTATTCCGTAGGTCTTTGGTGATTATATATTTCACATGTGTTTCTATATCTATGTTAACCCCAATATCCTAATGTATCCAGTCCTCACACCTTTCAATTTGGGGAACCATAAGTTTGTTCAATGAATCTGTGATTGCCTTTCTCTGTGGAAATATCTTCATTGTTATCAATTTTCAGGTAACACCTATAAGTGATATACGTTAGGTGTCTTTCGCTTTCTCACTTACTACAAGTTGCATGGTTACCTCTAGACTCATCTATGGTGCTGCAAATGGCATTGTTTCACTTTTTTCCCGAGCTAATATTCCATCTCTACATGTAACAGTTCCTCTTTGTCCACTCATCTGTTGATGGACTTTTGGTTGCTTCCATGTCTTGGCTATTGTAATACTGCTGCAGTGCAGATTTGCCTGCCTGTGTCTTTCCAATTCTGTCTTCTTATGTTATAGGCCCAGGAGTGGGCCTGCTGGATCATATAATAGCTCAATATTTACCTTTTAAAGGCACCTCCACCCTGTTCCCATTAGTGACTCTTACCAGGTTACGTCCCACTTCAAATTAAGGGTATGCATTTCTCCACAACCTCTTCAGCATTGATCGTTTGTAGTTTCTTTCCTGATGGTTATTCTGAATGGTGTGAGCTGATACCTCTGTGTGGTTGGATTTGCATGTGTCTCATAATCCTTTGAAACTGAGCTTTCAGGCATGTCCTTTTATTTTTCAAACGGTTATTACAGCTTAGTTCTTCAAATGGTTTTCTTGAAATATGTGCCACATTTTGAAATACTTTGGCCTTTACCTCCCGCAAGACATGATGAAGACAGGTTTCCTTTACAGCCCTGCAGGACTTGTTCATATGAAGTGACAATTAGCATAGGTTTTAAAGCTGTTTTTTCAGGTAATGGCCAGAGGGTGGAGCATTTCATAATTCTATGAAACGTAACTGAACACACAATATATATTTTTTCTTTTAAATTTCCATTGTTACTTTTTTAAAGTACAATTATAATTGAAGTTCTTTGTAACAAGTGAAATTTAAAAAATTAAAGGAAAAGATAATATTTTACCACTTGCCATCCTTTCCCATTTACTGAAACGACCAGCATAATGTGTAGATTTCTCATTTTATCCAGGTGTTCTATACATCTGGAATATCATGCTTCTCACTGTAGAAAAACAGATTTAGCTCTCACACTTTTTATAGGCTACATAACATTCCATAGAACAGAAGTACCAACTATTTCAGACTTAGCTTTTTGAGGGACACTCAGGTTACTTTCTGTTTTATTTTGTTGTTCTTTTTTTTGGGGGGGGTAGGAGTTTATTATTTATTTATTTATTTTTGTTGTGTTTGGTCTGAGTTTCCGTGTGAGGGCTTTCTCTAGTTGTGGCAAGTGGGGGGCCACTCTTGATCTCGGTGCGCGGGCCTCTCACTATTGCGGCCTCTCTTGTTGCAGAGCACAGGCTCCAGATGCGAGGGCTCACTGGTTGTGGCTTATGGGCCTAGTTGCTCCATGGCATGTGGGATCCTCCCAGACCAGGGCTCGAACCTGTGTCCCCTGCATTAGCAGGCAGATTCTAACCACCGCACCACCAGCGAAGCCCTCTATTTTGTTGTTCTGCTAGTTTGTTTTAACCCAAGAAAATATTTTTTTAAATACAAAAAAACAAAATTAAGCTAGGGGTAAGGATTAGGGTTTAGGGTAAGATTTAGGGTTAGGGTACGGGTTAGGATTATTGTATGGCTTAGAGTATGGTTTAGGGTTATGGTTATGGTACGGGTTAGTGTTAGGGTACAGTTTAGGGTATGGCTATGGTTTAGTGTTAGGGTACGGGTTAAGGTATGGGTTAGTGTTAGGGTATGGGTTAGGATTCAGGTACGGTTTACGTTCAGGGTTATGGTTAGGTTTAGTGTATGGGTTAGTGTTAGGTAAGGGTTAGGGTTAGGTTTAGTGTTAAGGAAGGGGTACAGTTTAGGGTACAGGATAGGGAACAACAAAGGGTTAGGGTTAGGGTACGTGTTAGGGTACAGTTTAGTGTTAGTGTACGGGTTAGGATTAGGGTACGGTTTAGGGTAAGGTTTAGGGTTAGGGTTAGGGGACGGGTATGGTTTGGGGTACAGTTTAGGGTATGACCACGGGTTAGGAGTAGGGTAAGTGTTAGGGTACAGTTTAGTGTTAGTGTACAGGTTAGGATTATGGTACAGGATAGTGTAAGGGTTAGGGTTAGGGAATGGGTACAGATTAGGTTGCAGGTTAGGGTATGACAACGGGTTAAGGTTAGGGTACGTGTTAGTGTATGGGTTAGGATTAGGGTACGGGTTAGGTTATGGGTTAGTGTTAGGGGATGGGTTAGGATTAGGATACGGGTTATGGTACGGTTTAGGGAAAGGGTTAGGATACGGGGTAGGGTTAGGATAAAGTTTAGTGTATGGCTATGTGTTACTGTTAGGGTACATGTTAGCGTACGGGTTAGTGTTCGTGTACAGCTTAGGGTTAGGGTTAGGGTTAGGGAACGGGTACGGTCTCAGGTACAGGTTAGGGTATGGTAGCGGGATAGGGTTAGGGTACGTGTTAGGATGAGACTTCTTTGTAGTGCAGATTTGAATTTCCCGCTTGCTTGGTGGGCCAAAAAGTGTGTATGCATTTTATCCTGAATATACTCAGGAAAAAACGTATACGCCCTTTTTGGCCAAGTGCATCGCTGCCAAACGATGTGCCAAACAGGAGGTTACAAGCACTGACTCTCCAAGTGGGGAGATTGTTAGTAAAGCATCTGGAATGGCGAACCCGAGTACCAGAGGACGAATAATGAGATGCGTTTTAGAAACCTTGCCCGATCACACTGTGGACCATCCTCTGGGTTTCCCACGCATGTTTTAGCTGTAGGAAGAATCCCTTAAACCTGGAGGGTTGGGACCCATGGAATGGGTAGCACGCAGTACTACTTCAAAGGGTCTGCATTTGCTCACCAAACCTCACCAATCCTCACAGCCCCAAGTGTCCAGCCTTATGCCTCACTCAGCTGTGGGTGTAGATGTGGTAAATCCAGGTTTCATCACAAGCCTGAACGAGTTATTTAAGAATTTCTCTCTCTTTCACTGTCTTTGTGTTTTGATTTTGAAATTTATTTTTATAATGGGGTTTAGCTGATTTGCACTGCTGTGTTTATGCCGCTCGATGCACACTTGATTCTCTTACGGAGACATATAAATACATAGGTTTTAAGATTCTTACTACTCAGATATATTCCTCTGCGGTGAATAGGGGGTGTTGAGTCCACTTCGTTGAACAAGGAGTATATCTTGTCTATTACTGGCTTATGGAACGGTATCTGTGCTCATTTCAATCTCTGGATTTATGCAGCACCCCAACTCACCTTTCCCCTTAAGCAAGCATAAGTTGGTTTTCTAAATGTGAGACTCTGTTCTGTTTTGTAATTCAGTTCATGTGTAGCCAAGTTTACATTCCCTCTATAAGTGTTATCTTATGACTAGTTTCTTTTTCTGTGTGACTTATTTCACTCAGAATCATCGAACCTAAATCCACTCATTATGCTGCTACGGGCCTGATGACATTGATTTCATTGCGGAGTGATATTCCATTGTATGTAAGTACCACAACTTCTTTATCCATTTTTCTCTTTCTGGGATATTTAAGTTGTTCCGTTGTCGAGGTTCTTGTAAACACAGCAGCCCTAAACTTTGGGGTGGCTGTGTCTTTTTGATTTTAATTTCCCTAAGCTATAGGACCATAAGTGGAAGTGCCCGAGTCTCTGTAGCTTTGTTTTTTAGATGTTTCAGGAAACACCATACACTTCTCCAGAGTGGCTGTTGGCCATTTACATCCCGCCCATCAGCCTAACAAGGCTCCCAGTTCTCCATGGCCTGTCCTGCCTTTCTGGATTTTACACTTTTTTCAGATGGCCCATTTGACCGGTGGGAAGTGAGACTTCATTGTAGTGCGGATTTCCATTGCACGCTTCCTTGGTTGGCAAAAATGGCCGTATGCGTTTTTTCCTGGATATATTCAGGAAAAAACGCATATGCATTTTTTGGCCAAGTGCATCATTGTCGAAGTTCTGCCGCTTTTCATATGCTTTAAATGCAATTCCAATCTACCTCCTGAAATCTGTTTCCTGCAATTGTGCCTTGCTTTCAAGTCCTCTTCGCAGCCTTACCTCAATATATTTTTGGACGATAGTTGTCCTTTATAACTCTGCAAGTTTGTGAATTGCAGTGACCCTGAGCTCCTTTTTCCAACTCGCTTTTTTGTGAGCTGGACGCAAAACGGCAGGATTGCTTCAGGCCCTAATCTGGTTCCAGCGTGGCAAGCTGAGCCTTTGGTTAATTCTTCTTCTTGGTGGGAAATTAGAGTGAAATGTGCCCGTCCAAACAACTACAGCTAGTCTCTCATTGGTTCTCCCTATTCCCGTTCATCCTCCGCAGAAATTGCAGAGTGTGCCAAACAGGAGGTTACAAGCACTGACTCTCCAAGTGGGGAGATTGTTACTAAAGCGTCTGGAATGGCGAACCCGAGTACCAGAGGATGAATAATGAGATGCGTTTTAGAAACCTTGCCCAATCACACTGTGGACCATCCTCTGGGTTTCCCACGCATGTTTTAGGTGTAGGAAGAATCCCTTAAACCTGGAGAGTTGGGACCCATGGAATGGGTAGCACGCAGTACTACTTCAAAGGGTCTGCATTTGCTCACCGAATCTCACCAATTCTCTCAGCCCCAAGTGTCCAGCCTTATGTCTCACCCAGCTGTGGGTGTAGATGTGGTAAATCCAGGTTTCATCACAAGCCTGAACGAATTATTTAAGAATTTCTCTCTCTTTCACTGTCTTTCTGTTTTGTTTTTGAAGTTTATTTTTATAATGGGGTTGAGCTAATTTTCACTGCTGTGTTTATGCGTCTGTACACACACTTGATTCTCTTACGGAGACATATAAATACATAGATTTTAAGATTCTTACTAGTCAGATATATTCCTCTGCGGTGAATAGGGGGTGTTGAGTCCACTTCGCTGAGCAAGGAGTAGGTCTTGTCTATTACATATTTGGCTTATGGAACGGTATCTGTGCTCATTTCAATGTCTGGATTTATGCAGCACCCCAACTCACCTTTCCCCTTAAGCAAACATGTTTGTTTTCTAAATGTGAAACTCTGTTCTGTTTTGTAATTCAGTTCATGTGTAGCCAAGTTTACATTCCCTCTATAAGTGATATCTTATGATAAGTTTCTTTATCTGTGTGACTTATTTCCTTAGAATCATCGTACCTAAATCCACTCATTATGCTCCTATGGGCCTGATGATATTGATTTCATTGCTGAGTGATATTCCATTGTACATAAGTACCACAACTTCTTTATCCCTTTTCCTCTTTCTGGGATATTTAAATTGTACCGTAGTCGAGGTTCTTGTAAACACAGCAGCCCTAAACTTTGGGGTGGCTGTGTCTTGTTGATTTTAATTTTCCTAAGCTATAGGACCATAAGTGGAAGCAACCTAGGCTCTGTAGCTTTGTTTTTTAGAGGTTTCAGGAAACACCATACACTTCTCCAGAGTGGCTGTTGGCAATTTACATCCCGCCCATCAGCATAACAAGGCTCCCAGTTCTCCATGGCCTGTCCTGCCTTTCTGGTTTTTACACTTTTTTCAGATCGCCCTTTTGACTGGTGGGAAGTGAGACTTCATTGTAGTGCAGATCTCCGTTGCAGGCTTGCTTATTTGGACAAAAAGAGCATATGCGTTTTTTCCTGCATGTATTCAGGAAAAAAACGCATACGCCCTTTTTGGCCAAGTGCATCATTGTCAAAGTTCTGCCGCTTTTCATATGCTTTAAATGCAGTTTCCATCTACCTCCTGAAATATATTTCCTGCAATTGTGCCATGCTTTCAAGTCCTCTTCGCAGCCTTACCTCAATATATTTTTGGACGATAGCTGTCATTTATAACTCTGCAGGTTTATGAATTACAGTGCCCCTGAGGTCCTTTCTTCAACTCGGTTTCTTGTGCGCTGGCCGCAGAACTGCAGGATTGCTTCAGGCCCTAATCTTGTTTCATCACGGCACGCTGAGCCTTTTGTTAATTCCTCTTCCTGGTGGGAAATTAGAGTGAAATGTGACCGTCCAAACACCTACAGCTAGTCTCTCATTGGTTCTCCCTATTCCCGTTCAACCTCCGCAGAAATTGCTAACTGTGCCAAACAGGAGTTTTAAGGCACTGACTCTCCACGTGGGGAGATGTTTAGTAAAGCGTCTGGAATGGCGAACCTGTGTACCAGGGGACAAAAAATGAGATGGGTTTTAGAAACGTTGCCCGATCACATGGTGTACAATCCTCTGGGTTTCCCATGCATGTTTTAGCTGTAGGAAGAATCCCTTAAACCAGGAGAGTTGGGACCCAGGGAATGGGTAGCATACAGTATTACTTCAAAGGGTCTGCATTTGCTCACCGAACCTCACCAATCCTCTCAGCCCCAAATGTCCTGCCTTATGTCTCACCCAGCTGTGGGTGTAGATGTGGTAAATCCAAGTTTCATCACAAGCCCTGAACGAATTATTTAAGAACTTTCTCTCCTTCACTGTCTTTGTTTTTGAAATTTATTTTAATAATGGGGTTTAGTTGATTTTTCACGGCTGTGTATACTGCTCTACACACACTTGATTCTCTTACAGAGACATATAGATACATATGTTTTAATATTCTTATTGTCAGATATATTCCTCTGCGGTGAATAGGTGGTGTTGAGTCTAATTCGTTGAGCAAGGAGTATATCTTGTCTATTATATATTTGGCTTATGGAATAGTATCTGTGCTAATTTCAATCTCTGGTTTTACACAGCACCCCAACTCACCATTCCCCTTAAGAAAGCATAAGTTTGTTTTCTAAATGTGAGACTCTGTTCTGTTTTGTAATTCGGTTCATGTGTAGCCAAGTTTACATTCCCTCTATAAGTGATATCTTATGATAAGTTTCTTTTTCTGTGTGACTTATTTCCTTTGAATCATCGTACCTAAATCCATTCATTATGCTTGTACGGGCCTGACGACATTGATTTCATTGTTGAGTGATATTCCATTGTACGTAAGTACGAAAACTTCTTTATCCATTTCTCTCTTTCAAGGATATTTAATTTGTACCGTAGTCGAGGCTCTTGTAAACAGAGCAGCCCTAAACTTTGCGGTGGTTGTTTCTTGTTATTTTAATTTTCCTGAGCTATAGTGCTATAAGTGGGTTTAGGGTTAGGGTTAAGGTTAGCATTAGGGAACGGGTATGGTTTAGGATGCGACAATGGTTTAGGGTGAGCGAAAGTGTTAGGGTACAGGTCAGTGTTAGTGTACCGTTTAGGATTAGGGTAAGTGTTAGGGTAATGCTTCGGGTTAGGGTTACGGTTAGGGAACGGGGACGGTTTAGGGTACAGGTTAGGGTACGACAACGGTTTAGGGATAGCGTACATGTAAGGGTAAGATTTAGTGTTAGCGTACGGGTAAGGATTAGGGGACGGGTGAGGGTAAGGCTTCAGGTAAGGGTTAGGGTTAGGGTTAGGGTTAGGGGAGAGGGACAGTTTAGGGTACAGGTTAGGGTGCGACAATGGTTTAGGATGAGCGTACGTGTTAGGATACGGGTTAGTGTTAGCGTATCGGCTAGGATTAGGTGACGGGTTACAGTAAGGCTTCGGGTAAGGGTTAGGGTTAAGGTTAAGGGACGGGGACGGTATAGGGTACAGGTTAGGGTACGACAACGGTTTAGGGTGAGCATACGTGTGAGGGCACGGGTTAGTGTTAGCGTACAGGTTAGGATTAGGAGAGGGGTTAGGGTAAGGCTTCGGGTAAGGGTTAGGGTTAGGGTTAGGGGACGATTTAGGGTACAGGTTAGGGTACGACAATGGTATAGTGTGAGCGTAAGTGTGAGGGCACGGGTTAGTGTCAGCGTACGGGTTAGGATTAGGGGACGGGTTAGGGTAAGGCTTCAGGTAAGGGATAGGGTTAGGGTTAGGGTTAGGGGACAGGAACGGTTTAGGGTCCAGGTGAGGGTACGACAACACTTTAGGGGGAGCGTAGGTGTGAGGGCGTGGGTTAGTGTTAACGTACGGGTTAGGATTAGGAGATGGGTTAGGGGAAGGGTTAGGGTTAGGGTTCGGGCTAGGGTTAGGGTTAGGGGACGGGGACGGTTTAGGGTCCAGGGGAGGGTACGGCAATGCTTTAGGGGGAGTGTACGTGTGAGGGCGCGGGTTAGTGTTAGCGTACGGGTTAGGATTAGGGGACGGGTGAGGGTCAGGCTTCGGGGAAGGGTTAGGGTTAGGGTTCGGGCTAGGATTAGGGGACGGGGACGGTTTAGGGTCCAGGGGAGGATACGGCAACACTTTAGGGGGAGCGTACGTGTGAGAGCGCAGGTTAGTGTTAGCGTACGGGTTAGGATTAGGGGACGGGTGAGGGTCAGGCTTCGGGGAAGGGTTAGGGAGAGGTTTCGGGCTAGGGTTAGGGTTAGGGGACAGGGACGGTTTAGGGTCCAGGGGAGGGTACGACAACGCTTTAGGAGGAGCGTACGTGTGAGGGCGCGGGTTAGTGTTCGCGTACGGGTTAGGGGACGGGTGAGGGTCAGGCTTCGGGGAAGGGTTAGGGTTAGGGTTCGGGCTAGGGTTAGGGTTAGGGGACGGGGACGGTTTTGGGTCCAGGGGAGGGTACGGCAACGCTTTAGGGGGCGCGTACGTGTGAGGGCGCGGGTTAGTGTTAGCGTACGGGTTAGGATTAGGGGACGGGTGAGGGTCACGCTTCGGGGAAGGGTTAGAGTTAGGGTTAGGGTTAGGGTTAGGGGACGGGGACGGTTTAGGGTCCAGGGGAGGGTACGGCAACGCTTTAGGGGGCGCGTACGTGTGAGGGCGCGGGTTAGTGTTAGCGTACGGGTTAGGATTAGGGGACGGGTGAGGGTCAGGCTTCGGGGAAGTGTTAGGGTTAGGGTTCGGGCTAGGGTTAGGGTTAGGGGACGGGGACGGTTTAGGGTCCAGGGGAGGGTACGGCAACGCTTTAGGGGGAGCGTACGACTGAGCGCGCGGGTTAGTTTTAGCGTACGGGTTAGGATTAGGGGACGGGTGAGGGTCAGGCTTCGGGGAAGGGTTAGGGTTAGGGTTCGGGCTAGGGTTAGGGTTAGGGGGACGGGGACGGTTTAGGGTCCAGGGGAGGGTACGGCAACGCTTTAGGGGGAGCGTACGTGTGAGGGCACGGGTTAGTGTTAGCGTACGGGTTAGGATTAGGGGACGGGTGAGGGTCAGGCTTCGGGGAAGGGTTAGGGTTAGGGTTCGGGCTAGGGGTAGGGGACGGGGACGGTTTAGGGTCCAGGGGAGGGTACGGCAACGCTTTAGGGGGAGCGTATGTGTGAGGGCACGGGTTAGTGTTAGCGTACGGGTTAGGATTAGGGGACGGGTGAGGGTCAGGCTTCGGGGAAGGGTTAGGGTTAGGGTTCGGGCTAGGGTTAGGGTTAGGGGACGGGGACGGTTTAGGGTCCAGGTGAGGGTACGGCAATGCTTTAGGGGGAGCGTGCGTGTGAGGGCGCAGGTTACTGTTAGCGTACGGGTTAGGATTAGGGGACGGGTGAGGGTCAGGCTTCGGGGAAGGGTTAGGTTCAGGGTTCGGGCTAGGGTTAGGGTTAGGGGACGGGGACGGTTTAGGGTCCAGGTGAGGGTACGGCAACGCTTTAGGGGGAGTGTGCGTGTGAGGGCGCGGGTTAGTGTTAGCGTACGGGTTCGGATTAGGGGACGGGTGAGGGTCAGGCTTCGGGGAATGGTTAGGGTTAGGGTTCGGGCTAGGGTTAGGGTTAGGGGACGGGGACGGTTTAGGGTCCAGGGGAGGGTACGGCAACGCTTTAGGGGGAGCGTACGACTGAGCGCGCGGGTTAGTTTTAGCGTACGGGTTAGGATTAGGGGACGGGTGAGGGTCAGGCTTCGGGGAAGGGTTAGGGTTAGGGTTCGGGCTAGGGTTAGGGTTAGGGGGACGGGGACGGTTTAGGGTCCAGGGGAGGGTACGGCAACGCTTTAGGGGGAGCGTACGTGTGAGGGCACGGGTTAGTGTTAGCGTACGGGTTAGGATTAGGGGACGGGTGAGGGTCAGGCTTCGGGGAAGGGTTAGGGTTAGGGTTCGGGCTAGGGGTAGGGGACGGGGACGGTTTAGGGTCCAGGGGAGGGTACGGCAACGCTTTAGGGGGAGCGTATGTGTGAGGGCACGGGTTAGTGTTAGCGTACGGGTTAGGATTAGGGGACGGGTGAGGGTCAGGCTTCGGGGAAGGGTTAGGGTTAGGGTTCGGGCTAGGGTTAGGGTTAGGGGACGGGGACGGTTTAGGGTCCAGGTGAGGGTACGGCAATGCTTTAGGGGGAGCGTGCGTGTGAGGGCGCGGGTTACTGTTAGCGTACGGGTTAGGATTAGGGGACGGGTGAGGGTCAGGCTTCGGGGAAGGGTTAGGTTTAGGGTTCGGGCTAGGGTTAGGGTTAGGGGACGGGGACGGTTTAGGGTCCAGGTGAGGGTACGGCAACGCTTTAGGGGGAGTGTGCGTGTGAGGGCGCGGGTTAGTGTTAGCGTACGGGTTCGGATTAGGGGACGGGTGAGGGTCAGGCTTCGGGGAATGGTTAGGGTTAGGGTTCGGGCTAGGGTTAGGGTTAGGGGACGGTTTAGGGTCCAAGTGAGGGTACGGCAACGCTTTAGGGGGAGCGTGCGTATGAGGGCGCGGGTTAGTGTTAGCGTACGGGTTAGGATTAGGGGACGGGTGAGTGTCAGGCTTCGGGGAAGTTTTACGGTTAGGGTTCGGGCTAGGGTTAGGGTTAGGGGACGGGGACGGTTTAGGGTCCAGGTGAGGGTACGGCAACGCTTTAGGGGGAGCGTGCGTGTGAGGGCGCGGGGTAGTGTTAGCGTACGGGTTAGGATTAAGGGACGGGTGAGGGTCAGGCTTCGGGGAAGGGTTAGGGTTAGGGTTCGGGCTAGGGTTAGGTTTAGGGGACGGGGACGGTTTAGGGTCCAGGTGAGGGTACGGCAACGCTTTAGGGGGAGCGTGCGTGTAGGGCACGGGTTAGTGTTAGCGTACGGGTTAGGATTAGGGGACGGTTGAGGGTCATGCTTCGGGGAAGGGTTAGGGTTAGGGTTCGGGCTAGGGTTAGGGTTAGGTGACGGGGACGGTTTAGGGTCCAGGTGAGGGTACGGCAACACTTTAGGGGGAGCGTGCGTGTGAGGGCGCGGGGTAGTGTTAGCGTACGGGTTAGGATTAGGGGACGTGTGAGGGTCAGGCTTCTGGGAAGGGTTAGGGTTAGGGTTCGGGCTAGGGTTAGAGTTAGGGGACGGGGACGGTTTAGGGTCCAGGTGAGGGTACGGCAACGTTTTAGGGGGAGCGTGCGTGTGAGGGCGCGGGTTAGTGTTAGCGTACGGGTTAGGATTAGGGGACGGGTGAGGGTCAGGCTTCGGGGAAGGGTTAGGGTTAGGGTTCGGGCTAGGGTTAGGATTAGGGGACGGGGACGGTTTAGGGTCCAGGTGAGGGTACAGCAACGCTTTAGGGGGAGCGTGCGTGTGAGGGCGCGGGTTAGTGTTAGCGTACGGTATAGGATTAGGGGACGGGTGAGGGTCAGGCTTCGGGGAAGGATTAGGGTTAGGGTTCGGGCTAGGGTTACGGTTAGGGGACGGGGATGGTTTAGGGTCCAGGTGAGGGGACGGCAACGTTTTAGGGGGAGCGTGCGTGTGAGGACGCGGGTTAGTGTTAGCGTACGGGTTAGGATTAGGGGACGGGTGAGGGTCAGGCTTCGGGGAAGGGTTAGGGTTAGGGTTCGGGCTAGGGTTAAGGTTAGGGGACGGGGAAGGTTTAGGGTCCAGGTGAGGGTACGGCAACGCTTTAGGGGGAGCGTGCGTGTGAGGGCGCGGGTTAGTGTTAGCGTACGGGTTAGGATTAGGGTTCGGGCTAGGGTTAGGGTTAGGGGACTGGGACGGTTTAGGGTCCAGGTGAGGGTACGGCAATGCTTTAGGGGGAGCGTGCGTGTGAGGGCGCGGGTTAGCGTTAGCGTACGGGTTAGGTTTAGGTGACGGGTGAGGGTCAGGCTTCGGGGAAGTGTTAGGGTTAGGGTTCGGGCTAGGGTTAGGGTTAGGGGACGGGGACGTTTTAGGGTCCAGGTGAGGGTACGGCAACGCTTTAGGGGGAGCGTGTGTGTGAGGGCGCGGGTTAGTGTTAGCGTACGGGTTAGGATTAGGGGACGGGTGAGGGTCAGGCTTCGGGGAAGGGTTAGGGTTAGGGTTCGGGCTAGGGTTAGGGTTAGGGGACGGGGACGGTTTAGGGTCCAGGTGAGGGTACGGCAACGCTTTAGGGGGAGCGTGCGTGTGAGGTCGCGGGTTAGTGTTAGCGTACGGGTTAGGATTAGGGGACGGGTGAGGGTCAGGCCACGGGAAAGGGTTAGGGTTAGGGTTCGGTCTAGGGTTAGGGTTAGGGGACGGGGACGGTTTAGGGTCCAGGTGAGGGTACGGCAACGCTTTAGGGGGAGCGTGCGTGTGAGGGCGCGGGTTAGTGTTAGCATACGGGTTAGGATTAGGGGACGGGTGAGGGTCAGGCTTCGGGGAAGTGTTAGGGTTAGGGTTCGGGCTAGGGTTAGGGTTAGGGGACGGGGACGGTTTAGGGTCCAGGTGAGGGTACGGCAACGCTTTAGGGGGAGTGTGCGTGTGAGGGCGCGGGTTAGTGTTAGCGTACGGGTTCGGATTAGGGGACGGGTAAGGGTCAGGCTTCGGGGAATGGTTAGGGTTAGGGTTCGGGCTAGGGTTAGGGTTAGGGGACGGGGACGGTTTAGGGTCCAAGTGAGGGTACGGCAACGCTTTAGGGGGAGCGTGCGTATGAGGGCGCGGGTTAGTGTTAGCGTACGGGTTAGGATTAGGGGACGGGTGAGGGTCAGGCTTCGGGGAAGTTTTAGGGTTAGGGTTCGGGCTAGGGTTAGGGTTAGGGGACGGGGACGGTTTAGGGTCCAGGTGAGGGTACGGCAACGCTTTAGGGGGAGCGTGCGTGTGAGGGCGCGGGGTAGTGTTAGCGTACGGGTTAGGATTAGGGGACGGGTGAGGGTCAGGCTTCGGGGAAGGGTTAGGGTTAGGGTTCGGGCTAGGGTTAGGTTTAGGGGACGGGGACGGTTTAGGGTCCAGGTGAGGGTACGGCAACGCTTTAGGGGGAGCGTGCGTGTAGGGCACGGGTTAGTGTTAGCGTACGGGTTAGGATTAGGGGACGGTTGAGGGTCATGCTTCGGGGAAGGGTTAGGGTTAGGGTTCGGGCTAGGGTTAGGGTTAGGTGACGGGGACGGTTTAGGGTCCAGGTGAGGGTACGGCAACACTTTAGGGGGAGCGTGCGTGTGAGGGCGCGGGGTAGTGTTAGCGTACGGGTTAGGATTAGGGGACGTGTGAGGGTCAGGCTTCTGGGAAGGGTTAGGGTTAGGGTTCGGGCTAGGGTTAGAGTTAGGGGACGGGGACGGTTTAGGGTCCAGGTGAGGGTACGGCAACGTTTTAGGGGGAGCGTGCGTGTGAGGGCGCGGGTTAGTGTTAGCGTACGGGTTAGGATTAGGGGACGGGTGAGGGTCACGCTTCGGGGAAGGGTTAGAGTTAGGGTTAGGGTTAGGGTTAGGGGACGGGGACGGTTTAGGGTCCAGGGGAGGGTACGGCAACGCTTTAGGGGGCGCGTACGTGTGAGGGCGCGGGTTAGTGTTAGCGTACGGGTTAGGATTAGGGGACGGGTGAGGGTCAGGCTTCGGGGAAGTGTTAGGGTTAGGGTTCGGGCTAGGGTTAGGGTTAGGGGACGGGGACGGTTTAGGGTCCAGGGGAGGGTACGGCAACGCTTTAGGGGGAGCGTACGAGTGAGCGCGCAGGTTAGTTTTAGCGTACGGGTTAGGATTAGGGGACGGGTGAGGGTCAGGCTTCGGGGAAGAGTTAGGGTTAGGGTTCGGGCTAGGGTTAGGGTTAGGGGGACGGGGACGGTTTAGGGTCCAGGGGAGGGTACGGCAACGCTTTAGGGGGAGCGTACGTGTGAGGGCACGGGTTAGTGTTAGCGTACGGGTTAGGATTAGGGGACGGGTGAGGGTCAGGCTTCGGGGAAGGGTTAGGGTTAGGGTTCGGGCTAGGGGTAGGGGACGGGGACGGTTTAGGGTCCAGGGGAGGGTACGGCAACGCTTTAGGGGGAGCGTATGTGTGAGGGCACGGGTTAGTGTTAGCGTACGGGTTAGGATTAGGGGACGGGTGAGGGTCAGGCTTCGGGGAAGGGTTAGGGTTAGGGTTCGGGCTAGGGTTAGGGTTAGGGGACGGGGACGGTTTAGGGTCCAGGTGAGGGTACGGCAACGCTTTAGGGGGAGCGTGCGTGTGAGGGCGCGGGTTAGTGTTAGCGTACGGGTTCGGATTAGGGGACGGGTGAGGGTCAGGCTTCGGGGAATGGTTAGGGTTAGGGTTCGGGCTAGGGTTAGGGTTAGGGGACGGGGACGGTTTAGGGTCCAAGTGAGGGTACGGCAACGCTTTAGGGGGAGCGTGCGTATGAGGGCGCGGGTTAGTGTTAGCGTACGGGTTAGGATTAGGGGACGGGTGAGGGTCAGGCTTCGGGGAAGTTTTAGGGTTAGGGTTCGGGCTAGGGTTAGGGTTAGGGGACGGGGACGGTTTAGGGTCCAGGTGAGGGTACGGCAACGCTTTAGGGGGAGCGTGCGTGTGAGGGCGCGGGGTAGTGTTAGCGTACGGGTTAGGATTAAGGGACGGGTGAGGGTCAGGCTTCGGGGAAGGGTTAGGGTTAGGGTTCGGGCTAGGGTTAGGTTTAGGGGACGGGGACGGTTTAGGGTCCAGGTGAGGGTACGGCAACACTTTAGGGGGAGCGTGCGTGTAGGGCACGGGTTAGTGTTAGCGTACGGGTTAGTATTAGGGGACGGTTGAGGGTCATGCTTCGGGGAAGGGTTAGGGTTAGGGTTCGGGCTAGGGTTAGGGTTAGGTGACGGGGACGGTTTAGGGTCCAGGTGAGGGTACGGAACACTTTAGGGGGAGCGTGCGTGTGAGGGCGCGGGGTAGTGTTAGCGTACGGGTTAGGATTAGGGGACGTGTGAGGGTCAGGCTTCTGGGAAGGGTTAGGGTTAGGGTTCGGGCTAGGGTTAGAGTTAGGGGACGGGGACGGTTTAGGGTCCAGGTGAGGGTACGGCAACGTTTTAGGGGGAGCGTGCGTGTGAGGGCGCGGGTTAGTGTTAGCGTACGGGTTAGGATTAGGGGACGGGTGAGGGTCAGGCTTCGGGGAAGGGTTAGGGTTAGGGTTCGGGCTAGGGTTAGGATTAGGGGACGGGGACGGTTTAGGGTCCAGGTGAGGGTACAGCAACGCTTTAGGGGGAGCGTGCGTGTGAGGGCGCGGGTTAGTGTTAGCGTACGGTATAGGATTAGGGGACGGGTGAGGGTCAGGCTTCGGGGAAGGATTAGGGTTAGGGTTCGGACTAGGGTTACGGTTAGGGGACGGGGATGGTTTAGGGTCCAGGTGAGGAGACGGCAACGTTTTAGGGGGAGCGTGCGTGTGAGGACGCGGGTTAGTGTTAGCGTACGGGTTAGGATTAGGGGACGGGTGAGGGTCAGGCTTCGGGGAAGGGTTAGGGTTAGGGTTCGGGCTAGGGTTAAGGTTAGGGGACGGGGAAGGTTTAGGGTCCAGGTGAGGGTACGGCAACGCTTTAGGGGGAGCGTGCGTGTGAGGGCGCGGGTTAGTGTTAGCGTACGGGTTAGGATTAGGGGACGGGTGAGGGTCAGGCTTCGGGGAAGGGTTAGGGTTAGGGTTCGGGCTAGGGTTAGGGTTAGGGGACTGGGACGGTTTAGGGTCCAGGTGAGGGTACGGCAATGCTTTAGGGGGAGCGTGCGTGTGAGGGCGCGGGTTAGCGTTAGCGTACGGGTTAGGTTTAGGTGACGGGTGAGGGTCAGGCTTCGGGGAAGTGTTAGGGTTAGGGTTCGGGCTAGGGTTAGGGTTAGGGGACGGGGACGGTTTAGGGTCCAGGTGAGGGTACGGCAACGCTTTAGGGGGAGCGTGCGTGTGAGGGCGCGGGTTAGTGTTAGCGTACGGGTTAGGATTAGGGGACGGGTGAGGGTCAGGCTTCGGGGAAGGGTTAGGGTTAGGGTTCGGGCTAGGGTTAGGGTTAGGGGACGGGGACGGTTTAGGGTCCAGGTGAGGGTACGGCAACGCTTTAGGGGGAGCGTGCGTGTGAGGTCGCGGGTTAGTGTTAGCGTACGGGTTAGGATTAGGGGACGGGTGAGGGTCAGGCTTCGGGGAAGGGTTAGGGTTAGTGTTCGGGCTAGGGTTAGGGTTAGGGAACGGGGACGCTTTAGGGTCCAGGTGAGGGTATGGCAATGCTTTAGGGGGAGCGTGCGTGTGAGGGCGCGGGTTAGTGTTAGCATACGGGTTAGGATTAGGGGAAGGGTGAGGGTCAGGCTTCGGGGAAGTGTTAGGGTTAGGGTTCGGGCTAGGGTTAGGGTTAGGGGACGGGGACGGTTTAGGGTCCAGGTGAGGGTACGGCAACGCTTTAGGGGGAGTGTGCGTGTGAGGGCGCGGGTTAGTGTTAGCGTACGGGTTCGGATTAGGGGACGGGTAAGGGTCAGGCTTCGGGGAATGGTTAGGGTTAGGGTTCGGGCTAGGGTTAGGGTTAGGTGACGGGGACGGTTTAGGGTCCAAGTGAGGGTACGGCAACGCTTTAGGGGGAGCGTGCGTATGAGGGCGCGGGTTAGTGTTAGCGTACGGGTTAGGATTAGGGGACGGGTGAGGGTCAGGCTTCGGGGAAGTTTTAGGGTTAGGGTTCGGGCTAGGGTTAGGGTTAGGGGACGGGGACGGTTTAGGGTCCAGGTGAGGGTACGGCAACGCTTTAGGGGGAGCGTGCGTGTGAGGGCGCGGGGTAGTGTTAGCGTACGGGTTAGGATTAGGGGACGGGTGAGGGTCAGGCTTCGGGGAAGGGTTAGGGTTAGGGTTCGGGCTAGGGTTAGGTTTAGGGGACGGGGACGGTTTAGGGTCCAGGTGAGGGTACGGCAACGCTTTAGGGGGAGCGTGCGTGTAGGGCACGGGTTAGTGTTAGCGTACGGGTTAGGATTAGGGGACGGTTGAGGGTCATGCTTCGGGGAAGGGTTAGGGTTAGGGTTCGGGCTAGGGTTAGGGTTAGGTGACGGGGACGGTTTAGGGTCCAGGTGAGGGTACGGCAACACTTTAGGGGGAGCGTGCGTGTGAGGGCGCGGGGTAGTGTTAGCGTACGGGTTAGGATTAGGGGACGTGTGAGGGTCAGGCTTCTGTGAAGGGTTAGGGTTAGGGTTCGGGCTAGGGTTAGAGTTAGGGGACGGGGACGGTTTAGGGTCCAGGTGAGGGTACGGCAACGTTTTAGGGGGAGCGTGCGTGTGAGGGCGCGGGTTAGTGTTAGCGTACGGGTTAGGATTAGGGGACGGGTGAGGGTCAGGCTTCGGGGAAGGGTTAGTGTTAGGGTTCGGGCTAGGGTTAGGATTAGGGGACGGGGACAGTTTAGGGTCCAGGTGAGGGTACAGCAATGCTTAAGGGGGAGCGTGCGTGTGAGGGCGCGGGTTAGTGTTAGCGTACGGGTTAGGATTAGGGGACGGGTGAGGGTCAGGCTTCGGGGAAGTGTTAGGGTTAGGGTTCGGGCTAGGGTTAGGGTTAGGGGACGGGGACGGTTTAGGGTCCAGGTGAGGGTACGGCAACGCTTTAGGGGGAGCGTGCGTGTGAGGTCGCGGGTTAGTGTTAGCGTACGGGTTAGGATTAGGGGACGGGTGAGGGTCAGGCTTCGGGGAAGGGTTAGGGTTAGTGTTCGGGCTAGGGTTAGGGTTAGGGAATGGGGACGCTTTAGGGTCCAGGTGAGGGTATGGCAATGCTTTAGGGGGAGCGTGCGTGTGAGGGCGCGGGTTAGTGTTAGCGTACGGGTTAGGATTAGGGGACGGGTGAGGGTCAGGCTTCGGGGAAGTGTTAGGGTTAGGGTTCGGGCTAGGGTTAGGGGACGGGGACGGGGACTGTTTAGGGTCCAGGTGAGGGTACGGCAACGCTTTAGGGGGAGCGTGCGTGTGAGGGCGCGGGTTAGTGTTAGCGTACGGGTTAGGATTAGGGGATGGGTGAGGGTCAGGCTTCGGGGAAGGGTTAGGGTTAGGGTTCGGGCTAGGGTTAGGGTTAGGGGACGGGGACGGTTTAGGGTCCAAGTGAGGGTACGGCAACGCTTAAGGGGGAGCGTGCGTGTGAGGGCGCGGGTTAGTTTTAGCGTACGGGTTAGGATCAGGGGACGGGTGAGGGTCAGGCTTCGGGGAAGTGTTAGGGTTAGGGTTCGGGCTAGGGTTAGGGTTAGGGGACGGGGACGATTTAGGGTCCAGGTGAGGGTACGGCAACGCTTTAGGGGGAGCGTGCGTGTGAGGGCGCGGGGTAGTGTTAGCGTACGGGTTAGGATTAGGGGACGGGTGAGGGTCAGGCTTCGGGGAAGGGTTAGGGTTAGGGTTCGGGCTAGGGTTAGGGTTAGGGAACGGGGACGGTTTAGGGTCCAGGTGAGGGTACGGCAACGCTTTAGGGGGAGCGTGCGTGTGAGGGCGCGGGTTAGTGTTAGCGTACGGGTTAGGATTAGGGGACGGTTGAGGGTCATGCTTCGGGGAAGGGTTAGGGTTAGGGTTCGGGCTAGGGTTAGGGTTAGGTGACGGGACGGTTTAGGGTCCAGGTGAGGGTACGGCAACACTTTAGGGGGAGCGTGCGTGTGAGGGCGCGGGGAAGTGTTAGCGTACGGGTTAGGATTAGGGGACGGGTGAGGGTCAGGCTTCGGGGAAGGGCTAGGGTTAGGGTTCGGGCTAGGGTTAGGGTTAGGGGACGGGGATGGTTTAGGGTCCAGGTGAGGGTACGGCAACGCTTTAGGGGGAGCGTGCGTGTGAGGGCGCGGGTTAGTGTTAGCGTACGGGTTAGGATTAGGGGACGGGTGAGGGTCAGGCTTAGGGGAAGGGTTAGGGTTAGGGTTCGGGCTAGGGATAGGGTTAGGGGACGGGGACGGTTTAGGGTCCAGGTGAGGGTACGGCAACGCTTTAGGGGGAGCGTGCGTGTGAGGGCGTGGGTTAGTGTTAGCGTACGGGTTAGGATTAGGGGACGGATGAGGGTCAGGCTTCGGGGAAGGGTTAGGGTTAGGGTTCGGGCTAGGGTTAGGGTTAGGGGATGGGGACGGTTTAGGGTCCAGGTGAGGGTACGGCAACGCTTTAGGGGGAGCGTGCGTGTGAGGGCGCGGGTTAGTGTTAGCGTACGGGTTAGGATTAGGGTACGGGTGAGGGTCAGGCTTCGGGGAAGGGTTAGGGTTAGGGTTCGGGCTAGGGATAGGGTTAGGGGACGGGGACGGTTTAGGGTCCAGGTGAGGGTACGGCAACGCTTTAGGGGGAGCGTGCGTGTGAGGGCGCGGGTTAGTGTTAGCGTACGGGTTCGGATTAGGGGACGGGTGAGGGTCAGGCTTCGGGGAAGGGTTAGGGTTAGGGTTCGGGCTAGGGTTAGGGTTAGGGGACGGGGACGGTTTAGGGCCCAGATGAGGGTACGGCAACGCTTTAGGGGGAGCGTGCGTGTGAGGGCGCGGGTTAGTGTTAGCGTACAGGTTAGGATTAGGGGACGGGTGAGGGTCAGGCTTCGGGGAAGGGTTAGGGTTAGGGTTCGGGCTAGGGTTAGGGTTAGGGGACGGGGACGGTTTAGGGTCCAGGTGAGGGTACGGCAACGCTTTATGGGGAGCGTGCGTGTGAGGGCGCGGGTTAGTGTTAGCGTACGGGTTAGGATTAGGGGACGGGTGATTGTCTGGCTTGGGGGAAGGGTTAGGGTTAGGGTTCGGGCTATGGTTAGGGTTAGGGGACGGGGACGGTTTAGGGTCCAGGTGAGGGTACGGCAACGCTTTAGGGGGAGCGTGCGTGTGAGGGCGCGGGTTAGTGTTAGCGTACGGGTTAGGATTAGGGGACGGGTGAGGGTCAGGCTTCGGGGAAGGGTTAGGGTTAGGGTTCGGGCTAGGGTTAGGGTTAGGGGACGGGGACGGTTTAGGGTCCAGGTGAGGGTACGGCAACGCTTCAGGGGGAGCGTGCGTGTGAGGGCGCGGGTTAGTGTTAACGTACGGGTTAGGATTAGGGGACGGGTGAGGGTCAGGCTTCGGGGAAGGGTTAGGGTTAGGGTTCGGGCTAGGGTTAGGTTTAGGGGACGGGGACGGTTTAGGGTCCAGGTGAGGGTACGGCAACGCTTTAGGGGGAGCGTGCGTGTGAGGGCGCGGGTTAGTGTTAGCGTACGGGGTAGGATTAGGGGACGGGTGAGGGTCAGGCTTCGGGGAAGGGTTACGGTTAGGGTTCGGGCTAGGGTTAGGGTTAGGGGACGGGGACGGTTTAGGGTCCAGGTGAGGGTACGGCAACGCTTTAGGGGGAGCGTGCGTGTGAGGGCGCGGGTTAGTGTTAGCGTACGGGTTAGGATTAGGGTACGGGTGAGGGTCAGGCTTCGGGGAAGGGTTAGGGTTAGGGTTCGGGCTAGGGATAGGGTTAGGGGACGGGGACGGTTTAGGGTCCAGGTGAGGGTACGGCAACGCTTTAGGGGGAGCGTGCGTGTGAGGGCGCGGGTTAGTGTTAGCGTACGGGTTAGGATTAGGGGACGGGTGAGGGTCAGGCTTCGGGGATGTGTTAGGGTTAGGGTACGGGCTAGGGTTAGGGTTAGGGGACGGGGACGGTTTAGGGTCCAGGTGAGGGTACGGCAACGCTTTAGGGGGAGCGTGCGTGTGAGGGCACAGGTTAGTGTTAGCGTACGGGTTAGGATTAGGGGACGGGTGAGTGTCTGGCTTCGGGGAAGGGTTCGGGTTAGGGTTCGGGCTAGGGTTAGGGTTAGGGGACGGGGACGGTTTAGGGTCCAGGTGAGGGTACGGCAACGCTTTAGGGGGAGCGTGCGTGTGAGGGCGCGGGTTAGTGTTAGCGTACGGGTTAGGATTAGGGGACGGGTGAGGGTCAGGCTTCGGGGAAGGGTTAGGTTTAGGGTTCGGGCTAGGGTTAGGGTTAGGGGACGGGGACGGTTTAGGGTCCAGGTGAGGGTACGGCAACGCTTTAGGGGGAGCGTGCATGTGAGGGCGCGGGTTAGTGTTAGCGTACGGGTTAGGATTAGGGGACGGGTGAGTGTCAGGCTTCGGGGAAGGGTTAGGGTTAGGGTTCGGGCTAGGGTTAGGGTTAGGGGACGGGGACGGTTTAGGGTCCAGGTGAGGGTACGGCAATGCTTTAGGGGGAGCGTGCGTGTGAGGGTGCGGGTTATTGTTAGCGTACGGGTTAGGATTAGGGGACGGGTGAGGGTCAGGCTTCGGGGAAGGGTTAGGGTTAGGGTTCGGGCTAGGGTTAGGGTTAGGGGACGGGGACGGTTTAGGGTCCAAGTGAGGATACGGCAATGCTTTAGGGGGAGCGTGCGTGTGAGGGCGCGGGTTAGTGTTAGCGTACGGGTTAGGATTAGGGGACGGGTGAGGGTCAGGCTTCGGGGAAGGGTTAGGGTTAGGGTTCGGGCTAGGGTTAGGGTTAGGGGACGGGGACGGTTTAGGGTCCAGGTGAGGGTACGGCAACGCTTCAGGGGGAGCGTGCGTGTGAGGGCGCGGGTTAGTGTTAACGTACGGGTTAGGATTAGGGGACGGGTGAGGGTCAGGCTTCGGGGAAGGGTTAGGGTTAGGGTTCGGGCTAGGGTTACGGTTAGGGGACGGGGACGGTTTAGGGTCCAGGTGAGGGTACGGCAACGCTTTAGGGGGAGCGTGCGTGTGAGGGCGCGGGTTAGTGTTAGCGTACGGGTTAGGATTAGGGGACGGGTGAGGGTCAGGCTTCGGGGAAGGGTTAGGGTTAGGGTTCGGGCTAGGGTTAGGGTTAGGGGACGGGGATGGTTTAGGGTCCAGGTGAGGGTACGGCAACGCTTTAGGGGGAGGGTGCGTGTGAGGGCGCGGGTTAGTGTTAGCGTACGGGTTAGAATTAGAGGACGGGTGAGGGTCAGGCTTCGGGGAAGGGTTAGGGTTAGGGTTCGGGCTAGGGTTAGGGTTAGGGGACGGGGATGGTTTAGGGTCCAGGTGAGGGTACGGCAACGCTTTAGGGGGAGCGTGCGTGTGAGGGAGCGGGTTACTGTTAGCGTACGGGTTAGGATTGGGGACGGGTGAGGGTCAGGCTTCGGGGAAGGGTTAGGGTTAGGGTTCGGGCTAGGGTTAGGGTTAGGGGACGGGGACGGTTTAGGGTCCAGGTGAGGGCACAGCAACGCTTTAGGGGGAGCGTGGGTGTGAGGGCGCGGGTTAGTGTTAGCGTATGGGTTACGATTAGGGGACGGGTGAGGGTCAGGCTTCGGGGAAGGGTTAGGGTTAGGGTTCGGGCTAGGGTTAGGGTTAGGGGACGGGGACGGTTTAGGGTCCAGGTGAGGATACGGCAACGCTTTAGGGGGAGCGTGCGTGTGAGGGCGCGGGTTAGTGTTAGCGTACGGGTTAGGATTATGGGACGGGTGAGGGTCAGGCTTCGGGGAAGGGTTAGGGTTAGGGTTCGGGCTAGGGTTAGGGTTAGGGGACGGGGACGGTTTAGGGTCCAGGTGAGGGTACGGCAACGCTTTAGGGGGAGCGTGCGTGTCAGGGCGCGGGTTAGTGTTAGCGTACAGGTTAGGATTAGGGGACGGGTGAGGGTCAGGCTTTGGGGAAGGGTTAGGGTTAGGGTTCGGGCTAGGGTTAGGGTTAGGGGACGGGGACGGTTTAGGGTCCAGGTGAGGGTATGGCAACGCCTTAGGGGGAGCGTACGTGTGAGGGCGCGGGTTAGTGTTAGCGTACGGGTTAGAATTAGGGGACGGGTGAGGGTCAGGCTTCGGGGAAGTGTTAGGGTTAGGGTTCGGGCTAGGGTTAGGGTTAGGGGACGGGGACGGTTTAGGGTCCAGGTGAGGGTACGGCAACGCTTTAGGGGGAGCGTGCGTGTGAGGGCGCGCGTTAGTGTTAGCGTACGGGTTAGGATTAGGGGACGGGTGAGGGTCAGGCTTCGGGGAAGGGTTAGGGTTAGGGTTCGGGCTAGGGTTAGGGTTAGGGGACGGGGACGGTTTAGGGTCCAGGGGAGGGTACGGCAACGCTTTAGGGGGAGCGTGCGTGTGAGGGCGCGCGTTAGTGTTAGCGTACGGGCTAGGATTAGGTGACGGGTGAGGGTCAGGCTTCGAGGAAGGGTTAGGGTTAGGGTTCGGGCTAGGGTTAGGGTTAGGGGACGGGGACGGTTTAGGGTCCAGGTGAGGGCACGGCAACGCTTTAGGGGGAGCGTGCGTGTGAGGGCGCGGGTTAGTGTTAGCGTACGGGTTAGGATTAGGGGACGGGTGAGGGTCAGGCTTCGGGGAAGGGTTAGGGTTAGGGTTCGGGCTAGGGTTAGGGTTAGGGGACGGGGACGGTTTAGGGTCCAGGTGAGGGTACGGCAACGCTTTAGGGGGAGCGTGCGTGTGAGGGCGCGGGTTAGTGTTAGCGTACGGGTTAGGATTAGGGGACGGGTGAGGGTCAGGCTTCGGGGAAGGGTTAGGGTTAGGGTTCGGGCTAGGGTTAGGGTTAGGGGACGGGGACGGTTTAGGGTACAGGTGAGCGTACGGCAATGCTTTAGGGGGATCGTGCGTGTGAGGGCGCGGGTTAGTGTTAGCGTACGGGTTCGGATTAGGGGACGGGTGAGGGTCAGGCTTCGGGGAAGGGTTAGGGTTAGGGTTCGGGCTAGGCTTAGGGTTAGGGGACGGGGACGGTTTAGGGTCCAGGTGAGGGTACGGCAACGCTTTAGGGGGAGCGTGCGTGTGAGGGCGCGGGTTAGTGTTAGCGTACGGGTTAGGATTAGGGGACGGGTGAGGGTCAGGCTTCGGGGAAGGGTTAGGGTTAGGGTTCGGGCTAGGGTTAGGGTTAGGGGACGGGGACGTTTTAGGGTCCAGTTGAGCGTACGGCAACGCTTTAGGGGGAGCGTGCATGTGAGGGCGCGGGTTAGTGTTAACGTACGGTTTAGGATTAGGGGAAGGGTGAGGGTCAGGCTTCGGGGAAGGGTTAGGGTTAGGGTTCGGGCTAAGGTTAGGGTTAGATGACGGGGACGGTTTACGGTCCAGGTGAGGGTACGGCAACGCTTTAGGGGGAGCGTGCGTGTGAGGGCGCGGGTTAGAGTTAGCGTACGGGTTAGGATTAGGGGACGGGTGAGGGTCAGGCTTCGGGGTATATTTAGGGTTAGGGTTCGGGCTAGGGTTAGGGTTAGGGGACGGGAACGGTTTAGGGTCCAGGTGAGGGTACGGAAAAGCTTTAGGGGGAGCGTGCGTGTGAGGGCGTGGGTTAGTGTTAGAGTACGGGTTAGGATTAGGGGACGGGTGAGGGTCAGGCTTCGGGGAAGGTTTAGGGTTAGGGTTCGGGCTAGGGTTAGGGTTAGGGGACGGGGACGGTTTAGGGTCTAGGTGAGGGTATGGCAATGCTTTAGGGGGAGCGTGCGTGTGAGGGTGCGGGTTAGTGTTAGCGTACAGGTTAGGATTAGGGGACGGGTGAGGGTCAGGCTTCGGGGAAGGGTTAGGGTTAGGGTTCGGGCTAGGGTTAGGGTTAGGGGACGGGGACGTTTAGGGTCCAGGTGAGGGTACGGCAACGCTTTAGGGGGAACATGCGTGTGAGGGCGCGGGTTAGTGTTAGCGTACGGGTTAGGATTAGGGGACGGGTGAGGGTCAGGCTTCGGGGAAGGGTTAGGGTTAGGGTTCGGGCTAGGGTTAGGGTTAGGGGACGGGGACGGTTTAGGGTCCAGGTGAGGGTATGGCAACGCTTTAGGGGGAGCGTGCGTGTGAGGGCGCGGGTTAGTGTTAGCGTACGGGTTACGATTAGGGGACGGGTGAGGGTCAGGCTTCGGGGAAGTGTTAGGGTTAGGGTTCGGGCTAGGGTTAGGGTTAGGGGACGGCGACGGTTTAGGGTCCAGGTGAGGGTATGGCAACGCTTTAGGGGGAGCGTGGGTGTGAGGGCGCGGGTTAGTGTTAGCGTACGGGTTAGGATTAGGGGACGGGTGAGGGTCAGGCTTCGGGGAAGGGTTAGGGTTAGGGTTCGGGCTAGGGTTAGGGTTAGGGGACGGTGACGGTTTAGGGTCCAGGTGAGTGTACGGCAACGCTTTAGGGGGAGCGTGCGTGTGAGGGTGCGCATTAGTGTTAGCGTACGGGTTAGGATTAGGGGACGGGTGAGGGTCAGGCTTCGGGGAAATGTTAGGGTTAGGGTTCGGACTAGGGTTAGGGTTAGGGGACAGGGACGGTTTAGGGTCCAGGTGAGGGTACGGCAACGCTTTAGGGGGAGCGTGCGTGTGAGGGTGCAGGTTAGTGTTAGCGTACGGGTTAGGATTAGGGGACGGTTGAGGGTCATGCTTCGGGGAAGGGTTAGGGTTAGGGTTCGGGCTAGGGTTAGGGTTAGGTGACGGGGACGGTTTAGGGTCCAGGTGAGGGTACGGCAACGCTTTAGGGGGAGCGTGCGTGTGAGGGCGCGGGGTAGTGTTAGCGTACGGGTTAGGATTAGGGGACGGGTGAGGGTCAGGTTTCTGGGAAGGGTTAGGGTTAGGGTTCGGGCTAGGGTTAGGGTTAGGGGACGGGGACGGTTTAGGGTCCAGGTGAGGGTACGGCAACGCTTTAGGGGGAGCGTGCATGTGAGGGCGCGGGTTTGTGTTAGCGTACGGGTTAGGATTAGGGGACGGGTGAGGGTCAGGCTTCGGGGAAGGGTTAGGGTTAGGGTTCGGGCTAGGGTTAGGGTTAGGGGACGGGGACGGTTTAGGGTCCAGGTGAGGGTACGGCAACGCTTTAGGGGGAGCGTGCCTCTGAGGGCGTGGATTAGTGTTTGAGTACGGGTTAGGATTAGGGGACGGGTGAGGGTCAGGGTTCGGGGAAGGGTTAGGGTTAGGGTTCGGGCTAGGGTTAGTGTTAGGGGACGGGGACGGTTTAGGGTCCAGGTGAGGGTACGGCAACGCTTTAGGGGGACCGTGCGTGTGAGGGCGCGGGTTAGTGTTAGCGTACGAGTTCGGATTAGGGGACGGGTGAGGGTCAGGCTTCGGGGAAGGGTTAGAGTTAGGGTTCGGGCTAGGCTTAGGGTTAGGGGACGGGGACAGTTTATGGTCCAGGTGAGGGTACGGCAACGGTTTAGGGGGAGTGTGGGTGTGAGGGCGCGGGTTAGTGTTCTCGTACGGGTTAAGATTAGGGGACGGGTGAGGGTCAGGCTTCGGGGAAGGGTTAGGGTTAGGGTTCGGGCTAGGGTTAGGGTTAGGGGACGAGGACGGTTTAGGGTCCAGGTGAGGGTACGGCAACGCTTTAGGGGGAGCGTGCGTGTGAGGGCGCGGGTTAGTGTTAGCGTACGGGTTAGGATTAGGGGACGAGTGAGGGTAAGGCTTCGGGGAAGGGTTAGGGTTAGTTTTCGGGCTAGGGTTAGGGTTAGGGGACGGGGACGCTTTAGGGTCCAGGTGAGGGTATGGCAATGCTTTAGGGGGAGCGTGCGTGTGAGGTCGCGGGTTAGTGTTAGCGTACGGGTTAGGATTAGGGGACGGGTGAGGGTCAGGCTTCGGGGAAGGGTTAGGGTTAGGGTTCGGGCTAGGGTTAGGGTTAGTGGACGGGGACGGTTTAGGGTCCAGGTGAGGGTACGGCAATGCTTTAGGGGGAGCGTACGTGTGAGGGCATGGGTTAGTGTTAGCGTACGGGTTAGGATTAGGGGACAGGTGAGGGTCAGGCTTCGGGGAAGGGTTAGGGTTAAAGTTCGGGCTAGGGTTAGGGTTAGGGGACGGGGACGGTTTAGGGTCCAGGTGAGGGTACGGCAACGCTTTAGGGGGAGCGTACGTGTGAGGGCACGGGTTAGTGTTAGCGTACGGGTTAGGATTAGGGGACAGGTGAGTGT
Organism: Delphinus delphis; assembly: GCF_949987515.2. Classification (NCBI taxonomy): domain Eukaryota; kingdom Metazoa; phylum Chordata; class Mammalia; order Artiodactyla; family Delphinidae; genus Delphinus; species Delphinus delphis. The sequence continues at coordinate 145,544 of NC_082690.1, read as the reverse complement.
CAGGCTTCGGGGAAGGGTTAGGGTTAGGGTTCGGGCTAGGGTTAGGGTTAGGGGACGGGGACGGTTTAGGGTCCAGGTGAGGGTACGGCAACGCTTTAAGGGGAGCGTGCGTGTGAGGGCGCGGGTTACTGTTAGCGTACGGGTTAGGATTAGGGGACGGGTGAGTGTCAGGCTTCGGGGAAGGTTTAGGGTTAGGGTTCGGGCTAGGGTTAGGGTTAGGGGACGGGGACGGTTTAGGGTCCAGGTGAGGGTACGGCAACGCTTTAGGGGGAGCGTGCGTGTGAGGGCGCGGGTTAGTGTTAGCGTATGGGTTAGGATTAGGGGACGGGTGAGGGTCAGGCTTCGGGGAAGGGTTAGGGTTAGGGTTCGGGCTAGGGTTAGGGGACGGGGACGGTTTAGGGTCCAGGTGAGGGTACGGCAACGCTTTAGGGGGAGCGTGCGTGTGAGGGCGCGGGATAGTGTTAGCGTACGGGTTAGGATTAGGGGACGGGTGAGGGTCAGGCTTCGGGGAAGGTTTAGGGTTAGGGTTCGGGCTAGGGTTAGGGTTAGGGGACGGGGACGGTTTAGGGTCCAGGGGAGGGTACGGCAACGCTTTAGGGGTAGCGTACGTGTGAGGGCACGGGTTAGTGTTAGCGTACGGGTTAGGATTAGGGGACGGGTGAGTGTCAGGCTTCGGGGAAGGGTTAGGGTTAGGGTTCGGGCTAGGGTTAGGGTTAGGGGACGGGGACGGTTTAGGGTCCAGGTGAGGGTACGGCAACGCTTTAGGGGGAGCGTGCGTGTGAGGGCGCGGGTTAGTGTTAGCGTATGGGTTAGGATTAGGGGACGGGTGAGGGTCAGGCTTCGGGGAAGGGTTAGGGTTAGGGTTCGGGCTAGGGTTAGGGGACGGGGACGGTTTAGGGTCCAGGTGAGGGTATGGCAATGCTTTAGGGGGAGCGTGCGTGTGAGGGCGCGGGTTAGTGTTAGCGTATGGGTTAGGATTAGGGGACAGGTGAGGGTCAGGCTTCGGGGAATGGTTAGGGTTAGGGTTCGGGCTAGGGTTAGGGTTAGGGGACGGGGACGGTTTAGGGTCCAGGTGAGGTAACGGCAACGCTTTAGGGGGAGCGTGCGTGTGAGGGCGCGGGTTAGTGTTAGCGTACGGGTTAGGATTAGGGGACGGGTGAGGGTCAGGCTTCGGGGAAGGGTTAGGGTTAGGGTTCGGGCTAGGGTTAGGGTTAGGGGACGGGGACGGTTTAGGGTCCAGGTGAGGGTATGGCAACGCTTTAGGGGGAGCGTGCGTGTGAGGGCGTGGGTTAGTGTTAGCGTACGGGTTAGGATTAAGGGACGGGTGAGGGTCAGGCTTCGGGGAAGGGTTAGGGTTAGGGTTCGGGCTAGGGTTAGGGTTAGGGGTCAGGGACGGTTTAGGGTCCAGGAGAGGGTACGGAAACGCTTTAGGGGGAGCGTACGTGTGAGGGCGCGGGTTAGTGTTAGCGTACGGGTTAGGATTAGGGGACGGGTGAGGGTCAGGCTTCGGGGAAGGGTTAGGGTTAGGGTTCGGGCTAGGCTTAGGGTTAGGGGACGGGGACGGTTTAGGGTCCAGTTGAGCGTACGGCAACGCTTTAGGGGGAGCGTGCGTGTGAGGGCGCGGGTTAGTGTTAGCGTACGGTTTAGGATTAGGGGACGGGTGAGGGTCAGGCTTCGGGGAAGGGTTAGGGTTAGGGTTCGGGCTAGGGTTAGGGTTAGGGGACGGGGACGGTTTAGGGTCCAGGTGAGGGTACGGCAACGCTTTAGGGGGAGCGTGCGTGTGAGGGCGCGGGTTAGAGTTAGCGTACGGGTTAGGATTAGGGGACGGGTGAGGGTCAGGCTTCGGGGAAGTGTTAGGGTTAGGGTTCGGGCTAGGGTTAGGGTTAGGGGACGGGGACGGTTTAGGGTCTAGGTGAGGGTATGGCAACGCTTTAGGGGGAGCGTGCGTGTGAGGGTGCGGGTTAGTGTTAGCGTACAGGTTAGGATTAGGGGACGGGTGAGGGTCTGGCTTCGGGGAAGGGTTAGGGTTAGGGTTCGGGTTAGGGTTAGGGGACGGGGACGGTTTAGGGTCCAGGTGAGGGTACGGCAACGCTTTAGGGGGAGCGTGCGTGTGAGGGCGCGGGTTAGTGTTAGCGTACGGGTTAGGATTAGGGGACGGGTGAGGGTCAGGCTTCGGGGAAGGGTTAGGGTTAGGGTTCGGGCTAGGGTTAGGGTTAGGGGACGGGGACGGTTTAGGGTCCAGGTGAGGGTATGGCAACGCTTTAGGGGGAGCGTGCGTGTGAGGGCGCGGGTTAGTGTTAGCGTACGGGTTAGGATTAGGGGACGGGTGAGGGTCAGGCTTCGGGGTATATTTAGGGTTAGGGTTCGGGCTAGGGTTAGGGTTAGGGGACGGCGACGGTTTAGGGTCCAGGTGAGGGTACGGCAACGCTTTAGGGGGAGCGTGGGTGTGAGGGCGCGGGTTAGTGTTAGCGTACGGGTTAGGATTAGGGGACGGGTGAGGGTCAGGCTTCGGGGAAGGGTTAGGGTTAGGGTTCGGGCTAGGCTTAGGGTTAGGGGACGGTGACGGTTTAGGGTCCAGGTGAGGGTACGGCAACGCTTTAGGGGGAGCGTGCGTGTGAGGGCGCGCGTTAGTGTTAGCGTATGGGTTAGGATTAGGGGACGGGTGAGGGTCAGGCTTCGGGGCAGGGTTAGGGTTAGGGTTCGGGCTAGGGTTAGGGTTAGGGGACGGGGACGGTTTAGGGTCCAGGTGAGGGTACGGCAACGCTTTAGGGGGAGCGTGCGTGTGAGGGCGCGGGTTAGTGTTAGCGCACGGGGTAGGATTAGGGGACGGGTGAGGGTCAGGCTTCGGGGAAGGGTTAGGGTTAGGGTTCGGGCTAGGGTTAGGGTTAGGGGACGGGGACGGTTTAGGGTCCAGGTGAGGGTACGGCAACACTTTAGGGGGAGCGTGCGTGTGAGGGCGTGGGTTAGTGTTAGCGTACGGGTTAGGATTAGGGGACGGATGAGGGTCAGGCTTCGGGGAAGGGTTAGGGTTAGGGTTCGGGCTAGGGTTAGGGTTAGGGGACGGGGACGGTTTAGGGTCCAGGTGAGGGTACGGCAACGCTTTAGGGGGAGCGTGCGTGTGAGGGCGCGGGTTAGTGTTAGCGTACGGGTTAGGATTAGGGGACGGGTGAGGGTCAGGCTTCGGGGAAGTGTTAGGGTTAGGTTTCGGGCTAAGGTTAGGGTTAGGGGACGGGGACGGTTTAGGGTCCAGGTGAGGGTACGGCAACGCTTTAGTGGGAGCGTGCGTGTGAGGGCGCGGGTTAGTGTTAGCCTACGGGTTAGGATTAGGGGACGGGTGAGGGTCAGGCTTCGGGGAAGGGTTAGGGTTAGGGTTCAGGCTAGGGTTAGGGTTAGGGGACGGGGACGGTTTAGGGTCCAGGTGAGGGTACGGCAACGCTTTAGGGGGAGCGTGCGTGTGAGGGCGCGAGTTAGTGTTAGCGTACGAGTTAGGATTAGGGGACGGTTGAGGGTCATGCTTCGGGGAAGGTTTAGGGTTAGGGTTCGGGCTAGGGTTAGGGTTAGGGGACAGGGACGGTTTAGGGTCCAGGTGAGGGTACGGCAACGCTTTAGGGGGAGCGTGCGTGTGAGGGTGCGGGTTAGTGTTAGCGTACGGGTTAGGATTAGGGGACGGGTGAGGGTCAGGCTTCGGGGAAGGTTTAGGGTTAGGGTTCGGGCTAGGGTTAGGGTTAGGTGACGGGGACGGTTTAGGGTCCAGGTGAGGGTACGGCAACACTTTAGCGGGAGCGTGCGTGTGAGGGCGCGGGTTAGTGTTAGCGTACGAGTTAGGATTAGGGGACGGGTGAGGGTCAGGCTTCGGGGAAGGGTTAGGGTTAGGGTTCGGGCTAGGGTTAGGTTTAGGGGACGGGGACGGTTTAGGGTCCAGGTGAGGGTACGGCAACGCTTTAGGGGGAGCGTGCGTGTGAGGGTGCGGGGTAGTGTTAGCGTACAGGTTAGGATTAGGGGACGGGTGAGGGTCAGGCTTCGGGGAAGGGTTAGGGTTAGGGTTCGGGCTATGGTTAGGGTTAGGGGACGGGGACGGTTTACGGTCCAGGTGAGGGGACGGCAACGCTTTAGGGGGAGCGTGCGTGTGAGGGCGCGGGTTAGTGTTAGCGTACGGGTTAGGATTAGGGGACGGGTGAGGGTCATGCTTCGGGGAAGGGTTAGGGTTAGGGTTCGGGCTAGGGTTAGGGTTAAGGGACGGGGACGGTTTAGGGTCCAGGTGAGGGTACGGCAACGCTTTAGGGGGAGCGTGCGTGTGAGGGCGCGGGTTAGTGTTAGCGTACGGGTTAGGATTAGGGGACGGGTGAGGGTCAGGCTTAGGGGAAGGGTTAGGGTTAGGGTTCGGGCTAGGGTTAGGGTTAGGGGACGGGGACGGTTTAGGGTCCAGGTGAGGGTACGGCAACGTTTTAGGGGGAGCGTGCGTGTGAGGGCGCGGGTGAGTGTTAGCGTACGGGTTAGGATTAGGGGACGGGTGAGGGTCAGGCTTCGGGGAAGGGTTAGGGTTAGGGTTCGGGCTAGGGTTAGGGTTAGGGGACGGGGACGGTTTAGGGTCCAGGTGAGGGTACGGCAACGCTTTAGGGGGAGCGTGCGTGTGAGGGCGCGGGTTAGTGTTAGCGCACGGGTTAGGATTAGGGGACGGGTGAGGGTCAGGCTTCGGGGAAGGGTTAGGGTTAGGGTTCGGACTAGGGTTAGGGTTAGGGGACGGGGACGGTTTAGGGTCCAGGTGAGGGTACGGCAACACTTTAGGGGGAGCGTGCGTGTGAGGGCGTGGGTTAGTGTTAGCGTACGGGTTAGGATTAGGGGACGGATGAGGGTCAGGCTTCGGGGAAGGGTTAGGGTTAGGGTTCGGGCTAGGGTTAGGGTTAGGGGACGGGGACGGTTTAGGGTCCAGGTGAGGGTACGGCAACGCTTTAGGGGGAGCGTGCGTGTGAGGGTGCGGGTTAGTGTTAGCGTACAGGTTAGGATTAGGGGACGGGTGAGGGCCAGGCTTCGGGGAAGGGTTAGGGTTAGGGTTCGGGCTAGGGTTAGGGTTAGGGGACGGGGACGGTTTAGGGTCCAGGTGAGGGTACGGCAACGCTTTAGGGGGAGCGTGCGTGTGAGGGCGCTGGTTAGTGTTAGCGTACGGATTAGGATTAGGGGACGGGTGAGGGTCAGGCTTCGGGGAAAGGTTAGGGTTAGGGTTCGTGCTAGGGTTAGGGTTAGGGGACGGGGACGGTTTAGGGTCCAGGTGAGGGTACGGCAACGCTTTAGGGGGAGCGTGCGTGTGAGGGCGCGGGTTAGTGTTAGCGTACGGGTTAGGATTAGGGGACGGGTGAGGGTCAGGCTTCGGGGAAGGGTTAGGGTTAGGGTTCGGGCTAGGGTTAGGGTTAGGGGACTGGGACGGTTTAGGGTCCAGGTGAGGGTACGGCAACGCTTTAGGGGGAGCGTGGGTGTGAGGGCGCGGGTTAGTGTTAGCATACGGGTTTGGATTAGGGGACGGGTGAGGGTCAGGCTTCGGGGAAGGGTTAGGGTTAGGGTTCGGGCTAGGGTTAGGGTTAGGGGACGGGGACGGTTTAGGGTCCAGGTGAGGGTACGGCAACGCTTTAGGGGGAGCGTGCGTGTGAGGGCGCGCGTTAGTGTTAGCGTACGGGTTAGGATTAGGGGACGGGTGAGAGTCAGGCTTCGGGGAAAGGTTAGGGTTAGGGTTCGGGCTAGGGTTAGGGTTAGGGGACAGGGACGGTTTAGGGTCCAGGTGAGGGTACGGCAACGCTTTAGGGGGAGCGTGCGTGTGAGGGTGCGGGTTAGTGTTAGCGTACGGGTTAGGATTAGGGGACGGGTGAGGGTCAGGCTTCGGGGAAGGGTTAGGGTTAGGGTTCGGGCTAGGGTTAGGGTTAGGTGACGGGGACGGTTTAGGGTCCAGGTGAGGGTACGGCAACGCTTTAGGGGGAGCGTGCGTGTGAGGGCGCGGGTTAGTGTTAGCGTACGGGTTAGGATTAGGGGACGGGTGAGGGTCAGGCTTCGGGGAAGGGTTAGGGTTAGGGTTCGGGCTAGGGTTAGGTTTAGGGGACGGGGACGGTTTAGGGTCCAGGTGAGGGTACGGCAACGCTTTAGGGGGAGCGTGCGTGTGAGGGCGCGGGGTAGTGTTAGCGTACGGGTTAGGATTAGGGGACGGGTGAGGGTCAGGCTTCGGGGAAGGGTTAGGGTTAGGGTTCGGGCTATGGTTAGGGTTAGGGGACGGGGACGGTTTACGGTCCAGGTGAGGGGACGGCAACGCTTTAGGGGGAGCGTGCGTGTGAGGGCGCGGGTTAGTGTTAGCGTACGGGTTAGGATTAGGGGACGGGTGAGGGTCATGCTTCGGGGAAGGGTTAGGGTTAGGGTTCGGGCTAGGGTTAGGGTTAAGGGACGGGGACGGTTTAGGGTCCAGGTGAGGGTACGGCAACGCTTTAGGGGGAGCGTGCGTGTGAGGGCGCGGGTTAGTGTTAGCGTACGGGTTAGGATTAGGGGACGGGTGAGGGTCAGGCTTAGGGGAAGGGTTAGGGTTAGGGTTCGGGCTAGGGTTAGGGTTAGGGGACGGGGACGGTTTAGGGTCCAGGTGAGGGTACGGCAACGCTTTAGGGGGAGCGTGCCTGTGAGGGCGCGGGTGAGTGTTAGCGTACGGGTTAGGATTAGGGGACGGGTGAGGGTCAGTCTTCGGGGAAGGGTTAGGGTTAGGGTTCGGGCTAGGGTTAGGGTTAGGGGACGGGGACGGTTTAGGGTCCAGGTGAGGGGACGGCAACGTTTTAGCGGGAGCGTGCATGTGAGGACGCGGGTTAGTGTTAGCGTACGGGTAAGGATTAGGGGACGGGTGAGGTTCAGGCTTCGGGGAAGGGTTAGGGTTAGGGTTCGGGCTAGGGTTAGGGTTAGGGGACGGGGACGGTTTAGGGTCCAGGTGAGGGTACGGCAACGCTTTAGGGGGAGCGTGCGTGTGAGGGCGCGGGTTAGTGTTAGCGCACGGGTTAGGATTAGGGGACGGGTGAGGGTCAGGCTTCGGGGAAGGGTTAGGGTTAGGGTTCGGGCTAGGGTTAGGGTTAGGGGACGGGGACGGTTTAGGGTCCAGGTGAGGGTACGGCAACGCTTTAGGGGGAGCGTGCGTGTGAGGGCGCGGGTTAGTGTTAGCGCACGGGTTAGGATTAGGGGACGGGTGAGGGTCAGGCTTCGGGGAAGGGTTAGGGTTAGGGTTCGGGCTAGGGTTAGGGTTAGGGGACGGGGACGGTTTAGGGTCCAGGTGAGGGTACGGCAACCCTTTAGGGGGAGCGTGCGTGTGAGGGCGCGGGTTAGTGTTAGCGCACGGGTTAGGATTAGGGGACGGGTGAGGGTCAGGCTTCGGGGAAGGGTTAGGGTTAGGGTTCGGGCTAGGGTTAGGGTTAGGGGACGGGGACGGTTTAGGGTCCAGGTGAGGGTACGGCAACACTTTAGGGGGAGCGTGCGTGTGAGGGCGCGGGTTAGTGTTAGCGTACGGGTTAGGATTAGGGGACGGGTGAGGGTCAGGCTTCGGGGAAGGGTTAGGGTTAGGGTTTGGGCTAGGGTTAGGGTTAGGGGACGGGGACGGTTTAGGGTCCAGGTGAGGGTACGGCAACGCTTTAGTGGGAGCGTGCGTGTGAGGGCGCGGGTTAGTGTTAGCCTACGGGTTAGGATTAGGGGACGGGTGAGGGTCAGGCTTCGGGGAAGGGTTAGGGTTAGGGTTCGGGCTAGGGTTAGGGTTAGGGGATGGGGACGGTTTAGGGTCCAGGTGAGTGTACGGCAACGCTTTAGGGGCAGCGTGCGTGTGAGGGCGCGGTTTAGTGTTAGCGTACGAGTTAGGATTAGGGGACGGTTGAGGGTCATGCTTCGGGGAAGGTTTAGGGTTAGGGTTCGGGCTAGGGTTAGGGTTAGGTGAAGGGGACGGTTTAGGGTCCAGGTGAGGGTACGGCAACGCTTTAGGGGGAGCGTGCATGTGAGGGCGCGGGGTAGTGTTAGCGTACGGGTTAGGATTAGGGGACGGGTGAGGGTCAGGCTTCGGGGAAGGGTTAGGGTTAGGGTTCGGGCTAGGGTTAGGGTTAGGGGACGGGGACGGTTTAGGGTCCAGGTGAGGGTACGGCAACGCTTTAGGGGGAGCGTGCGTGTGAGGGCGCGGGTTAGTGTTAGCGCACGGGTTAGGATTAGGGGACGGGTGAGGGTCAGGCTTCGGGGAAGGGTTAGGGTTAGGGTTCGGGCTAGGGTTAGGGTTAGGGGACGGGGACGGTTTAGGGTCCAGGTGAGGGTACGGCAACGCTTTAGGGGGAGCGTGCGTGTGAGGGCGCGGGTTAGTGTTAGCGCACGGGTTAGGATTAGGGGACGGGTGAGGGTCAGGCTTCGGGGAAGGGTTAGGGTTAGGGTTCGGGCTAGGGTTAGGGTTAGGGGACGGGGACGGTTTAGGGTCCAGGTGAGGGTACGGCAACACTTTAGGGGGAGCGTGCGTGTGAGGGCGCGGGTTAGTGTTAGCGTACGGGTTAGGATTAGGGGACGGGTGAGGGTCAGGCTTCGGGGAAGGGTTAGGGTTAGGGTTCGGGCTAGGGTTAGGGTTAGGGGACGGGGACGGTTTAGGGTCCAGGTGAGGGGACGGCAACGTTTTAGCGGGAGCGTGCATGTGAGGACGCGGGTTAGTGTTAGCGTACGGGTTAGGATTAGGGGACGGGTGAGGGTCAGGCTTCGGGGAAGGGTTAGGGTTAGGGTTCGGGCTAGGGTTAGGGTTAGGGGACGGGGACGGTTTAGGGTCCAGGTGAGGGTACGGCAACGCTTTAGGGGGAGCGTGCGTGTGAGGGCGCGGGTTAGTGTTAGCGCACGGGTTAGGATTAGGGGACGGGTGAGGGTCAGGCTTCGGGGAAGGGTTAGGGTTAGGGTTCGGGCTAGGGTTAGGGTTAGGGGACGGGGACGGTTTAGGGTCCAGGTGAGGGTACGGCAACGCTTTAGGGGGAGCGTGCGTGTGAGGGCGCGGGTTAGTGTTAGCGCACGGGTTAGGATTAGGGGACGGGTGAGGGTCAGGCTTCGGGGAAGGGTTAGGGTTAGGGTTCGGGCTAGGGTTAGGGTTAGGGGACGGGGACGGTTTAGGGTCCAGGTGAGGGTACGGCAACGCTTTAGGGGGAGCGTGCGTGTGAGGGCGCGGGTTAGTGTTAGCGCACGGGTTAGGATTAGGGGACGGGTGAGGGTCAGGCTTCGGGGAAGGGTTAGGGTTAGGGTTCGGGCTAGGGTTAGGGTTAGGGGACGGGGACGGTTTAGGGTCCAGGTGAGGGTACGGCAACACTTTAGGGGGAGCGTGCGTGTGAGGGTGCGGGTTAGTGTTAGCGTACGGGTTAGGATTAGGGGACGGGTGAGGGTCAGGCTTCGAGGAAGGGTTAGGGTTAGGGTTTGGGCTAGGGTTAGGGTTAGGGGACGGGGACGGTTTAGGGTCCAGGTGAGGGTACGGCAACGCTTTAGTGGGAGCGTGCGTGTGAGGGCGCGGGTTAGTGTTAGCCTATGGGTTAGGATTAGGGGACGGGTGAGGGTCAGGCTTCGGGGAAGGGTTAGGGTTAGGGTTCGGGCTAGGGTTAGGGTTAGGGGACGGGGACGGTTTAGGGTCCAGGTGAGTGTACGGCAACGCTTTAGGGGCAGCGTGCGTGTGAGGGCGCGGGTTAGTGTTAGCGTACGAGTTAGGATTAGGGGACGGTTGAGGGTCATGCTTCGGGGAAGGTTTAGGGTTAGGGTTCGGGCTAGGGTTAGGGTTAGATGAAGGGGACGGTTTAGGGTCCAGGTGAGGGTACGGCAACGCTTTAGGGGGAGCGTGCATGTGAGGGCGCGGGGTAGTGTTAGCGTACGGGTTAGGATTAGGGGACGGGTGAGGGTCAGGCTTCGGGGAAGGGTTAGGGTTAGGGTTCGGGCTAGGGTTAGGGTTAGGGGACGGGGACGGTTTAGGGTCCAGGTGAGGGTACGGCAACGCTTTAGGGGGAGCGTGCGTGTGAGGGCGCGGGTTAGTGTTAGCGTACGGGTTAGGATTAGGGGACGGGTGAGTGTCAGGCTTCGGGGAAGGGTTAGGGTTAGGGTTCGGGCTAGGGTTAGGGTTAGGGGACGGGGACGGTTTAGGGTCCAGGTGAGGGTACGGCAACGCTTTAGGGGGAGCGTGCGTGTGAGGGCGCAGGTTAGTGTTAGCGCACGGGTTAGGATTAGGGGACGGGTGAGGGTCAGGCTTCGGGGAAGGGTTAGGGTTAGGGTTCGGGCTAGGGTTAGGGTTAGGGGACGGGGACGGTTTAGGGTCCAGGTGAGGGTACGGCAACGCTTTAGGGGGAGCGTGCGTGTGAGGGCGCGGGTTAGTGTTAGCGCACGGGTTAGGATTAGGGGACGGGTGAGGGTCAGGCTTCGGGGAAGGGTTAGGGTTAGGGTTCGGGCTAGGGTTAGGGTTAGGGGACGGGGACGGTTTAGGGTCCAGGTGAGGGTACGGCAAAGCTTTAGGGGGAGCGTGCGTGTGAGGGCGCGGGTTAGTGTTAGCGCACGGGTTAGGATTAGGGGACGGGTGAGGGTCAGGCTTCGGGGAAGGGTTAGGGTTAGGGTTCGGGCTAGGGTTAGGGTTAGGGGACGGGGACGGTTTAGGGTCCAGGTGAGGGTACGGCAACACTTTAGGGGGAGCGTGCGTGTGAGGGCGCGGGTTAGTGTTAGCGTACGGGTTAGGATTAGGGGACGGGTGAGGGTCAGGCTTCGGGGAAGGGTTAGGGTTAGGGTTCGGGCTAGGGTTAGGGTTAGGGGACGGGGACGGTTTAGGGTCCAGGTGAGTGTACGGCAACGCTTTAGGGGGAGCGTGCGTGTGAGGGCGCGGGTTAGTGTTAGCGTACGAGTTAGGATTAGGGGACGGTTGAGGGTCATGCTTCGGGGAAGGTTTAGGGTTAGGGTTCGGGCTAGGGTTAGGGTTAGGTGAAGGGGACGGTTTAGGGTCCAGGTGAGGGTACGGCAACGCTTTAGGGGGAGCGTGCATGTGAGGGCGCGGGGTAGTGTTAGCGTACGGGTTAGGATTAGGGGACGGGTGAGGGTCAGGCTTCGGGGAAGGGTTAGGGTTAGGGTTCGGGCTAGGGTTAGGGTTAGGGGACGGGGACGGTTTAGGGTCCAGGTGAGGGTACGGCAACGCTTTAGGGGGAGCGTGCGTGTGAGGGCGCGGGTTAGTGTTAGCGTACGGGTTAGGATTAGGGGACGGGTGAGGGTCAGGCTTCGGGGAAGGGTTAGGGTTAGGGTTCGGTCTAGGGTTAGGGTTAGGGGACGGGGACGGTTTAGGGTCCAGGTGAGGGTATGGCAACGCTTTAGGGGGAGCGTGCGTGTGAGGGCGCGGGTTAGTGTTAGCGTACGGGTTAGGATTAGGGGACGGGTGAGGGTCAGGCTTCGGGGTATATTTAGGGTTAGGGTTCGGTCTAGGGTTAGGGTTAGGGGACGGCGACGGTTTAGGGTCCAGGTGAGGGTACGGCAACGCTTTAGGGGGAGCGTGGGTGTGAGGGCGCGGGTTAGTGTTAGCGTACGGGTTAGGATTAGGGGACGGGTGAGGGTCAGGCTTCGGGGAAGGGTTAGGGTTAGGGTTCGGGCTAGGCTTCGGGTTAGGGGACGGTGACGGTTTAGGGTCCAGGTGAGGGTACGGCAACGCTTTAGGGGGAGCGTGCGTGTGAGGGCGCGCGTTAGTGTTAGCGTACGGGTTAGGATTAGGGGACGGGTGAGGGTCAGGCTTCGGGGAAAGGTTAGGGTTAGGGTTCGGGCTAGGGTTAGGGTTAGGGGACAGGGACGGTTTAGGGTCCAGGTGAGGGTACGGCAACGCTTTAGGGGGAGCGTGCGTGTGAGGGTGCGGGTTAGTGTTAGCGTACGGGTTAGGATTAGGGGACGGTTGAGGGTCATGCTTCGGGGAAGGGTTAGGGTTAGGGTTCGGGCTAGGGTTAGGGTTAGGGGACGGGGACGGTTTAGGGTCCAGGTGAGGGGACGGCAACGTTTTAGGGGGAGCGTGCGTGTGAGGACGCGGGTTAGTGTTAGCGTACGGGTTAGGATTAGGGGACGGGTGAGGGTCAGGCTTCGGGGCAGGGTTAGGGTTAGGGTTCGGGCTAGGGTTAGGGTTAGGGGACGGGGACGGTTTAGGGTCCAGGTGAGGGTACGGCAACGCTTTAGTGGGAGCGTGCGTGTGAGGGCGCGGGTTAGTGTTAGCGCACGGGTTAGGATTAGGGGACGGGTGAGGGTCAGGCTTCGGGGAAGGGTTAGGGTTAGGGTTCGGGCTAGGGTTAGGGTTAGGGGACGGGGACGGTTTAGGGTCCAGGTGAGGGTACGGCAACACTTTAGGGGGAGCGTGCGTGTGAGGGCGTGGGTTAGTGTTAGCGTACGGGTTAGGATTAGGGGACGGGTGAGGGTCAGGCTTCGGGGAAGGGTTAGGGTTAGGGTTCGGGCTAGGGTTAGGGTTAGGGGACGGGGACGGTTTAGGGTCCATGTGAGGGTACGGCAACGCTTTAGGGGGAGCGTGCGTGTGAGGGCGCGGGTTAGTGTTAGCGTACGGGTTAGGATTAGGGGACGGGTGAGGGTCAGGCTTCGGGGAAGTGTTAGGGTTAGGTTTCGGGCTAAGGTTAGGGTTAGGGGACGGGGACGGTTTAGGGTCCAGGTGAGGGTACGGCAACGCTTTAGTGGGAGCGTGCGTGTGAGGGCACGGGTTAGTGTTAGCCTACGGGTTAGGATTAGGGGACGGGTGAGGGTCAGGCTTCGGGGAAGGGTTAGGGTTAGGGTTCAGGCTAGGGTTAGGGTTAGGGGACGGGGACGGTTTAGGGTCCAGGTGAGGGTACGGCAACGCTTTAGGGGGAGCGTGCATGTGAGGGCGCGAGTTAGTGTTAGCGTACGAGTTAGGATTAGGGGACGGTTGAGGGTCATGCTTCGGGGAAGGTTTAGGGTTAGGGTTCGGGCTAGGGTTAGGGTTAGGTGACGGGGACGGTTTAGGGTCCAGGTGAGGGTACGGCAACCCTTTAGGGGGAGCGTGCGTGTGAGGGCGCGGGGTAGTGTTAGCGTACGGGTTAGGATTAGGGGACGGGTGAGGGCCAGGCTTCGGGGAAGGGTTAGGGTTAGGGTTCGGGCTAGGGTTAGGGTTAGGGGACGGGGACGGTTTAGGGTCCAGGTGAGGGTACGGCAACGCTTTAGGGGGAGCGTGCGTGTGAGGGCGCGGGTTAGTGTTAGCGTACGGATTAGGATTAGGGGACGGGTGAGGGTCAGGCTTCGGGGAAAGGTTAGGGTTAGGGTTCGTGCTAGGGTTAGGGTTAGGGGACGGGGACGGTTTAGGGTCCAGGTGAGGGTACGGCAACGCTTTAGGGGGAGCGTGCGTGTGAGGGCGCGGGTTAGTGTTAGCGTACGGGTTAGGATTAGGGGACGGGTGAGGGTCAGGCTTCGGGGAAGGGTTAGGGTTAGGGTTCGGGCTAGGGTTAGGGTTAGGGGACTGGGACGGTTTAGGGTCCAGGTGAGGGTACGGCAACGCTTTAGGGGGAGCGTGGGTGTGAGGGCGTGGGTTAGTGTTAGCATACGGGTTAGGATTAGGGGACGGGTGAGGGTCAGGCTTCGGGGAAGGGTTAGGGTTAGGGTTCGGGCTAGGGTTAGGGTTAGGGGACGGGGACGGTTTAGGGTCCAGGTGAAGGTACGGCAACGCTTTAGGGGGAGCGTGCATGTGAGGGCGCGCGTTAGTGTTAGCGTACGGGTTAGGATTAGGGGACGGGTGAGAGTCAGGCTTCGGGGAAAGGTTAGGGTTAGGGTTCGGGCTAGGGTTAGGGTTAGGGGACAGGGACGGTTTAGGGTCCAGGTGAGGGTACGGCAACGCTTTAGGGGGAGCGTGCGTGTGAGGGTGCGGGTTAGTGTTAGCGTACGGGTTAGGATTAGGGGACGGGTGAGGGTCAGGCTTCGGGGAAGGGTTAGGGTTAGGGTTCGGGCTAGGGTTAGGGTTAGGTGACGGGGACGGTTTAGGGTCCAGGTGAGGGTACGACAACGCTTTAGGGGGAGCGTGCGTGTGAGGGCGTGGGTTAGTGTTAGCGTACGGGTTAGGATTAGGGGACGGGTGAGGGTCAGGCTTCGGGGAAGGGTTAGGGTTAGGGTTCGGGCTAGGGTTAGGTTTAGGGGACGGGGACGGTTTAGGGTCCAGGTGAGGGTACGGCAACGCTTTAGGGGGAGCGTGCGTGTGAGGGCGCGGGGTAGTGTTAGCGTACGGGTTAGGATTAGGGGACGGGTGAGGGTCAGGCTTCGGGGAAGGGTTAGGGTTAGGGTTCGGGCTAGGGTTAGGGTTAGGGGACGGGGACGGTTTAGGGTCCAGGTGAGGGGACGGCAACGTTTTAGCGGGAGCGTGCATGTGAGGACGCGGGTTAGTGTTAGCGTACGGGTTAGGATTAGGGGACGGGTGAGGGTCAGGCTTCGGGGAAGGGTTAGGGTTAGGGTTCGGGCTAGGGTTAGGGTTAGGGGACGGGGACGGTTTAGGGTCCAGGTGAGGGTACGGCAACGCTTTAGGGGGAGCGTGCGTGTGAGGGCGCGGGTTAGTGTTAGCGCACGGGTTAGGATTAGGGGACGGGTGAGGGTCAGGCTTCGGGGAAGGGTTAGGGTTAGGGTTCGGGCTAGGGTTAGGGTTAGGGGACGGGGACGGTTTAGGGTCCAGGTGAGGGTACGGCAACGCTTTAGGGGGAGCGTGCGTGTGAGGGCGCGGGTTAGTGTTAGCGCACGGGTTAGGATTAGGGGACGGGTGAGGGTCAGGCTTCGGGGAAGGGTTAGGGTTAGGGTTCGGGCTAGGGTTAGGGTTAGGGGACGGGGACGGTTTAGGGTCCAGGTGAGGGTACGGCAACGCTTTAGGGGGAGCGTGCGTGTGAGGGCGCGGGTTAGTGTTAGCGCACGGGTTAGGATTAGGGGACGGGTGAGGGTCAGGCTTCGGGGAAGGGTTAGGGTTAGGGTTCGGGCTAGGGTTAGGGTTAGGGGACGGGGACGGTTTAGGGTCCAGGTGAGGGTACGGCAACACTTTAGGGGGAGCGTGCGTGTGAGGGTGCGGGTTAGTGTTAGCGTACGGGTTAGGATTAGGGGACGGGTGAGGGTCAGGCTTCGAGGAAGGGTTAGGGTTAGGGTTTGGGCTAGGGTTAGGGTTAGGGGACGGGGACGGTTTAGGGTCCAGGTGAGGGTACGGCAACGCTTTAGTGGGAGCGTGCGTGTGAGGGCGCGGGTTAGTGTTAGCCTATGGGTTAGGATTAGGGGACGGGTGAGGGTCAGGCTTCGGGGAAGGGTTAGGGTTAGGGTTCGGGCTAGGGTTAGGGTTAGGGGACGGGGACGGTTTAGGGTCCAGGTGAGTGTACGGCAACGCTTTAGGGGCAGCGTGCGTGTGAGGGCGCGGGTTAGTGTTAGCGTACGAGTTAGGATTAGGGGACGGTTGAGGGTCATGCTTCGGGGAAGGTTTAGGGTTAGGGTTCGGGCTAGGGTTAGGGTTAGGTGAAGGGGACGGTTTAGGGTCCAGGTGAGGGTACGGCAACGCTTTAGGGGGAGCGTGCATGTGAGGGCGCGGGGTAGTGTTAGCGTACGGGTTAGGATTAGGGGACGGGTGAGGGTCAGGCTTCGGGGAAGGGTTAGGGTTAGGGTTCGGGCTAGGGTTAGGGTTAGGGGACGGGGACGGTTTAGGGTCCAGGTGAGGGTACGGCAACGCTTTAGGGGGAGCGTGCGTGTGAGGGCGCGGGTTAGTGTTAGCGTACGGGTTAGGATTAGGGGACGGGTGAGTGTCAGGCTTCGGGGAAGGGTTAGGGTTAGGGTTCGGGCTAGGGTTAGGGTTAGGGGACGGGGACGGTTTAGGGTCCAGGTGAGGGTACGGCAACGCTTTAGGGGGAGCGTGCGTGTGAGGGCGCGGGTTAGTGTTAGCGCACGGGTTAGGATTAGGGGACGGGTGAGGGTCAGGCTTCGGGGAAGGGTTAGGGTTAGGGTTCGGGCTAGGGTTAGGGTTAGGGGACGGGGACGGTTTAGGGTCCAGGTGAGGGTACGGCAACGCTTTAGGGGGAGCGTGCGTGTGAGGGCGCGGGTTAGTGTTAGCGCACGGGTTAGGATTAGGGGACGGGTGAGGGTCAGGCTTCGGGGAAGGGTTAGGGTTAGGGTTCGGGCTAGGGTTAGGGTTAGGGGACGGGGACGGTTTAGGGTCCAGGTGAGGGTACGGCAAAGCTTTAGGGGGAGCGTGCGTGTGAGGGCGCGGGTTAGTGTTAGCGCACGGGTTAGGATTAGGGGACGGGTGAGGGTCAGGCTTCGGGGAAGGGTTAGGGTTAGGGTTCGGGCTAGGGTTAGGGTTAGGGGACGGGGACGGTTTAGGGTCCAGGTGAGGGTACGGCAACACTTTAGGGGGAGCGTGCGTGTGAGGGCGCGGGTTAGTGTTAGCGTACGGGTTAGGATTAGGGGACGGGTGAGGGTCAGGCTTCGGGGAAGTGTTAGGGTTAGGGTTCGGGCTAGGGTTAGGGTTAGGGGACGGGGACGGTTTAGGGTCCAGGTGAGGGTACGGCAACGCTTTAGTGGGAGCGTGCGTGTGAGGGCGCGGGTTAGTGTTAGCCTACGGGTTAGGATTAGGGGACGGGTGAGGGTCAGGCTTCGGGGAAGGGTTAGGGTTAGGGTTCGGGCTAGGGTTAGGGTTAGGGGACGGGGACGGTTTAGGGTCCAGGTGAGTGTACGGCAACGCTTTAGGGGGAGCGTGCGTGTGAGGGCGCGGGTTAGTGTTAGCGTACGAGTTAGGATTAGGGGACGGTTGAGGGTCATGCTTCGGGGAAGGTTTAGGGTTAGGGTTCGGGCTAGGGTTAGGGTTAGGTGAAGGGGACGGTTTAGGGTCCAGGTGAGGGTACGGCAACGCTTTAGGGGGAGCGTGCATGTGAGGGCGCGGGGTAGTGTTAGCGTACGGGTTAGGATTAGGGGACGGGTGAGGGTCAGGCTTCGGGGAAGGGTTAGGGTTAGGGTTCGGGCTAGGGTTAGGGTTAGGGGACGGGGACGGTTTAGGGTCCAGGTGAGGGTACGGCAACGCTTTAGGGGGAGCGTGCGTGTGAGGGCGCGGGTTAGTGTTAGCGTACGGGTTAGGATTAGGGGACGGGTGAGGGTCAGGCTTCGGGGAAGGGTTAGGGTTAGGGTTCGGTCTAGGGTTAGGGTTAGGGGACGGGGACGGTTTAGGGTCCAGGTGAGGGTATGGCAACGCTTTAGGGGGAGCGTGCGTGTGAGGGCGCGGGTTAGTGTTAGCGTACGGGTTAGGATTAGGGGACGGGTGAGGGTCAGGCTTCGGGGTATATTTAGGGTTAGGGTTCGGTCTAGGGTTAGGGTTAGGGGACGGCGACGGTTTAGGGTCCAGGTGAGGGTACGGCAACGCTTTAGGGGGAGCGTGGGTGTGAGGGCGCGGGTTAGTGTTAGCGTACGGGTTAGGATTAGGGGACGGGTGAGGGTCAGGCTTCGGGGAAGGGTTAGGGTTAGGGTTCGGGCTAGGCTTCGGGTTAGGGGACGGTGACGGTTTAGGGTCCAGGTGAGGGTACGGCAACGCTTTAGGGGGAGCGTGCGTGTGAGGGCGCGCGTTAGTGTTAGCGTACGGGTTAGGATTAGGGGACGGGTGAGGGTCAGGCTTCGGGGAAAGGTTAGGGTTAGGGTTCGGGCTAGGGTTAGGGTTAGGGGACAGGGACGGTTTAGGGTCCAGGTGAGGGTACGGCAACGCTTTAGGGGGAGCGTGCGTGTGAGGGTGCGGGTTAGTGTTAGCGTACGGGTTAGGATTAGGGGACGGTTGAGGGTCATGCTTCGGGGAAGGGTTAGGGTTAGGGTTCGGGCTAGGGTTAGGGTTAGGGGACGGGGACGGTTTAGGGTCCAGGTGAGGGGACGGCAACGTTTTAGGGGGAGCGTGCGTGTGAGGACGCGGGTTAGTGTTAGCGTACGGGTTAGGATTAGGGGACGGGTGAGGGTCAGGCTTCGGGGCAGGGTTAGGGTTAGGGTTCGGGCTAGGGTTAGGGTTAGGGGACGGGGACGGTTTAGGGTCCAGGTGAGGATACGGCAACGCTTTAGGGGGAGCGTGCGTGTGAGGGCGCGGGTTAGTGTTAGCGCACGGGTTAGGATTAGGGGACGGGTGAGGGTCAGGCTTCGGGGAAGGGTTAGGGTTAGGGTTCGGGCTAGGGTTAGGGTTAGGGGACGGGGACGGTTTAGGGTCCAGGTGAGGGTACGGCAACACTTTAGGGGGAGCGTGCGTGTGAGGGCGTGGGTTAGTGTTAGCGTACGGGTTAGGATTAGGGGACGGGTGAGGGTCAGGCTTCGGGGAAGGGTTAGGGTTAGGGTTCGGGCTAGGGTTAGGGTTAGGGGACGGGGACGGTTTAGGGTCCATGTGAGGGTACGGCAACGCTTTAGGGGGAGCGTGCGTGTGAGGGCGCGGGTTAGTGTTAGCGTACGGGTTAGGATTAGGGGACGGGTGAGGGTCAGGCTTCGGGGAAGTGTTAGGGTTAGGTTTCGGGCTAAGGTTAGGGTTAGGGGACGGGGACGGTTTAGGGTCCAGGTGAGGGTACGGCAACGCTTTAGTGGGAGCGTGCGTGTGAGGGCACGGGTTAGTGTTAGCCTACGGGTTAGGATTAGGGGACGGGTGAGGGTCAGGCTTCGGGGAAGGGTTAGGGTTAGGGTTCAGGCTAGGGTTAGGGTTAGGGGACGGGGACGGTTTAGGGTCCAGGTGAGGGTACGGCAACGCTTTAGGGGGAGCGTGCATGTGAGGGCGCGAGTTAGTGTTAGCGTACGAGTTAGGATTAGGGGACGGTTGAGGGTCATGCTTCGGGGAAGGTTTAGGGTTAGGGTTCGGGCTAGGGTTAGGGTTAGGTGACGGGGACGGTTTAGGGTCCAGGTGAGGGTACGGCAACCCTTTAGGGGGAGCGTGCGTGTGAGGGCGCGGGGTAGTGTTAGCGTACGGGTTAGGATTAGGGGACGGGTGAGGGTCAGGCTTCGGGGAAGGGTTAGGGTTAGGTTTCGGGCTAAGGTTAGGGTTAGGGGACGGGGACGGTTTAGGGTCCAGGTGAGGGTACGGCAACGCTTTAGTGGGAGCGTGCGTGTGAGGGCGCGGGTTAGTGTTAGCCTACGGGTTAGGATTAGGGGACGGGTGAGGGTCAGGCTTCGGGGAAGGGTTAGGGTTAGGGTTCGGGCTAGGGTTAGGGTTAGGGGACGGGGACGGTTTAGGGTCCAGGTGAGTGTACGGCAACGCTTTAGGGGGAGCGTGCGTGTGAGGGCGCGGGTTAGTGTTAGCGTACGAGTTAGGATTAGGGGACGGTTGAGGGTCATGCTTCGGGGAAGGTTTAGGGTTAGGGTTCGGGCTAGGGTTAGGGTTAGGGGACGGGGACGGTTTAGGGTCCAGGTGAGGGTACGGCAACGCTTTAGGGGGAGCGTGCGTGTGAGGGCGCGGGTTAGTGTTAGCGTACGGGTTAGGATTAGGGGACGGGTGAGGGTCAGGCTTCGGGGAAGGGTTAGGGTTAGGGTTCGGTCTAGGGTTAGGGTTAGGGGACGGGGACGGTTTAGGGTCCAGGTGAGGGTATGGCAACGCTTTAGGGGGAGCGTGCGTGTGAGGGCGCGGGTTAGTGTTAGCGTACGGGTTAGGATTAGGGGACGGGTGAGGGTCAGGCTTCGGGGTATATTTAGGGTTAGGGTTCGGTCTAGGGTTAGGGTTAGGGGACGGCGACGGTTTAGGGTCCAGGTGAGGGTACGGCAACGCTTTAGGGGGAGCGTGGGTGTGAGGGCGCGGGTTAGTGTTAGCGTACGGGTTAGGATTAGGGGACGGGTGAGGGTCAGGCTTCGGGGAAGTGTTAGGGTTAGGTTTCGGGCTAAGGTTAGGGTTAGGGGACGGGGACGGTTTAGGGTCCAGGTGAGGGTACGGCAACGCTTTATTGGGAGCGTGCGTGTGAGGGCACGGGTTAGTGTTAGCCTACGGGTTAGGATTAGGGGACGGGTGAGGGTCAGGCTTCGGGGAAGGGTTAGGGTTAGGGTTCAGGCTAGGGTTAGGGTTAGGGGACGGGGACGGTTTAGGGTCCAGGTGAGGGTACGGCAACGCTTTAGGGGGAGCGTGCATGTGAGGGCGCGAGTTAGTGTTAGCGTACGAGTTAGGATTAGGGGACGGTTGAGGGTCATGCTTCGGGGAAGGTTTAGGGTTAGGGTTCGGGCTAGGGTTAGGGTTAGGTGACGGGGACGGTTTAGGGTCCAGGTGAGGGTACGGCAACCCTTTAGGGGGAGCGTGCGTGTGAGGGCGCGGGGTAGTGTTAGCGTACGGGTTAGGATTAGGGGACGGGTGAGGGTCAGGCTTCGGGGAAGGGTTAGGGTTAGGTTTCGGGCTAAGGTTAGGGTTAGGGGACGGGGACGGTTTAGGGTCCAGGTGAGGGTACGGCAACGCTTTAGTGGGAGCGTGCGTGTGAGGGCGCGGGTTAGTGTTAGCCTACGGGTTAGGATTAGGGGACGGGTGAGGGTCAGGCTTCGGGGAAGGGTTAGGGTTAGGGTTCGGTCTAGGGTTAGGGTTAGGGGACGGGGACGGTTTAGGGTCCAGGTGAGTGTACGGCAACGCTTTAGGGGGAGCGTGCGTGTGAGGGCGCGGGTTAGTGTTAGCGTACGAGTTAGGATTAGGGGACGGTTGAGGGTCATGCTTCGGGGAAGGTTTAGGGTTAGGGTTCGGGCTAGGGTTAGGGTTAGGTGACGGGGACGGTTTAGGGTCCAGGTGAGGGTACGGCAACGCTTTAGGGGGAGCGTGCATGTGAGGGCGCGGGGTAGTGTTAGCGTACGGGTTAGGATTAGGGGACGGGTGAGGGTCAGGCTTCGGGGAAGGGTTAGGGTTAGGGTTCGGGCTAGGGTTAGGGTTAGGGGACGGGGACGGTTTAGGGTCCAGGTGAGGGTACGGCAACGCTTTAGGGGGAGCGTGCATGTGAGGGTGCGGTTAGTGTTAGCGTACAGGTTAGGATTAGGGGACGGGTGAGGGCCAGGCTTCGGGGAAGGGTTAGGGTTAGGGTTCGGGCTAGGGTTAGGGTTAGGGGACGGGGACGGTTTAGGGTCCAGGTGAGGGTACGGCAACGCTTTAGGGAGAGCGTGCGTGTGAGGGCGCGGGTTAGTGTTAGCGTACGGATTAGGATTAGGGGACGGGTGAGGGTCAGGCTTCGGGGAAAGGTTAGGGTTAGGGTTCGTGCTAGGGTTAGGGTTAGGGGACGGGGACGGTTTAGGGTCCAGGTGAGGGTACGGCAACGCTTTAGGGGGAGCGTGCGTGTGAGGGCGCGGGTTAGTGTTAGCGTACGGGTTAGGATTAGGGGACGGGTGAGGGTCAGGCTTCGGGGAAGGGTTAGGGTTAGGGTTCGGGCTAGGGTTAGGGTTAGGGGACTGGGACGGTTTAGGGTCCAGGTGAGGGTACGGCAACGCTTTAGGGGGAGCGTGGGTGTGAGGGCGTGGGTTAGTGTTAGCATACGGGTTAGGATTAGGGGACGGGTGAGGGTCAGGCTTCGGGGAAGGGTTAGGGTTAGGGTTCGGGCTAGGGTTAGGGTTAGGGGACGGGGACGGTTTAGGGTCCAGGTGAAGGTACGGCAACGCTTTAGGGGGAGCGTGCATGTGAGGGCGCGCGTTAGTGTTAGCGTACGGGTTAGGATTAGGGGACGGGTGAGAGTCAGGCTTCGGGGAAAGGTTAGGGTTAGGGTTCGGGCTAGGGTTAGGGTTAGGGGACAGGGACGGTTTAGGGTCCAGGTGAGGGTACGGCAACGCTTTAGGGGGAGCGTGCGTGTGAGGGTGCGGGTTAGTGTTAGCGTACGGGTTAGGATTAGGGGACGGGTGAGGGTCAGGCTTCGGGGAAGGGTTAGGGTTAGGGTTCGGGCTAGGGTTAGGGTTAGGTGACGGGGACGGTTTAGGGTCCAGGTGAGGGTACGACAACGCTTTAGGGGGAGCGTGCGTGTGAGGGCGTGGGTTAGTGTTAGCGTACGGGTTAGGATTAGGGGACGGGTGAGGGTCAGGCTTCGGGGAAGGGTTAGGGTTAGGGTTCGGGCTAGGGTTAGGTTTAGGGGACGGGGACGGTTTAGGGTCCAGGTGAGGGTACGGCAACGCTTTAGGGGGAGCGTGCGTGTGAGGGCGCGGGGTAGTGTTAGCGTACGGGTTAGGATTAGGGGACGGGTGAGGGTCAGGCTTCGGGGAAGGGTTAGGGTTAGGGTTCGGGCTATGGTTAGGGTTAGGGGACGGGGACGGTTTA
This sequence comes from Delphinus delphis, assembly GCF_949987515.2. NCBI lineage: Eukaryota > Metazoa > Chordata > Mammalia > Artiodactyla > Delphinidae > Delphinus > Delphinus delphis. The sequence goes on along the minus strand of NC_082690.1, from coordinate 123,319 downwards.
GGGTCCAGGTGAGGGGACAGCAACGCTTTAGGGGGAGCGTGCGTGTGAGGGCGCGGGTTAGTGTTAGCGTACGGGTTAGGATTAGGGCACGGGTGAGGGTCATGCTTCGGGGAAGGGTTAGGGTTAGGGTTCGGGCTAGGGTTAGGGTTAAGGGACGGGGACGGTTTAGGGTCCAGGTGAGGGTACGGCAACGCTTTAGGGGGAGCGTGCGTGTGAGGGCGCGGGTTAGTGTTAGCGTACGGGTTAGGATTAGGGGACGGGTGAGGGTCAGGCTTAGGGGAAGGGTTAGGGTTAGGGTTCGGGCTAGGGTTAGGGTTAGGGGACGGGGACGGTTTAGGGTCCAGGTGAGGGTACGGCAACGCTTTAGGGGGAGCGTGCGTGTGAGGGCGCGGGTGAGTGTTAGCGTACGGGTTAGGATTAGGGGACGGGTGAGGGTCAGGCTTCGGGGAAGGGTTAGGGTTAGGGTTCGGGCTAGGGTTAGGGTTAGGGGACGGGGACGGTTTAGGGTCCAGGTGAGGGTACGGCAACGCTTTAGGGGGAGCGTGCGTGTGAGGGCACGAGTTAGTGTTAGCGTACGGGTTAGGATTAGGGGACGGGTGAGGGTCAGGCTTCGGGGAAGGGTTAGGGTTAGGGTTCGGGCTAGGGTTAGGGTTAGGTGACGGGGACGGTTTAGGGTCCAGGTGAGGGTACGGCAACGCTTTAGGGGGAGCGTGCGTGTGAGGGCGCGGGGTAGTGTTAGCGTACGGGTTAGGATTAGGGGACGGGTGAGTGTCAGGCTTCGGGGAAGGGTTAGGGTTAGGGTTCGGGCTAGGGTTAGGGTTAGGGGACGGGGACGGTTTAGGGTCCAGGTGAGGGGACGGCAACGTTTTAGCGGGAGCGTGCATGTGAGGACGCGGGTTAGTGTTAGCGTACGGGTTAGGATTAGGGGACGGGTGAGGGTCAGGCTTCGGGGAAGGGTTAGGGTTAGGGTTCGGGCTAGGGTTAGGGTTAGGGGACGGGGACGGTTTAGGGTCCAGGTGAGGGTACGGCAACGCTTTAGGGGGAGCGTGCGTGTGAGGGCGCGGGTTAGTGTTAGCGCACGGGTTAGGATTAGGGGACGGGTGAGGGTCAGGCTTCGGGGAAGGGTTAGGGTTAGGGTTCGGGCTAGGGTTAGGGTTAGGGGATGGGGACGGTTTAGGGTCCAGGTGAGGGTACGGCAACGCTTTAGCGGGAGCGTGCGTGTGAGGGCGCGGGTTAGTGTTAGCGCACGGGTTAGGATTAGGGGACGGGTGAGGGTCAGGCTTCGGGGAAGGGTTAGGGTTAGGGTTCGGGCTAGGGTTAGGGTTAGGGGACGGGGACGGTTTAGGGTCCAGGTGAGGGTACGGCAACGCTTTAGGGGGAGCGTGCGTGTGAGGGCGCGGGTTAGTGTTAGCGCACGGGTTAGGATTAGGGGACGGGTGAGGGGCAGGCTTCGGGGAAGGGTTAGGGTTAGGGTTCGGGCTAGGGTTAGGGTTAGGGGACGGGGACGGTTTAGGGTCCAGGTGAGGGTACGGCAACACTTTAGGGGGAGCGTGCGTGTGAGGGCGCGGGTTAGTGTTAGCGTACGGGTTAGGATTAGGGGACGGGTGAGGGTCAGGCTTCGGGGAAGGGTTAGGGTTAGGGTTCGGGCTAGGGTTAGGGTTAGGGGACGGGGACGGTTTAGGGTCCAGGTGAGGGTACGGCAACGCTTTAGGGGGAGCGTGCGTGTGAGGGCGCGGGTTAGTGTTAGCGTACGGGTTAGGATTAGGGGACGGGTGAGGGTCAGGCTTCGGGGAAGTGTTAGGGTTAGGTTTCGGGCTAAGGTTAGGGTTAGGGGACGGGGACGGTTTAGGGTCCAGGTGAGGGTACGGCAACGCTTTAGTGGGAGCGTGCGTGTGAGGGCGCGGGTTAGTGTTAGCCTACGGGTTAGGACTAGGGGACGGGTGAGGGTCAGGCTTCGGGGAAGGGTTAGGGTTAGGGTTCGGGGTAGGGTTAGGGTTAGGGGACGGGGACGGTTTAGGGTCCAGGTGAGGGTACGGCAACGCTTTAGGGGGAGCGTGCGTGTGAGGGCGCGGGTTAGTGTTAGCGTACGAGTTAGGATTAGGGGACGGTTGAGGGTCATGCTTCGGGGAAGGTTTAGGGTTAGGGTTCGGGCTAGGGTTAGGGTTAGGTGACGGGGACGGTTTAGGGTCCAGGTGAGGGTACGGCAACGCTTTAGGGGGAGCGTGCATGTGAGGGCGCGGGGTAGTGTTAGCGTACGGGTTAGGATTAGGGGACGGGTGAGGGTCAGGCTTCGGGGAAGGGTTAGGGTTAGGGTTCGGGCTAGGGTTAGGGTTAGGGGACGGGGACGGTTTAGGGTCCAGGTGAGGGTACGGCAACGCTTTAGGGGGAGCGTGCATGTGAGGGTGTGGGTTAGTGTTAGCGTACAGGTTAGGATTAGGGGACGGGTGAGGGCCAGGCTTCGGGGAAGGGTTAGGGTTAGGGTTCGGGCTAGGGTTAGGGTTAGGGGACGGGGACGGTTTAGGGTCCAGGTGAGGGTACGGCAACGCTTTAGGGGGAGCGTGCGTGTGAGGGCGCGGGTTAGTGTTAGCGTACGGATTAGGATTAGGGGACGGGTGAGGGTCAGGCTTCGGGGAAAGGTTAGGGTTAGGGTTCGGGCTAGGGTTAGGGTTAGGGGACGGGGACGGTTTAGGGTCCAGGTGAGGGTACGGCAACGCTTTAGGGGGAGCGTGCGTGTGAGGGCGCGGGTTAGTGTTAGCGTACGGGTTAGGATTAGGGGACGGGTGAGGGTCAGGCTTCGGGGAAGTGTTAGGGTTAGGGTTCGGGCTAGGGTTAGGGTTAGGGGACGGGGACGGTTTAGGGTCCAGGTGAGGGTATGGCAACACTTTAGGGGGAGCGTGCGTGTGAGGGCGCGGGTTAGTGTTAGCGTACGGGTTAGGATTAGGGGACGGGTGAGGGTCAGGCTTCGGGGAAGGGTTAGGGTTAGGGTTCGGGCTAGGGTTAGGGTTAGGGGACGGGGACGGTTTAGGGTCCAGGTGAGGGTACGGCAACGCTTTAGGGGGAGCGTGCGTGTGAGGGCGCGGGTTAGTGTTAGCGTACGGGTTAGGATTAGGGGACGGGTGAGGGTCAGGCTTCGGGGAAGGGTTAGGGTTAGGGTTCGGGCTAGGGTTAGGGTTAGGGGACGGGGACGGTTTAGGGTCCAGGTGAGGGTACGGCAACGCTTTAGGGGGAGCGTGCATGTGAGGGTGCGGGTTAGTGTTAGCGTACAGGTTAGGATTAGGGGACGGGTGAGGGTCAGGCTTCGGGGAAGGGTTAGGGTTAGGGTTCGGGCTAGGGTTAGGGTTAGGGGACGGGGACGGTTTAGGGTCCAGGTGAGGGTACGGCAACGCTTTAGGGGGAGCGTGCGTGTGAGGGCGCGGGTTAGTGTTAGCGTACGGATTAGGATTAGGGGACGGGTGAGGGTCAGGCTTCGGGGAAAGGTTAGGGTTAGGGTTCGGTCTAGGGTTAGGGTTAGGGGACGGGGATGGTTTAGGGTCCAGGTGAGGGTACGGCAACGCTTTAGGGGGAGCGTGCGTGTGAGGGCGCGGGTTAGTGTTAGCGTACGGGTTAGGATTAGGGGACGGGTGAGGGTCAGGCTTCGGGGAAGGGTTAGGGTTAGGGTTCGGGCTAGGGTTAGGGTTAGGGGACGGGGACGGTTTAGGGTCCAGGTGAGGGTACGGCAACGCTTTAGGGGGAGCGTGGGTGTGAGGGCGCGGGTTAGTGTTAGCATACGGGTTAGGATTAGGGGACGGGTGAGGGTCAGGCTTCGGGGAAGGGTTAGGGTTAGGGTTCGGGCTAGGGTTAGGTTTAGGGGACGGGGACGGTTTAGGGTCCAGGTGAGGGTACGGCAACGCTTTAGGGGGAGCGTGCATGTGAGGGCGCGCGTTAGTGTTAGCGTACGGGTTAGGATTAGGGGACGGGTGAGAGTCAGGCTTCGGGGAAAGGTTAGGGTTAGGGTTCGGGCTAGGGTTAGGGTTAGGGGACAGAGACGGTTTAGGGTCCAGGTGAGGGTACGTCAACGCTTTAGGGGGAGCGTGCGTGTGAGGGCGCGGGTTAGTGTTAGCGTACGGGTTAGGATTAGGGGACGGTTGAGGGTCATGCTTCGGGGAAGGGTTAGGGTTAGGGTTCGGGCTAGGGTTAGGGTTAGGCGACGGGGACGGTTTAGGGTCCAGGTGAGGGTACGGCAACACTTTAGTGGGAGCGTGCGTGTGAGGGCGCGGGGTAGTGTTAGCGTACGGGTTAGGATTAGGGGACGGGTGAGGGTCAGGCTTCGGGGAAGGGTTAGGGTTAGGGTTCGGGCTAGGGTTAGAGTTAGGGGACGGGGACGGTTTAGGGTCCAGGTGAGGGGACGGCAACGATTTAGGGGGAGCGTGCGTGTGAGGGCGCGGGTTAGTGTTAGCGTACGGGTTAGGATTAGGGGACGGGTGAGGGTCAGGCTTCGGGGAACGGTTAGGGTTAGGGTTCGGGCTAGGGTTATGGTTAGGGGACGGGGACAGTGTAGGGTCCAGGTGAGGGTACGGCAATGCTTTAGGGGGAGCGTGCGTGTGAGGGCGCGGGTTAGTGTTAGCGTACGGGTTAGGATAATGGGACGGGTGAGGGTCAGGCTTCGGGGAAGGGTTAGGGTGAGGGTTTGGGCTAGTGTTAGGGTTAGGGGACGGGGACGGTTTAAGGTCCAGGTGAGGGTACGGCAACGGTTTAGGGGGAGCGTGCGTGTGAGGGCGCGGGTTAGTTTTAGCGTACGGGTTAGGATTAGGGGACGGGTGAGGGTCAGGCTTCGGGGAAGGGTTAGGGTTAGGGTTCGGGCTAGGGTTAGGGTTAGGGGACGGGGACGGTTTAGGGTCCAGCTGAGGGTACGGCAACGCTTTAGGGGGAGCGTGCGTGTGAGGGCGCGGGTTAGTGTTAGCGTACGGGTTAGGAATAGGGGACGGGTGAGGGTCAGGCTTCGGGGAAGGTTTAGGGTTAGGGTTTGGGCTAGGGTTACGGTTAGGGGACGGGGACGGTTTAGGGTCCAGGTGAGGGTACGGCAACGCTTTAGGGGGAGCGTGCGCGTGAGGGCGTGGGTTAGTGTTAGCGTACGGGTTAGGATTAGGGGACGGGTGGGGGTCAGGCTTCGGGGAAGCGTTAGGGTTAGGGTTCAGGCTAGCGTTAGTGTTAGGGGACGGGGACGGTTTAGGGTCCAGGTGAGGGTACGGCAACGCTTTAGGGGGAGCGTGCGTGTGAGGGCGCGGGTTAGTGTTAGCGTACGGGTTAGGATTAGGGGACGGGTGAGGGTCAGGCTTCGGGGAAGTGTTAGGGTTAGGGTTCCGGCTAGGGTTAGGGTTAGGGGACGGGGACGGTTTAGGGTCCAGGTGAGGGTACGGCAACGCTTTAGGGGGAGCGTGCGTGTGAGGGCGCGGGTTAGTGTAGCGTACGGGTTAGGATTAGGGGACGGGTGAGGGTCATGCTTCGGGGAAGGGTTAGGGTTAGGGTTCGGGCTAGAGTTAGGGTTAGGTGATGGGGACGGTTTAGGGTCCAGGTGAGGGAACGGCAACGCTTTAGGTGGAGCGTGCGTGTGAGGGCGCGGGTTAGTGTTAGCGTACGGGTTAGGATTAGGGGACGGGTGAGGGTCAGGCTTCGGGGAAGGGTTAGGGTTAGGGTTCGGGCTAGGGTTAGGGTTAGAGGACGGGGACGGTTTCGGGTCCAGGTGAGGGTACGGCAACGCTTTAGGGGGAGCGTGCGTGTGAGGGCGTGGGTTAGTGTTAGAGTATGGGTTAGGATTAGGGGACGGGTGAGGGTCAGGCTTCGGGGAAGGGTTAGGGTTAGGGTTCGGGCTAGGGTTAGGGTTAGGGGACGGGGACGGTTTAGGGTCCAGGTTAGGGTATGGCCACGTTTTCGGGGGACCGTGCGTGTGAGGGCGCGGGTTAGTGTTAGCGTACGGGTTCGGATTAGGGGACGGTTGAGGGTCAGGCTTCGGGGAAGGGTTAGAGTTAGGGTTCGGGCTAGGTTTAGGGTTAGGGGACGGGGACGGTTTAGGGTCCAGGTGAGGGTATGGCAACGCTTTAGGGGGAGCGTGGGTGTGAGGGCGCGGGTTAGTGTTAGCGTACGGGTTAGGATTAGGGGACGGGTGAGGGTCAGGCTTCGGGGAAGGGTTAGGGTTAGGGTTCGGGCTAGGGTTAGGGTTAGGGGACGGGGACGGTTTAGGGTCCAGGTGAGGGTACGGCAACGCTTTAGGGGGAGCGTGCGTGTGAGGTCGCGGGTTAGTGTTAGCGTACGGGTTAGGATTAGGGGACGGGTGAGAGTCAGGCTTCGGGGAAGGGTTAGGGTTAGGATTCGGGCTAGGGTTAGGGTTAGGGGACGGGGACGGTTTAGGGTCCAGGTGAGGGTACGGCAACGCTTTAGGGGGAGCGTGCGTGTGAGGGCGCGGGTTAGTGTTAGCGTACGGGTTAGGATTAGGGGACGGGTGAGGGTCAGGCTTCGGGGAAGGGTTAGGGTTAGTGTTCAGGCTAGGGTTAGGGTTAGGGGACGGGGACGCTTTAGGGTCCAGGTGAGGGTACGGCAACGCTTTAGGGGGAGCGTGCGTGTGAGGGCGCGGGTTAGTGTTAGCGTACGGGTTAGGATTAGGGGACGGGTGAGGGTCAGGCTTCGGGGAAGGGTTAGGGTTAGTGTTCAGGCTAGGGTTAGGGTTAGGGTTAGGGGACGGGGACGCTTTAGGGTCCAGGTGAGGGTATGGAAATGCTTTAGGGGGAGCGTGCGTGTGAGGGCGCGGGTTAGTGTTAGCGTACGGGTTAGGATTAGGGGATGGGTGAGGGTCAGGCTTCGGCGAAGTGTTAGGGTAAGGGTTCGGGCTAGGGTTAGGGTTAGGGGACGGGGACGGTTTAGGGTCCAGGTGAGGGTACGGCAACGCTTTAGGGGGAGCGTGCGTGTGAGGGCGCGGGTTAGTGTTAGCGTACGGGTTAGGATTAGGGGACGGGTGAGGGTCAGGCTTCGGGGAAGGGTTAGGGTTATGGTTCGGGTTAGGGTTAGGGTTAGGGGACGGGGACGGTTTAGGGTCCAGGTGAGGGTACGGCAATGCTTTAGGGGGAGCGTGCGTGTGAGGGCGCGGGTTAGTGTTAGCGTACGGGTTAGGATTAGGGGACGGGTGAGGGTCAGGCTTCGGGGAAGGGTTAGGGTTAGGGTTCGGGCTAGGCTTAGGGTGAGGGGACGGGGACGGTTTAGAGTCCAGTTGAGGGTACGGCAACGCTTTAGGGGGAGCGTGCGTGTGAGGGCGCGGGTTAGTGTTAGCGTACGGGTTAGGATTAGGGGACGGGTGAGGGTCAGGCTTCGGGGAAGTGTTAGGGTTAGGGTTCGGGCTAGGGTTAGGGTTAGGGGACGGGGACGGTTTAGGGTCCAGGTGAGGGTACGGCAACACTTTAGGGGGAGCGTGCGTGTGAGGGCGCGGGTTAGTGTTAGCGTACGGGTTAGGATTAGGGGACGGGTGAGGGTCAGGCTTCGGGGAAGGGTTAGGGTTAGGGTTCGGGCTAGGGTTAGGGTTAGGGGACGGGGACGGTTTAGGGTCCAGGTGAGGGTATGGCAATGCTTTAGGGGGAGCGTGCGTGTGAGGGCGCGGGTTAGTGTTAGCGTACGGGTTAGGATTAGGGGACGGGTGAGGGTCAGGCTTCGGGGAAGTGTTAGGGTTAGGGTTCGGGCTAGGGTTAGGGTTAGGGGACGGGTACGGTTTAGGGTCCAGGTGAGGGTACGGCAACACTTTAGGGGGAGCGTGCGTGTGAGGGCGCGGGTTAGTGTTAGCGTACGGGTTAGGATTAGGGGACGGGTGAGGTTCAGGCTTCGGGGAAGGGTTAGGGTTATGGTTCGGGCTAGGGATAGGGTTAGGGGACAGGGACGGTTTAGGGTCTAGGTGAGGGTACGGCAATGCTTTAGGGGGAGTGTGCGTGTGAGGGCGCGGGTTAGTGTTAGCGTACGGGTTAGGATTAGGGGATGGGTGAGGGTCAGGCTTCGGGGAAGGGTTAGGGTTAGGGTTCGGGCTAGGGTTAGGGTTAGGGGACGGGGACGGTTTAGGGTCCAGTTGAGGGTACGGCAACGCTTTAGGGGGAGCGTGCGTGTGAGGGCGCGGGTTAGTGTTAGCGTACGGGTTAGGATTAGGGGACGGGTGAGGGTCAGGCTTCGGGGAAGGGTTAGGGTTAGGGTTCGGGCTAGGGTTAGGGTTAGGGGACGGGGACGGTTTAGGGTCCAGGTTAGGGTATGGCCACGCTTTCGGGGGACCGTGCGTGTGAGGGCGCGGGTTAGTGTTAGCGTACGGGTTCGGATTAGGGGACGGTTGAGGGTCAGGCTTCGGGGAAGGGTTAGGGTTAGGGTTCGGGCTAGGCTTAGGGTTAGCGGACGGGGACGGTTTAGGGTCCAGGTGAGGGTATGGCAACGCTTTAGGGGGAGTGTGGGTGTGAGGGCGCGGGTTAGTGTTAGCGTACGGGTTAGGATTAGGGGACGGGTGAGGGTCAGGCTTCGGGGAAGGGTTAGGGTTAGGGTTCGGGCTAGGGTTAGGGTTAGGGGACGGGGACGGTTTAGGGTCCAGGTGAGGGTACGGCAACGCTTTAGGGGGAGCGTGCGTGTGAGGTCGCGGGTTAGTGTTAGCGTACGGGTTAGGATTAGGGGACGGGTGAGAGTCAGGCTTCGGGGAAGGGTTAGGGTTAGGATTCGGGCTAGGGTTAGGGTTAGGGGACGGGGACGGTTTAGGGTCCAGGTGAGGGTACGGCAACGCTTTAGGGGGAGCGTGCGTGTGAGGGCGCGGGTTAGTGTTAGCGTACTGGTTAGGATTAGGGGAAGGGTGAGGGTCAGGCTTCGGGGAAGGGTTAGGGTTAGTGTTCAGGCTAGGGTTAGGGTTAGGGGACGGGGACGCTTTAGGGTCCAGGTGAGGGTACGGCAACGCTTTAGGGGGAGCGTGCGTGTGAGGGCGCGGGTTAGTGTTAGCGTACAGGTTAGGATTAGGGGACGGGTGAGGGTCAGGCTTCGGGGAAGGGTTAGGGTTAGTGTTCAGGCTAGGGTTAGGGTTAGGGGACGGGGACGCTTTAGGGTCCAGGTGAGGGTATGGAAATGCTTTAGGGGGAGCGTGCGTGTGAGGGCGCGGGTTAGTGTTAGCGTACGGGTTAGGATTAGGGGATGGGTGAGGGTCAGGCTTCGGGGAAGTGTTAGGGTAAGGGTTCGGGCTAGGGTTAGGGTTAGGGGACAGGGACGGTTTAGGGTCCAGGTGAGGGTACGGCAACGCTTTAGGGGGAGCGTGCATGTGAGGGCGCGGGTTAGTGTTAGCGTACGGGTTAGGATTAGGGGACGGGTGAGGGTCAGGCTTCGGGGAAGGGTTAGGGTTATGGTTCGGGCTAGGGTTAGGGTTAGGGGACGGGGACGGTTTAGGGTCCAGGTGAGGGTACGGCAATGCTTTAGGGGGAGCGTGCGTGTGAGGGCGCGGGTTAGTGTTAGCGTACGGGTTAGGATTAGGGGACGGGTGAGGGTCAGGCTTCGGGGAAGGGTTAGGGTTAGGGTTCGGGCTAGGCTTAGGGTTAGGGGACGGGGACGGTTTAGGGTCCAGTTGAGGGTACGGCAACGCTTTAGGGGGAGCGTGCGTGTGAGGGCGCGGGTTAGTGTTAGCGTACGGGTTAGGATTAGGGGACGGGTGAGGGTCAGGCTTCGGGGAAGTGTTAGGGTTAGGGTTCGGGCTAGGGTTAGGGTTAGGGGACGGGGACGGTTTAGGGTCCAGGTGAGGGTACGGCAACACTTGAGGGGGAGCGTGCGTGTGAGGGCGCGGGTTAGTGTTAGCGTACGGGTTAGGATTAGGGGACGGGTGAGGGTCAGGCTTCGGGGAAGGGTTAGGGTTAGGGTTCGGGCTAGGGTTAGGGTTAGGGGACGGGGACGGTTTAGGGTCCAGGTGAGGGTATGGCAATGCTTTAGGGGGATCGTGCGTGTGAGGGCGCGGGGTAGTGTTAGCATACGGGTTAGGATTAGGGGACGGGTGAGGGTCAGGCTTCGGGGAAGGGTTAGGGTTAGGGTTTGGGCTAGGGTTAGGGTTAGGGGACGGGGACGGTTTAGGGTCCAGGTGAGGGTACGGCAACGCTTTAGGGGGAGCGTGCGTGTGGGGGCGCGGGTTAGTGTTAGCGTACGGGTTAGGATTAGGGGACGGGTGAGGGTCAGGCTTCGGGGAAGGGTTAGGGTTAGGGTTCGGGCTACGCTTAGGGTTAGGGGACGGGGACGGTTTAGGGTCCAGGTGAGGGTACGGCAACGCTTTAGGGGGAGCATGCATGTGAGGGCGCGGGTTAGTGTTAGCATACGGGTTAGGATTAGGGGACGGGTGAGGGTCAGGCTTCGGGGAAGGGTTAGGGTTAGGGTTCGGGCTAGGGTTAGGGTTAGGGGACGGGGACGGTTTAGGGTCCAGGTGAGGGTACGGCAACGCTTTAGGGGGAGCGTGCGTGTGAGAGCGCGGGTTAGTGTTAGCGTACGGGTTAGGATTAGGGGACGGGTGAGGGTCAGGCTTCGGGGAAGGGTTAGGGTTATGGTTCGGGCTAGGGTTAGGGTTAGGGGACAGGGACGGTTTAGGGTCTAGGTGAGGGTACGGCAATGCTTTAGGGGGAGTGTGCGTGTGAGGGCGCGGGTTAGTGTTAGCGTACGGGTTAGGATTAGGGGATGGGTGAGGGTCAGGCTTCGGGGAAGGGTTAGGGTTAGGGTTCGGGCTAGGGTTAGGGTTAGGGGACGGGGACGGTTTAGGGTCCAGTTGAGGGTACGGCAACGCTTTAGGGGGAGCGTGCGTGTGAGGGCGTGGGTTAGTGTTAGCGTACGGGTTAGGATTAGGGGACGGGTGAGGGTCAGGCTTCGGGGAAGGGTTAGGGTTAGGGTTCGGGCTAGGGTTAGGGTTAGGGGACGGGGACGGTTTAGGGTCCAGGTGAGGGTATGGCAACGCTTTAGGGGGAGCGTGCGTGTGAGGGCGCGGGTTAGTGTTAGCGTACGGGTTAGGATTAGGGGACGGGTGAGGGTCAGGCTTCGGGGAAGTGTTAGGGTTAGGGTTCGGGCTAGGGTTAGGGTTAGGTGACGGGGACGGTTTAGGTTCCAGGTGAGGGTACGGCAACGCTTTAGGGGGAGCGTGCGTGTGAGGGCGCGGGGTAGTGTTAGCGTACGGGTTAGGATTAGGGGACGGGTGAGGGTCAGGCTTCGGGGAAGGGTTAGGGTTAGGGTTTGGGCTAGGGTTAGGTTTAGGGGACGGGGACGGTTTAGGGTCCAGGTGAGGGTACGGCAACGCTTTAGGGGGAGCGTGCGTGTGAGGGCGCGGGTTAGTGTTAGCGTACGGGTTAGGATTAGGGGACGGGTGAGGGTCAGGCTTCGGGGAAGGGTTAGGGTTAGGGTTCGGGCTAGGGTTAGGGTTAGGGGACGGGGACAGTTTAGGGTCCAGGTGAGGGTACGGCAACGCTTTACGGGGAGCGGGCGTGTGAGGGTGCGGGTTACTGTTAGCGTACGGGTTAGGATTAGGGGACGGTTAAGTGTCATGCTTCGGGGAAGGGTTAGGGTTAGGGTTCGGGCTAGGGTTAGGGTTAGGTGACGGGGACGGTTTAGGGTCCAGGTGAGGGGACGGCAACGTTTTAGGGGGAGCGTGCGTGTGAGGGCGCGGGTTAGTGTTAGCGTACGGGTTAGGATTAGGGGACGGGTGAGGGTCAGGCTTCGGGGAAGGGTTAGGGTTAGGGTTCGGGCTAGGGTTAGGGTTAGGGGACGGGGACGGTTTAGGGTCCAGGTGAGGGTACGGCAACGCTTTAGGGGGAGCGTGCGTGTGATGGCGCGGGATAGTGTTAGCGTATGGGTTATGATTAGGGCACGGGTGAGGGTCAGGCTTCGGGGAAGTGTTAGGGTTAGGGTTCGGGCTAGGGTTAGGATTAGGGGACGGGGACGGTTTAGGATCCAGGTGAGGGTACGGCAACGCTTTAGGGGGAGCGTGCGTGTGAGGGCGCGGGTTAGTGTTAGCGTACGGGTTAGGATTAGGGGACGGGTGAGGGTCAGGCTTCGGGGAAGGGTTAGGGTTAGGGTTCGGGCTAGGTTTAGGGTTAGGGGACAGGGACGGTTTAGGGTCCAGGTGAGGGCACAGCAACGCTTTAGGGGGAGCGTGGGTGTGAGGGCGTGGGTTAGTGTTAGCGTACGGGTTAGGATTAGGGGACGGGTGAGGGTCAGGCTTCAGGGAAGGGTTAGGGTTAGGGTTCGGGCTAGGTTTAGGGTTAGGGGACGGGGATGGTTTAGGGTCCAGGTGAGGGTACGGCAACGCTTTAGGGGGAGCGTGCGTGTGAGGGCGTGGGTTACTGTTAGCATATGGGTTAGGATTTGGGGACGGGTGAGGGTCAGGCTTCGGGGAAGTGTTAGGGTTAGGGTTCGGGCTAGGGTTAGGGTTAGGGGACGGGGACGGTTTAGGGTCCAGGTGAGGGTACGGCAACGCTTTAGGGGGAGCGTGCGTGTGAGGGCGCGGGTTAGTGTTAGCGTACGGGTTAGGATTAGGGGACGGGTGAGGGTCAGGCTTCGGGGAAGGGTTAGGGTTAGGGTTCGGGCTAGGGTTAGGGTTAGGGGACGGGGACGGTTTAGGGTCCAGGTGAGGGTACGGCAACGCTTTAGGGGGAGCGTGCGTGTCAGGGCGCGGGTTAGTGTTAGCGTACGGGTTAGGATTAGGGGACGGGTGAGGGTCAGGCTTCGGGGAAGGTTTAGGGTTAGGGTTCGGGCTAGGGTTAGGGTTAGGGGACGGGGACGGTTTAGGGTCCAGGTGAGGGTACGGCAACGGTTTAGGGGGAGCGTGCGTGTGAGGTCGCGGGTTAGTGTTAGCGTACGGGTTAGGATTAGGGGACGGGTGAGAGTCAGCCTTCGGGGAAGGGTTAGGGTTAGGGTTCGGGCTAGGGTTAGGGTTAGGGGACGGGGACGGTTTAGGGTCCAGGTGAGGGTACGGCAACGCTTTAGGGGGAGCGTGCGTGTCAGGGCGCGGGTTAGTGTTAGCGTACGGGTTAGGATTAGGGGACGGGTGAGGGTCAGGCTTCGGGGAAGGGTTAGGGTTAGGGTTCGGGCTAGGGTTAGGGTTAGGGGACGGGGAAGGTTTAGGGTCCAGGTGAGGGTACGGCAACGCTTTAGGGGGAGCGTGCGTGTGAGGGCGCGTGTTAGTGTTAGCGTACGGGTTAGGATTAGGGGACGGGTGAGGGTCAGGCTTCGGGGAAGGTTTAGGGTTAGGGTTCGGGCTAGGGTTAGGGTTAGGGGACGGGGACGGTTTAGGGTCCAGGTGAGGGTACGGCAACGGTTTAGGGGGAGCGTGCGTGTGAGGTCGCGGGTTAGTGTTAGCGTACGGGTTAGGATTAGGGGACGGGTGAGAGTCAGGCTTCGGGGAAGGGTTATGGTTCGGGCTAGGGTTAGGGTTAGGGGACGGGGACGGTTTAGGGTCCAGGTGAGGGTACGGCAACGCTTTAGGGGGAGCGTGCGTGTGAGGGCGTGGGTTAGTGTTAGCGTACGGGTTAGGATTAGGGGACGGGTGAGGGTCAGGCTTCGGGGAAAGGTTAGGGTTAGTGTTCAGGCTAGGGTTAGGGTTAGGGGACGGGGACGCTTTAGGGTCCAGGTGAGGGTACGGCAACGCTTTAGGGGGAGCGTGCGTGTGAGGGCGCGGGTTAGTGTTAGCGTACGGGTTAGGATTAGGGGACGGGTGAGGGTCAGGCTTCGGGGAAGGGTTAGGGTTAGTGTTCAGGCTAGGGTTAGGGTTAGGGGACGGGGACGCTTTAGGGTCCAGGTGAGGGTATGGCAATGCTTTAGGGGGAGCGTGCATGTGAGGGCGCGGGTTAGTGTTAGCGTACGGCTTAGGATTAGGGGATGGGTGAGGGTCAGGCTTCGGGGAAGTGTTAAGGTAAGGGTTCGGGCTAGGGTTAGGGTTAGGGGACGGGGACGGTTTAGGGTCCAGGTGAGGGTACGGCAACGCTTTAGGGGGAGCGTGCGTGTGAGGGCGCGGGTTAGCGTTAGCGTACGGGTTAGGATTAGGGGACGGGTGAGGTTCATGCTTCGGGGAAGGGTTAGGTTTAGGGTTCGGGCTAGGGTTAGGGTTAGGTGACGGGGACGGTTTAGGGTCCAGGTGAGGATACGGCAACGCTTTAGGGGGAGCGTGCGTGTGAGGGCGTGGGGTAGTGTTAGCGTACGGGTTAGGATTAGGGGACGGGTGAGGGTCAGGCTTCGGGGAAGGGTTAGGGTTAGGGTTCGGGCTAGGGTTAGGGTTAGTGGACGGGGACGGTTTAGGGTCCAGGTGAGGGTACGGCAACGCTTTAGGGGGAGCGTGCGTGTGAGGGCGCGGGTTAGTGTTAGCGTACGGGTTAGGATTAGGGGACGGGTGAGGGTCAGGCTTCGGGGAAGCGTTAGGGTTAGGGTTTGGGCTAGGCTTAGGGTTAGGGGACGGGGACGGTTTAGGGTCCAGGTGAGGGTACGGCAACGCTTTAGGGGGAGCGTGCGTGTGAGGGCGCGGGTTAGTGTTAGCGTACGGGTTAGGATTAGGGGACGGGTGAGGGTCAGGCTTCGGGGAAGGGTTAGGGTTAGGGTTCGGGCTAGGGTTAGGGTTAGGGGACGGGGACGGTTTAGGGTCCAGGTGAGGGTACGGCAACGCTTTAGGGGGAGCGTGCGTGTCAGGGCGCGGGTTAGTGTTAGCGTACGGGTTAGGATTAGGGGACGGGTGAGGGTCAGGCTTCGGGGAAGGTTTAGGGTTAGGGTTCGGGCTAGGGTTAGGGTTAGGGGACGGGGACGGTTTAGGGTCCAGGTGAGGGTACGGCAACGGTTTAGGGAGAGCGTGCGTGTGAGGTCGCGGGTTAGTGTTAGCGTACGGGTTAGGATTAGGGGACGGGTGAGAGTCAGCCTTCGGGGAAGGGTTAGGGTTAGGGTTCGGGCTAGGGTTAGGGTTAGGGGACGGGGACGGTTTAGGGTCCAGGTGAGGGTACGGCAACGCTTTAGGGGGAGCGTGCGTGTCAGGGCGCGGGTTAGTGTTAGCGTACGGGTTAGGATTAGGGGACGGGTGAGGGTCAGGCTTCGGGGAAGGGTTAGGGTTAGGGTTCGGGCTAGGGTTAGGGTTAGGGGACGGGGAAGGTTTAGGGTCCAGGTGAGGGTACGGCAACGCTTTAGGGGGAGCGTGCGTGTGAGGGCGCGTGTTAGTGTTAGCGTACGGGTTAGGATTAGGGGACGGGTGAGGGTCAGGCTTCGGGGAAGGTTTAGGGTTAGGGTTCGGGCTAGGGTTAGGGTTAGGGGACGGGGACGGTTTAGGGTCCAGGTGAGGGTACGGCAACGGTTTAGGGGGAGCGTGCGTGTGAGGTCGCGGGTTAGTGTTAGCGTACGGGTTAGGATTAGGGGACGGGTGAGAGTCAGGCTTCGGGGAAGGGTTATGGTTCGGGCTAGGGTTAGGGTTAGGGGACGGGGACGGTTTAGGGTCCAGGTGAGGGTACGGCAACGCTTTAGGGGGAGCGTGCGTGTGAGGGCGTGGGTTAGTGTTAGCGTACGGGTTAGGATTAGGGGACGGGTGAGGGTCAGGCTTCGGGGAAAGGTTAGGGTTAGTGTTCAGGCTAGGGTTAGGGTTAGGGGACGGGGACGCTTTAGGGTCCAGGTGAGGGTACGGCAACGCTTTAGGGGGAGCGTGCGTGTGAGGGCGCGGGTTAGTGTTAGCGTACGGGTTAGGATTAGGGGACGGGTGAGGGTCAGGCTTCGGGGAAGGGTTAGGGTTAGTGTTCAGGCTAGGGTTAGGGTTAGGGGACGGGGACGCTTTAGGGTCCAGGTGAGGGTATGGCAATGCTTTAGGGGGAGCGTGCATGTGAGGGCGCGGGTTAGTGTTAGCGTACGGCTTAGGATTAGGGGATGGGTGAGGGTCAGGCTTCGGGGAAGTGTTAGGGTAAGGGTTCGGGCTAGGGTTAGGGTTAGGGGACGGGGACGGTTTAGGGTCCAGGTGAGGGTACGGCAACGCTTTAGGGGGAGCGTGCGTGTGAGGGCGCGGGTTAGCGTTAGCGTACGGGTTAGGATTAGGGGACGGGTGAGGTTCATGCTTCGGGGAAGGGTTAGGTTTAGGGTTCGGGCTAGGGTTAGGGTTAGGTGACGGGGACGGTTTAGGGTCCAGGTGAGGATACGGCAACGCTTTAGGGGGAGCGTGCGTGTGAGGGCGTGGGGTAGTGTTAGCGTACGGGTTAGGATTAGGGGACGGGTGAGGGTCAGGCTTCGGGGAAGGGTTAGGGTTAGGGTTTGGGCTAGGCTTAGGGTTAGGGGACGGGGACGGTTTAGGGTCCAGGTGAGGGTACGGCAACGCTTTAGGGGGAGCATGCGTGTGAGGGCGCGGGTTAGTGTTAGCATACGGGTTAGGATTAGGGGACGGGTGAGGGTCAGGCTTCGGGGAAGCGTTAGGGTTAGGGTTTGGGCTAGGCTTAGGGTTAGGGGACGGGGACGGTTTAGGGTCCAGGTGAGGGTACGGCAACGCTTTAGGGGGAGCATGCGTGTGAGGGCGCGGGTTAGTGTTAGCATACGGGTTAGGATTAGGGGACGGGTGAGGGTCAGGCTTCGGGGAAGGGTTAGGGTTAGGGTTCGGGCTAGGGTTAGGGTTAGGGGACGGGGACGGTTTAGGGTCCAGGTGAGGGTACGGCAACGCTTTAGGGGGAGCGTGCGTGTGAGAGCGCGGGTTAGTGTTAGCGTACGGGTTAGGATTAGGGGACGGGTGAGGGTCAGGCTTCGGGGAAGGGTTAGGGTTATGGTTCGGGCTAGGGTTAGGGTTAGGGGACGGGGACGGTTTAGGGTCCAGGTGAGGGTACGGCAATGCTTTAGGGGGAGCGTGCGTGTGAGGGCGCGGGGTAGTGTTAGCGTACGGGTTAGGATTAGGGGACTGGTGAGGGTCAGGCTTCGGGGAAGGGTTAGGGTTAGGGTTTGGGCTAGGGTTAGGTTTAGGGGACGGGGACGGTTTAGGGTCCAGGTGAGGGTACGGCAACGCTTTAGGGGGAGCGTGCGTGTGAGGGCGCGCGTTAGTGTTAGCGTACGGGTTAGGATTAGGGGGCGGTGTGAGGGTCAGGCTTCGGGGAAGGGTTAGGGTTAGGGTTCGGGCTAGGGTTAGGGTTAGGGGACGGGGACAGTTTAGGGTCCAGGTGAGGGTACGGCAACGCTTTACGGGGAGCGTGCGTGTGAGGGTGCGGGTTAGTGTTAGCGTACGGGTTAGGATTAGGGGACGGTTCAGGGTCATGCTTCGGGGAAGGGTTAGGGTTAGGGTTCGGGCTAGGGTTAGGGTTAGGTGACGGGGACGGTTTAGGGTCCAGGTGAGGGTACGGCAACGCTTTAGGGGGAGCGTGCGTGTGAGGGCGCGGGTTAGTGTTAGCGTACGGGTTAGGATTAGGGGACGGGTGAGGGTCAGGCCACGGGAAAGGGTTAGGGTTAGGGTTCGGTCTAGGGTTAGGGTTAGGGGACGGGGACGGTTTAGGGTCCAGGTGAGGGTACGGCAACGCTTTAGGGGGAGCGTGCGTGTGAGGGCGCGGGTTAGTGTTACCGTACGGGTTAGGATTAGGGGACGGGTGAGGGTCTGGCTTCGGGGAAGGGTTAGGGTTAGTGTTCAGGCTAGGGTTAGGGTTAGGGGACGGGGACGCTTTAGGGTCCAGGTGAGGGTATGGCAATGCTTTAGGGGGAGCGTGCGTGTGAGGGCGCGGGTTAGTGTTAGCGTACGGGTTAGGATTAGGGGACGGGTGAGGGTCAGGCTTCGGGGAAGTGTTAGGGTAAGGGTTCGGGCTAGGGTTAGGGTTAGGGGACGGGGATGGTTTAGGGTCCAGGTGAGGGTACGGCAACGCTTTAGGGGGAGCGTGCATGTGAGGGCGCAGGTTAGTGTTAGCGTACGGGTTAGGATTAGGGGACGGGTGAGGTTCATGCTTCGGGGAAGGGTTAGGGTTAGGGTTAGGTGACGGGGACGGTTTAGGGTCCAGGTGAGGATACGGCAACGCTTTAGGGGGAGCGTGCGTGTGATGGCGCGGGTTAGTGTTAGCGTATGGGTTAGGATTAGGGGACGGGTGAGGGTCAGGCTTCGGGGAAGTTTTAGGGTTAGGGTTCGGGCTAGGGTTAGGATTAGGGGACGGGGACGGTTTAGGTTCCAGTTGAGGGTACGGCAACGCTTTTCGGGGAGCGTGCGTGTGAGGGCGCGGGTTAGTGTTAGCGTACGGGTTAGGATTAGGGGACGGGTGAGGGTCAGGCTTCGGGAAAGGGTTAGGGTTAGGGTTCGGGCTAGGTTTAGGGTTAGGGGACGGGGACGGTTTAGGGTCCAGGTGAGGGTACGGCAACGCTTTAGGGGGAGCGTGGGTGTGAGGGCGCGGGTTAGTGTTAGCGTACGGGTTAGGATTAGGGGACGGGTGAGGGTCAGGCTTCAGGGAAGGGTTAGGGTTAGGGTTCGGGCTAGGTTTAGGGTTAGGGGACGGGGACGGTTTAGGGTCCAGGTGAGGGTACGGCAACGCTTTAGGGGGAGCGTGCGTGTGAGGGCGTGGGTTACTGTTAGCGTATGGGTTAGGATTTGGGGACGGGTGAGGGTCAGGCTTCGGGGAAGTGTTAGGGTTAGGGTTCGGGCTAGGGTTAGGGTTAGGGGACGGGGACGGTTTAGGGTCCAGGTGAGGGTACGGCAACGCTTTAGGGGGAGCGTGCGTGTGAGGGCGCGGGTTAGTGTTAGCGTACGGGTTAGGATTAGGGGACGGTTCAGGGTCATGCTTCGGGGAAGGGTTAGGGTTAGGGTTCGGGCTAGGGTTAGGGTTAGGTGACGGGGACGGTTTAGGGTCCAGGTGAGGGTACGGCAACGCTTTAGGGGGAGCGTGCGTGTGAGGGCGCGGGTTAGTGTTAGCGTACGGGTTAGGATTAGGGGACGGGTGAGGGTCAGGCTTCGGGAAAGTGTTAGGGTTAGGGTTCGGGCTAGGTTTAGGGTTAGGGGACGGGGACGGTTTAGGGTCCAGGTGAGGGTACGGCAACGCTTTAGGGGGAGCGTACGTGTGATGGCGCGGGTTAGTGTTAGCGTATGGGTTAGGATTAGGGGACGGGTGAGGGTCAGGCTTCGGGGAAGTTTTAGGGTTAGGGTTCGGGCTAGGGTTAGGATTAGGGGACGGGGACGGTTTAGGTTCCAGGTGAGGGTACGGCAACGCTTTAGGGGGAGCGTGCATGTGAGGGCGCGCGTTAGTGTTAGCGTACGGGTTAGGATTAGGGGACGGGTGAGGGTCAGGCTTCGGGGAAGGGTTACGGTTAGGGTTCGGGCTAGGTTTAGGGTTAGGGGACGGGGACGGTTTAGGGTCCAGGTGAGGGTACGGCAACGCTTTAGGGGGGCGTGGGTGTGAGGGCGCGGGTTAGTGTTAGCGTACGGGTTAGGATTAGGGGACGGGTGAGGGTCAGGCTTCAGGGAAGGGTTAGGGTTAGGGTTCGGGCTAGGTTTAGGGTTAGGGGACGGGGACGGTTTAGGGTCCAGGTGAGGGTACGGCAACGCTTTAGGGGGAGCGTGCGTGTGAGGGCGCGGGTTAGTGTTAGCGTACGGGTTAGGATTAGGGGACGGGTGAGGGTCAGGCTTCGGGGAAGGGTTAGGGTTAGGGTTCGGGCTAGGGTTAGGGTTAGGGGACGGGGACGGTTTAGGGTCCAGGTGAGGGTACGGCAACGCTTTAGGGGGAGCGTGCGTGTCAGGGCGCGGGTTAGTGTTAGCGTACGGGTTAGGATTAGGGGACGGGTGAGGGTCAGGCTTCGGGGAAGGTTTAGGGTTAGGGTTCGGGCTAGGGTTAGGGTTAGGGGACGGGGACGGTTTAGGGTCCAGGTGAGGGTACGGCAACGGTTTAGGGGGAGCGTGCGTGTGAGGTCGCGGGTTAGTGTTAGCGTACGGGTTAGGATTAGGGGACGGGTGAGAGTCAGCCTTCGGGGAAGGGTTAGGGTTAGGGTTCGGGCTAGGGTTAGGGTTAGGGGACGGGGACGGTTTAGGGTCCAGGTGAGGGTACGGCAACGCTTTAGGGGGAGCGTGCGTGTCAGGGCGCGGGTTAGTGTTAGCGTACGGGTTAGGATTAGGGGACGGGTGAGGGTCAGGCTTCGGGGAAGGGTTAGGGTTAGGGTTCGGGCTAGGGTTAGGGTTAGGGGACGGGGAAGGTTTAGGGTCCAGGTGAGGGTACGGCAACGCTTTAGGGGGAGCGTGCGTGTGAGGGCGCGTGTTAGTGTTAGCGTACGGGTTAGGATTAGGGGACGGGTGAGGGTCAGGCTTCGGGGAAGGTTTAGGGTTAGGGTTCGGGCTAGGGTTAGGGTTAGGGGACGGGGACGGTTTAGGGTCCAGGTGAGGGTACGGCAACGGTTTAGGGGGAGCGTGCGTGTGAGGTCGCGGGTTAGTGTTAGCGTACGGGTTAGGATTAGGGGACGGGTGAGAGTCAGGCTTCGGGGAAGGGTTATGGTTCGGGCTAGGGTTAGGGTTAGGGGACGGGGACGGTTTAGGGTCCAGGTGAGGGTACGGCAACGCTTTAGGGGGAGCGTGCGTGTGAGGGCGTGGGTTAGTGTTAGCGTACGGGTTAGGATTAGGGGACGGGTGAGGGTCAGGCTTCGGGGAAAGGTTAGGGTTAGTGTTCAGGCTAGGGTTAGGGTTAGGGGACGGGGACGCTTTAGGGTCCAGGTGAGGGTACGGCAACGCTTTAGGGGGAGCGTGCGTGTGAGGGCGCGGGTTAGTGTTAGCGTACGGGTTAGGATTAGGGGACGGGTGAGGGTCAGGCTTCGGGGAAGGGTTAGGGTTAGTGTTCAGGCTAGGGTTAGGGTTAGGGGACGGGGACGCTTTAGGGTCCAGGTGAGGGTATGGCAATGCTTTAGGGGGAGCGTGCATGTGAGGGCGCGGGTTAGTGTTAGCGTACGGCTTAGGATTAGGGGATGGGTGAGGGTCAGGCTTCGGGGAAGTGTTAGGGTAAGGGTTCGGGCTAGGGTTAGGGTTAGGGGACGGGGACGGTTTAGGGTCCAGGTGAGGGTACGGCAACGCTTTAGGGGGAGCGTGCGTGTGAGGGCGCGGGTTAGCGTTAGCGTACGGGTTAGGATTAGGGGACGGGTGAGGTTCATGCTTCGGGGAAGGGTTAGGTTTAGGGTTCGGGCTAGGGTTAGGGTTAGGTGACGGGGACGGTTTAGGGTCCAGGTGAGGATACGGCAACGCTTTAGGGGGAGCGTGCGTGTGAGGGCGTGGGGTAGTGTTAGCGTACGGGTTAGGATTAGGGGACGGGTGAGGGTCAGGCTTCGGGGAAGGGTTAGGGTTAGGGTTCGGGCTAGGGTTAGGGTTAGTGGACGGGGACGGTTTAGGGTCCAGGTGAGGGTACGGCAACGCTTTAGGGGGAGCGTGCGTGTGAGGGCGCGGGTTAGTGTTAGCGTACGGGTTAGGATTAGGGGACGGGTGAGGGTCAGGCTTCGGGGAAGCGTTAGGGTTAGGGTTTGGGCTAGGCTTAGGGTTAGGGGACGGGGACGGTTTAGGGTCCAGGTGAGGGTACGGCAACGCTTTAGGGGGAGCGTGCGTGTGAGGGCGCGGGTTAGTGTTAGCGTACGGGTTAGGATTAGGGGACGGGTGAGGGTCAGGCTTCGGGGAAGGGTTAGGGTTAGGGTTCGGGCTAGGGTTAGGGTTAGGGGACGGGGACGGTTTAGGGTCCAGGTGAGGGTACGGCAACGCTTTAGGGGGAGCGTGCGTGTCAGGGCGCGGGTTAGTGTTAGCGTACGGGTTAGGATTAGGGGACGGGTGAGGGTCAGGCTTCGGGGAAGGTTTAGGGTTAGGGTTCGGGCTAGGGTTAGGGTTAGGGGACGGGGACGGTTTAGGGTCCAGGTGAGGGTACGGCAACGGTTTAGGGAGAGCGTGCGTGTGAGGTCGCGGGTTAGTGTTAGCGTACGGGTTAGGATTAGGGGACGGGTGAGAGTCAGCCTTCGGGGAAGGGTTAGGGTTAGGGTTCGGGCTAGGGTTAGGGTTAGGGGACGGGGACGGTTTAGGGTCCAGGTGAGGGTACGGCAACGCTTTAGGGGGAGCGTGCGTGTCAGGGCGCGGGTTAGTGTTAGCGTACGGGTTAGGATTAGGGGACGGGTGAGGGTCAGGCTTCGGGGAAGGGTTAGGGTTAGGGTTCGGGCTAGGGTTAGGGTTAGGGGACGGGGAAGGTTTAGGGTCCAGGTGAGGGTACGGCAACGCTTTAGGGGGAGCGTGCGTGTGAGGGCGCGTGTTAGTGTTAGCGTACGGGTTAGGATTAGGGGACGGGTGAGGGTCAGGCTTCGGGGAAGGTTTAGGGTTAGGGTTCGGGCTAGGGTTAGGGTTAGGGGACGGGGACGGTTTAGGGTCCAGGTGAGGGTACGGCAACGGTTTAGGGGGAGCGTGCGTGTGAGGTCGCGGGTTAGTGTTAGCGTACGGGTTAGGATTAGGGGACGGGTGAGAGTCAGGCTTCGGGGAAGGGTTATGGTTCGGGCTAGGGTTAGGGTTAGGGGACGGGGACGGTTTAGGGTCCAGGTGAGGGTACGGCAACGCTTTAGGGGGAGCGTGCGTGTGAGGGCGTGGGTTAGTGTTAGCGTACGGGTTAGGATTAGGGGACGGGTGAGGGTCAGGCTTCGGGGAAAGGTTAGGGTTAGTGTTCAGGCTAGGGTTAGGGTTAGGGGACGGGGACGCTTTAGGGTCCAGGTGAGGGTACGGCAACGCTTTAGGGGGAGCGTGCGTGTGAGGGCGCGGGTTAGTGTTAGCGTACGGGTTAGGATTAGGGGACGGGTGAGGGTCAGGCTTCGGGGAAGGGTTAGGGTTAGTGTTCAGGCTAGGGTTAGGGTTAGGGGACGGGGACGCTTTAGGGTCCAGGTGAGGGTATGGCAATGCTTTAGGGGGAGCGTGCATGTGAGGGCGCGGGTTAGTGTTAGCGTACGGCTTAGGATTAGGGGATGGGTGAGGGTCAGGCTTCGGGGAAGTGTTAGGGTAAGGGTTCGGGCTAGGGTTAGGGTTAGGGGACGGGGACGGTTTAGGGTCCAGGTGAGGGTACGGCAACGCTTTAGGGGGAGCGTGCGTGTGAGGGCGCGGGTTAGCGTTAGCGTACGGGTTAGGATTAGGGGACGGGTGAGGTTCATGCTTCGGGGAAGGGTTAGGTTTAGGGTTCGGGCTAGGGTTAGGGTTAGGTGACGGGGACGGTTTAGGGTCCAGGTGAGGATACGGCAACGCTTTAGGGGGAGCGTGCGTGTGAGGGCGTGGGGTAGTGTTAGCGTACGGGTTAGGATTAGGGGACGGGTGAGGGTCAGGCTTCGGGGAAGGGTTAGGGTTAGGGTTTGGGCTAGGCTTAGGGTTAGGGGACGGGGACGGTTTAGGGTCCAGGTGAGGGTACGGCAACGCTTTAGGGGGAGCATGCGTGTGAGGGCGCGGGTTAGTGTTAGCATACGGGTTAGGATTAGGGGACGGGTGAGGGTCAGGCTTCGGGGAAGCGTTAGGGTTAGGGTTTGGGCTAGGCTTAGGGTTAGGGGACGGGGACGGTTTAGGGTCCAGGTGAGGGTACGGCAACGCTTTAGGGGGAGCATGCGTGTGAGGGCGCGGGTTAGTGTTAGCATACGGGTTAGGATTAGGGGACGGGTGAGGGTCAGGCTTCGGGGAAGGGTTAGGGTTAGGGTTCGGGCTAGGGTTAGGGTTAGGGGACGGGGACGGTTTAGGGTCCAGGTGAGGGTACGGCAACGCTTTAGGGGGAGCGTGCGTGTGAGAGCGCGGGTTAGTGTTAGCGTACGGGTTAGGATTAGGGGACGGGTGAGGGTCAGGCTTCGGGGAAGGGTTAGGGTTATGGTTCGGGCTAGGGTTAGGGTTAGGGGACGGGGACGGTTTAGGGTCCAGGTGAGGGTACGGCAATGCTTTAGGGGGAGCGTGCGTGTGAGGGCGCGGGGTAGTGTTAGCGTACGGGTTAGGATTAGGGGACTGGTGAGGGTCAGGCTTCGGGGAAGGGTTAGGGTTAGGGTTTGGGCTAGGGTTAGGTTTAGGGGACGGGGACGGTTTAGGGTCCAGGTGAGGGTACGGCAACGCTTTAGGGGGAGCGTGCGTGTGAGGGCGCGCGTTAGTGTTAGCGTACGGGTTAGGATTAGGGGGCGGTGTGAGGGTCAGGCTTCGGGGAAGGGTTAGGGTTAGGGTTCGGGCTAGGGTTAGGGTTAGGGGACGGGGACAGTTTAGGGTCCAGGTGAGGGTACGGCAACGCTTTACGGGGAGCGTGCGTGTGAGGGTGCGGGTTAGTGTTAGCGTACGGGTTAGGATTAGGGGACGGTTCAGGGTCATGCTTCGGGGAAGGGTTAGGGTTAGGGTTCGGGCTAGGGTTAGGGTTAGGTGACGGGGACGGTTTAGGGTCCAGGTGAGGGTACGGCAACGCTTTAGGGGGAGCGTGCGTGTGAGGGCGCGGGTTAGTGTTAGCGTACGGGTTAGGATTAGGGGACGGGTGAGGGTCAGGCCACGGGAAAGGGTTAGGGTTAGGGTTCGGTCTAGGGTTAGGGTTAGGGGACGGGGACGGTTTAGGGTCCAGGTGAGGGTACGGCAACGCTTTAGGGGGAGCGTGCGTGTGAGGGCGCGGGTTAGTGTTACCGTACGGGTTAGGATTAGGGGACGGGTGAGGGTCTGGCTTCGGGGAAGGGTTAGGGTTAGTGTTCAGGCTAGGGTTAGGGTTAGGGGACGGGGACGCTTTAGGGTCCAGGTGAGGGTATGGCAATGCTTTAGGGGGAGCGTGCGTGTGAGGGCGCGGGTTAGTGTTAGCGTACGGGTTAGGATTAGGGGACGGGTGAGGGTCAGGCTTCGGGGAAGTGTTAGGGTAAGGGTTCGGGCTAGGGTTAGGGTTAGGGGACGGGGATGGTTTAGGGTCCAGGTGAGGGTACGGCAACGCTTTAGGGGGAGCGTGCATGTGAGGGCGCAGGTTAGTGTTAGCGTACGGGTTAGGATTAGGGGACGGGTGAGGTTCATGCTTCGGGGAAGGGTTAGGGTTAGGGTTAGGTGACGGGGACGGTTTAGGGTCCAGGTGAGGATACGGCAACGCTTTAGGGGGAGCGTGCGTGTGATGGCGCGGGTTAGTGTTAGCGTATGGGTTAGGATTAGGGGACGGGTGAGGGTCAGGCTTCGGGGAAGTTTTAGGGTTAGGGTTCGGGCTAGGGTTAGGATTAGGGGACGGGGACGGTTTAGGTTCCAGTTGAGGGTACGGCAACGCTTTTCGGGGAGCGTGCGTGTGAGGGCGCGGGTTAGTGTTAGCGTACGGGTTAGGATTAGGGGACGGGTGAGGGTCAGGCTTCGGGAAAGGGTTAGGGTTAGGGTTCGGGCTAGGTTTAGGGTTAGGGGACGGGGACGGTTTAGGGTCCAGGTGAGGGTACGGCAACGCTTTAGGGGGAGCGTGGGTGTGAGGGCGCGGGTTAGTGTTAGCGTACGGGTTAGGATTAGGGGACGGGTGAGGGTCAGGCTTCAGGGAAGGGTTAGGGTTAGGGTTCGGGCTAGGTTTAGGGTTAGGGGACGGGGACGGTTTAGGGTCCAGGTGAGGGTACGGCAACGCTTTAGGGGGAGCGTGCGTGTGAGGGCGTGGGTTACTGTTAGCGTATGGGTTAGGATTTGGGGACGGGTGAGGGTCAGGCTTCGGGGAAGTGTTAGGGTTAGGGTTCGGGCTAGGGTTAGGGTTAGGGGACGGGGACGGTTTAGGGTCCAGGTGAGGGTACGGCAACGCTTTAGGGGGAGCGTGCGTGTGAGGGCGCGGGTTAGTGTTAGCGTACGGGTTAGGATTAGGGGACGGTTCAGGGTCATGCTTCGGGGAAGGGTTAGGGTTAGGGTTCGGGCTAGGGTTAGGGTTAGGTGACGGGGACGGTTTAGGGTCCAGGTGAGGGTACGGCAACGCTTTAGGGGGAGCGTGCGTGTGAGGGCGCGGGTTAGTGTTAGCGTACGGGTTAGGATTAGGGGACGGGTGAGGGTCAGGCTTCGGGAAAGTGTTAGGGTTAGGGTTCGGGCTAGGTTTAGGGTTAGGGGACGGGGACGGTTTAGGGTCCAGGTGAGGGTACGGCAACGCTTTAGGGGGAGCGTACGTGTGATGGCGCGGGTTAGTGTTAGCGTATGGGTTAGGATTAGGGGACGGGTGAGGGTCAGGCTTCGGGGAAGTTTTAGGGTTAGGGTTCGGGCTAGGGTTAGGATTAGGGGACGGGGACGGTTTAGGTTCCAGGTGAGGGTACGGCAACGCTTTAGGGGGAGCGTGCATGTGAGGGCGCGCGTTAGTGTTAGCGTACGGGTTAGGATTAGGGGACGGGTGAGGGTCAGGCTTCGGGGAAGGGTTACGGTTAGGGTTCGGGCTAGGTTTAGGGTTAGGGGACGGGGACGGTTTAGGGTCCAGGTGAGGGTACGGCAACGCTTTAGGGGGGCGTGGGTGTGAGGGCGCGGGTTAGTGTTAGCGTACGGGTTAGGATTAGGGGACGGGTGAGGGTCAGGCTTCAGGGAAGGGTTAGGGTTAGGGTTCGGGCTAGGTTTAGGGTTAGGGGACGGGGACGGTTTAGGGTCCAGGTGAGGGTACGGCAACGCTTTAGGGGGAGCGTGCGTGTGAGGGCGTGGGTTACTGTTAGCGTATGGGTTAGGATTTTGGGACGGGTGAGGGTCAGGCTTCGGGGAAGTGTTAGGGTTAGGGTTCGGGCTAGGGTTAGGGTTAGGGGACGGGGACGGTTTAGGGTCCAGGTGAGGGTACGGCAACGCTTTAGGGGGAGCGTGCGTGTGAGGGCGCGGGTTAGTGTTAGCGTACGGGTTAGGATTAGGGGACGGTTCAGGGTCATGCTTCGGGGAAGGGTTAGGGTTAGGGTTCGGGCTAGGGTTAGGGTTAGGTGACGGGGACGGTTTAGGGTCCAGGTGAGGGTACGGCAACCCTTTAGGGGGAGCATGCGTGTGAGGGCGCGGGTTAGTGTTAGCGTACGGGTTAGGATTAGGGGGCGGTGTGAGGGTCAGGCTTCGGGGAAGGGTTAGGGTTAGGGTTCGGGCTAGGGTTAGGGTTAGGGGACGGGGACAGTTTAGGGTCCAGGTGAGGGTACGGCAACGCTTTACGGGGAGCGTGCGTGTGAGGGTGCGGGTTAGTGTTAGCGTACGGGTTAGGATTAGGGGACGGTTCAGGGTCATGCTTCGGGGAAGGGTTAGGGTTAGGGTTCGGGCTAGGGTTAGGGTTAGGTGACGGGGACGGTTTAGGGTCCAGGTGAGGGTACGGCAACGCTTTAGGGGGAGCGTGCGTGTGAGGGCGCGGGTTAGTGTTAGCGTACGGGTTAGGATTAGGGGACGGGTGAGGGTCAGGCCACGGGAAAGGGTTAGGGTTAGGGTTCGGTCTAGGGTTAGGGTTAGGGGACGGGGACGGTTTAGGGTCCAGGTGAGGGTACGGCAACGCTTTAGGGGGAGCGTGCGTGTGAGGGCGCGGGTTAGTGTTACCGTACGGGTTAGGATTAGGGGACGGGTGAGGGTCTGGCTTCGGGGAAGGGTTAGGGTTAGTGTTCAGGCTAGGGTTAGGGTTAGGGGACGGGGACGCTTTAGGGTCCAGGTGAGGGTATGGCAATGCTTTAGGGGGAGCGTGCGTGTGAGGGCGCGGGTTAGTGTTAGCGTACGGGTTAGGATTAGGGGACGGGTGAGGGTCAGGCTTCGGGGAAGTGTTAGGGTAAGGGTTCGGGCTAGGGTTAGGGTTAGTGGACGGGGATGGTTTAGGGTCCAGGTGAGGGTACGGCAACGCTTTAGGGGGAGCGTGCATGTGAGGGCGCAGGTTAGTGTTAGCGTACGGGTTAGGATTAGGGGACGGGTGAGGTTCATGCTTCGGGGAAGGGTTAGGGTTAGGGTTAGGTGACGGGGACGGTTTAGGGTCCAGGTGAGGATACGGCAACGCTTTAGGGGGAGCGTGCGTGTGATGGCGCGGGTTAGTGTTAGCGTATGGGTTAGGATTAGTGGACGGGTGAGGGTCAGGCTTCGGGGAAGTTTTAGGGTTAGGGTTCGGGCTAGGGTTAGGATTAGGGGACGGGGACGGTTTAGGTTCCAGTTGAGGGTACGGCAACGCTTTACGGGGAGCGTGCGTGTGAGGGCGCGGGTTAGTGTTAGCGTACGGGTTAGGATTAGGGGACGGGTGAGGGTCAGGCTTCGGGAAAGGGTTAGGGTTAGGGTTCGGGCTAGGTTTAGGGTTAGGGGACGGGGACGGTTTAGGGTCCAGGTGAGGGTACGGCAACGCTTTAGGGGGAGCGTGGGTGTGAGGGCGCGGGTTAGTGTTAGCGTACGGGTTAGGATTAGGGGACGGGTGAGGGTCAGGCTTCAGGGAAGGGTTAGGGTTAGGGTTCGGGCTAGGTTTAGGGTTAGGGGACGGGGACGGTTTAGAGTCCAGGTGAGGGTACGGCAACGCTTTAGGGGGAGCGTGCGTGTGAGGGCGTGGGTTACTGTTAGCGTATGGGTTAGGATTTGGGGACGGGTGAGGGTCAGGCTTCGGGGAAGTGTTAGGGTTAGGGTTCGGGCTAGGGTTAGGGTTAGGGGACGGGGACGGTTTAGGGTCCAGGTGAGGGTACGGCAACGCTTTAGGGGGAGCGTGCGTGTGAGGGCGCGGGTTAGTGTTAGCGTACGGGTTAGGATTAGGGGACGGTTCAGGGTCATGCTTCGGGGAAGGGTTAGGGTTAGGGTTCGGGCTAGGGTTAGGGTTAGGTGACGGGGACGGTTTAGGGTCCAGGTGAGGGTACGGCAACGCTTTAGGGGGAGCGTGCGTGTGAGGGCGCGGGTTAGTGTTAGCGTACGGGTTAGGATTAGGGGACGGGTGAGGGTCAGGCTTCGGGAAAGTGTTAGGGTTAGGGTTCGGGCTAGGTTTAGGGTTAGGGGACGGGGACGGTTTAGGGTCCAGGTGAGGGTACGGCAACGCTTTAGGGGGAGCGTACGTGTGATGGCGCGGGTTAGTGTTAGCGTATGGGTTAGGATTAGGGGACGGGTGAGGGTCAGGCTTCGGGGAAGTTTTAGGGTTAGGGTTCGGGCTAGGGTTAGGATTAGGGGACGGGGACGGTTTAGGTTCCAGGTGAGGGTACGGCAACGCTTTAGGGGGAGCGTGCATGTGAGGGCGCGCGTTAGTGTTAGCGTACGGGTTAGGATTAGGGGACGGGTGAGGGTCAGGCTTCGGGGAAGGGTTACGGTTAGGGTTCGGGCTAGGTTTAGGGTTAGGGGACGGGGACGGTTTAGGGTCCAGGTGAGGGTACGGCAACGCTTTAGGGGGGCGTGGGTGTGAGGGCGCGGGTTAGTGTTAGCGTACGGGTTAGGATTAGGGGACGGGTGAGGGTCAGGCTTCAGGGAAGGGTTAGGGTTAGGGTTCGGGCTAGGTTTAGGGTTAGGGGACGGGGACGGTTTAGGGTCCAGGTGAGGGTACGGCAACGCTTTAGGGGGAGCGTGCGTGTGAGGGCGTGGGTTACTGTTAGCGTATGGGTTAGGATTTTGGAACGGGTGAGGGTCAGGCTTCGGGGAAGTGTTAGGGTTAGGGTTCGGGCTAGGGTTAGGGTTAGGGGACGGGGACGGTTTAGGGTCCAGGTGAGGGTACGGCAACGCTTTAGGGGGAGCGTGCGTGTGAGGGCGCGGGTTAGTGTTAGCGTACGGGTTAGGATTAGGGGACGGTTCAGGGTCATGCTTCGGGGAAGGGTTAGGGTTAGGGTTCGGGCTAGGGTTAGGGTTAGGTGACGGGGACGGTTTAGGGTCCAGGTGAGGGTACGGCAACCCTTTAGGGGGAGCATGCGTGTGAGGGCGCGGGTTAGTGTTAGCGTACGGGTTAGGATTAGGGGATGGGTGAGGGTCAGGCTTCGGGGAAGGGTTAGGGTTAGGGTTCGGGCTAGGGTTAGGGTTAGGGGACGGGGACGGTTTAGGGTCCAGGTGAGGGTACGGCAACGCTTTAGGGGGAGCGTGCGTGTGAGGGCGCGGGTTAGTGTTAGCGTACGGGTTAGGATTAGGGGACGGGTGAGGGTCAGGCTTCGGGGAAGGGTTAGGGTTAGGGTTCGGGCTAGGGTTAGGGTTAGGGGACGGGGACGGTTTAGGGTCCAGGTGAGGGTACGGCAACGCTTTAGGGGGAGCGTGCGTGTGAGGGCGCGGGTTAGTGTTAGCGTACGGGTTAGGATTAGGGGACGGGTGAGGGTCAGGCTTCGGGGAAGGGTTAGGGTTAGGGTTCGGGCTAGGGTTAGGGTTAGGGGACGGGGACGGTTTAGGGTCCAGGTGAGGGTACGGCAACGCTTTAGGGGGAG
This sequence comes from Delphinus delphis, assembly GCF_949987515.2. Classification (NCBI taxonomy): domain Eukaryota; kingdom Metazoa; phylum Chordata; class Mammalia; order Artiodactyla; family Delphinidae; genus Delphinus; species Delphinus delphis. The sequence continues at coordinate 93,115 of NC_082690.1, read as the reverse complement.
CGGGCATGTGAGGGCGTGTGTTAGTGTTAGCGTACGGGTTAGGATTAGGGGACGGGTGAGGGTCAGGCTTCGGGGAAGCGTTAGGGTTAGGGTTCGGGCTAGGGTTAGGGTTAGGGGACGGGGACTGTTTAGGGTCCAGGTGAGGGTACGGCAACGCTTTAGGGGGAGCGTGCGTGTGAGGGCGCGGGTTAGTGTTAGCGTACGGGTTAGGATTAGGGAACGGGTGAGGGTTAGGCTTCGGGGAAGGGTTAGGGTTAGGGTTCGGGCTACGGTTAGGGTTAGGGGACGGGGATGGTTTAGGGTCCAGGTGAGGGTACGGCAACGCTTTAGGGGGAGCGTGCATGTGAGGGCGCGGGTTAGTGTTAGCGTACGGGTTAGGATTAGGGGACGGGTGAGGATCAGGCTTCGGGGAAGCGTTAGGGTTAGGGTTCGGGCTAGGGTTAGGGTTAGGGGACGGGGACGGTTTAGGGCCCAGGTGAGCGTACGGCAATGCTTTAGGGGGAGCGTGCGTGTGAGGGCGCGGGTTAGTGTTAGCTTACGGGTTAGGATTAGGGGAGGGGTGAGGGTCAGGCTTTGGGGAAGGGTTAGGGTTAGGGTTCGGGATAGGGTTAGGGTTAGGGGACGGGGACGGTTTAGGGTCCAGGTGAGTGTACGGCAACGCTTTAGGGGGAGCGTGCGTGTGAGGGCGCGGGGTAGTGTTAGCGTACGGGTTAGGATTTGGGGACGGGTGAGGGTCAGGCTTCGGGGAAGGGTTAGGGTTAGGGTTCAGTCTAGGGTTAGCGTTAGGGGACGGGGACGGTTTAGGGTCCAGGTGAGGGTACGGCAACGCTTTACGGGGAGCGTGCGTGTGAGGGCGCGGGTTAGTGTTAGCGTACGGGTTAGGATTAGGTGACGGGTGAGGGTCAGGCTTCGGGGAAGGGTTAGGGTTAGGGTTCGGGCTAGGGTTAGGGTTAGAGGACGGGGATGGTTTAGGGTCCAGGTGAGGGTACGGCAACGCTTTAGGGGGAGCATGCGTGTGAGGGCGTGTGTTAGTGTTAGCGTACGGGTTAGGATTAGGGGACGGGTGAGGGTCAGGCTTCGGGGAAGGGTTAGGGTTAGGGTTCGGTTTAGGGTTAGTGTTAGGGGACGGGGACGGTTTAGGGTCCAGGGGAGGGTACGGCAACGCTTTAGGTGGAGCGTGCGTGTGAGGGCGCGGGTTAGTGTTAGCGTACGGGTTAGGATTAGGGGACGGGTGAGGGTCAGGCTTCGGGGAAGGGTTAGGGTTAGGGTTCGGGCTAGGGTTAGGGTTGGGGGACGGGGACGGTTTAGGGTCCATGTGAGGGTACGGCAAAGCTTTAGGGGGAGTGTGCGTGTGAGGTCGCGGGTTAGTGTTAGCGTACGGGTTAGGATTAGGGGACGGGTGAGGGTCAGGCTTTGGGGAAGGGTTAGGGTAAGGGTTCGGGCTAGGGTTAGGGTTAGTGGACGGGGACGGTGTAGGGTCCAATTGAGGGTACGGCAACGCTTTAGGGGGAGCGTGCGTGTGAGGGCGCGGGTTAGTGTTAGCGTACGGGTTAGGATTAGGGGACGGGTGAGGGTCAGGCTTCGGGGAAGGGTTAGGGTTAGGGTTCGGGCTAGGGTTAGGGTTAGGGGACGGGGACGGTTTAGGGTCCAGGTGAGGGTACGGCAATGTTTTAGGGGGAGCGTGCATGTGAGGGCGTGGGTTAGTGTTAGCGTACGGGTTAGGATTAGGGGACGGGTGAGGGTCAGGCTTCGGGGAAGCGTTAGGGTTAGGGTTCAGGCTAGGGTTAGGGTTAGGGGACGGGGACGGTTTAGGGTCCAGGTGAGGGTACGGCAACGCTTTAGGGGGAGCGTGCGTGTGAGGGCGCGGGTTAGTGTTAGCGTACGGGTTAGGATTAGGGGACGGGTGAGGGTCAGGCTTCGGGGAAGGGTTAGGGTTAGGGTTCGGGCTAGGGTTAAGGTTAGGGGACGGGGAAGGTTTAGGGTCCAGGTGAGGGTACGGCAACGCTTTAGGGGGAGCGTGCGTGTGAGGGCGCGGGTTAGTGTTAGCGTACGTGTTAGGATTAGGGGACGGGTGAGGGTCATGCTTCTGGGAAGGGTTAGGGTTAGGGTTCGGGCTAGGGTTAGGGTTAGGTGACGGGGACGGTTTAGGGTCCAGGTGAGGGTACGGCAACGCTTTAGGGGGAGCGTGCGTGTGAGGGCGCGGGGTAGTGTTAGCGTACGTGTTAGGTTTAGGGGACGGGTGAGGGTCAGGCTTCGTGGAAGGGTTAGGGTTAGGGTTCGGGCTAGGGTTAGGGTTAGGGGATGGGGACGGTTTAGGGTCCAGGTGAGGGTACGGCAACGCTTTAGGGGGAGCGTGCGTGTGAGGGCGAGGGTTAGTGTTAGCGTACGGGTTAGGATTAGGGGACGGGTGAGGGTCAGGCTTCGGGGAAGGGTTAGGGTTAGGGTTCGGGCTAGGGATAGGGTTAGGGGACGGGGACGGTTTAGGGTCCAGGTGAGGGTACGGCAACGCTTTAGGGGGAGCGTGCCTGTGAGGGCGCGGGTTAGTGTTAGCGTACGGGTTAGGATTAGGGGACGGGTGAGGGTCAGGCTTCGGGGAAGTGTAAGGGTTAGGGTTCGGGCTAGGGTTAGGGTTAGGGGACGGGGACGGTTTAGGGTCCAGGTGAGGGTACGGCAACGCTTTAGGGGGAGCGTGCGTGTGAGGGCGCGGGTTAGTGTTAGCGTACGGGTTAGGATTAGGGGACGGGTGAGGGTCAGGCTTCGGGGAAGTTTTAGGGTTAGGGTTCGGGCTAGGGTTAGGGTTAGGGGACGGGGACGGTTTAGGGTCCAGGTGAGGGTACGGCAACGCTTTAGGGGGAGCGTGCGTGTGAGGGCACGGGTTAGTGTTAGCGTACGGGTTAGGATTAGTGGACGGGTGAGGGTCAGGCTTCGGGGAAGGGTTACGGTTAGGGTTCGGGCTAGGGTTAGGGTTAAGGGACGGGGACGGTTTAGGGTCCAGGTGAGGGTACAGCAACGCTTTAGGGGGAGCGTGGGTGTGAGGGCGCAGGTTAGTGTTAGCGTACGGGTTAGGATTAGGGGACGGGTGAGGGTCAGGCTTCGGGGAAGGGTTAGGGTTAGGGTTCGGGCTAGGGTTAGGGTTAGGGGACGGGGACGGTGTAGGGTCCAGGTGAGGGTACAGCAACGCTTTAGGGGGAGCGTGCGTGTGAGGGCGTGGGTTACTGTTAGCGTACGGGTTAGGATTAGGGGACGGGTGAGAGTCAGGCTTCGGGGAAGTGTTAGGGTTAGGGTTCGGGCTAGGGTTAGGGTTAGGGGACGGGGACGGTTTAGGGTCCAGGTGAGGGTACGGCAACGCTTTAAGGGGAGCGTGCGTGTGAGGGTGCGGGTTAGTGTTAGCGTACGGGTTAGGATTAGGTGACGGGTGAGGGTCAGGCTTCGGGGAAGGGTTAGGGTTAGGGTTCGGGCTAGGGTTAGGGTTAGAGGACGGGGATGGTTTAGGGTCCAGGTGAGGGTACGGCAACGCTTTAGGTGGAGCATGCGTGTGAGGGCGTGTGTTAGTGTTAGCGTACGGGTTAGGATTAGGGGACGGGTGAGGGTCAGGCTTCGGGGAAGGGTTAGGGTTAGGGTTCGGGTTAGGGTTAGGGTTAGGGGACGGGGACGGTTTAGGGTCCAGGGGAGGGTACGTCAACGCTTTAGGTGGAGCGTGCGTGTGAGGGCGCGGGTTAGTGTTAGCGTACGGGTTAAGATTAGGGGACGGGTGAGGGTCAGGCTTCGGGGGAGGGTTAGGGTTAGGGTTCGGGCTAGGGTTAGGGTTAGGGGACGGGGACGGTTTAGGGTCCAGGTGAGGGTACGGCAACGCTTTATGGGGAGAGTGCGTGTGAGGGCGCGGGTTAGTGTTAGCGTACGGGTTAGGATTAGGGGACGGGTGAGGGTCAGGTTTCGGGGAAGGGTTAGGGTTAGGGTTCGGGCTAGGGTTAGGGTTAGGGGACGGGGACGGTTTAGGGTCCAGGTGAGGGTACGGCAACGCTTTAGGGGGAGCGTGCGTGTGAGGTCGTGTGTTAGTGTTAACGTACGGGTTAGGATTAGGGGACGGGTGAGGGTCAGGCTTCGGGGAAGGCTTAGGGTTAGGGTTCGGGCTAGGGTTAGGTTTAGGGGACGGGGACGGTTTAGAGTCCAGGTGAGGGTACGGCAACGCTTTAGGGGGAGATTGCGTATGAGGGCGCGGGTTAGTGTTAGCGTACGGAATAGGATTAGGGGACGGGTGAGGGTCAGGCTTCGGGGAAGGGTTAGGGTTAGGGTTCGGGCTAGGGTTAGGGTTAGGGGACGGGGACGGTTTAGGGTCCAGGTGAGGGTACGGCAACGCTTTAGGGGGAGCGTGCGTGTGAGGGCGCGGGTTAGTGTTAGCGTACGGGTTAGGATTAGTGGACGGGTGAGGGTCAGGCTTCGGGGAAGGGTTACGGTTAGGGTTCGGGCTAGGGTTAGGGTTAAGGGACGGGGACGGTTTAGGGTCCAGGTGAGGGTACAGCAACGCTTTAGGGGGAGCGTGGGTGTGAGGGCGCAGGTTAGTGTTAGCGTACGGGTTAGGATTAGGGGACGGGTGAGGGTCAGGCTTTGGGGAAGGGTTAGGGTTAGGGTTCGGGCTAGGGTTAGGGTTAGGGGACGGGGACGGTGTAGGGTCCAGGTGAGGGTACAGCAACGCTTTAGGGGGAGCGTGCGTGTGAGGGCGTGGGTTAGTGTTAGCGTACGGGTTAGGATTAGGGGACGGGTGAGAGTCAGGCTTCGGGGAAGTGTTAGGGTTAGGGTTCGGGCTAGGGTTAGGGTTAGGGGACGGGGACGGTTTAGGGTCCAGGTGAGGGTACTGCAACGCTTTAGGTGGAGCATGCGTGTGAGGGCGTGTGTTAGTGTTAGCGTACGGGTTAGGATTAGGGGACGGGTGAGGGTCAGGCTTCGGGGAAGTGTTAGGGTTAGGGTTCGGGTTAGGGTTAGGGTTAGGGGACGGGGACGGTTTAGGGTCCAGGGGAGGGTACGGCAACGCTTTAGGTGGAGCGTGCGTGTGAGGGCGCGGGTTAGTGTTAGCGTACGGGTTAAGATTAGGGGACGGGTGAGGGTCAGGCTTCGGGGAAGTGTTAGGGTTAGGGTTCGGGCTAGGGTTAGGGTTAGGGGACGGGGACGGTTTAGGGTCCAGGTGAGGGTACGGCAACGCTTTAAGGGGAGCGTGCGTGTGAGGGTGCGGGTTAGTGTTAGCGTACGGGTTAGGATTAGGTGACGGGTGAGGGTCAGGCTTCGGGGAAGGGTTAGGGTTAGGGTTCGGGCTAGGGTTAGGGTTAGAGGACGGGGATGGTTTAGGGTCCAGGTGAGGGTACGGCAACGCTTTAGGTGGAGCATGCGTGTGAGGGCGTGTGTTAGTGTTAGCGTACGGGTTAGGATTAGGGGACGGGTGAGGGTCAGGCTTCGGGGAAGGGTTAGGGTTAGGGTTCGGGTTAGGGTTAGGGTTAGGGGACGGGGACGGTTTAGGGTCCAGGGGAGGGTACGTCAACGCTTTAGGTGGAGCGTGCGTGTGAGGGCGCGGGTTAGTGTTAGCGTACGGGTTAAGATTAGGGGACGGGTGAGGGTCAGGCTTCGGGGGAGGGTTAGGGTTAGGGTTCGGGCTAGGGTTAGGGTTAGGGGACGGGGACGGTTTAGGGTCCAGGTGAGGGTACGGCAACGCTTTATGGGGAGAGTGCGTGTGAGGGCGCGGGTTAGTGTTAGCGTACGGGTTAGGATTAGGGGACGGGTGAGGGTCAGGTTTCGGGGAAGGGTTAGGGTTAGGGTTCGGGCTAGGGTTAGGGTTAGGGGACGGGGACGGTTTAGGGTCCAGGTGAGGGTACGGCAACGCTTTAGGGGGAGCGTGCGTGTGAGGTCGTGTGTTAGTGTTAACGTACGGGTTAGGATTAGGGGACGGGTGAGGGTCAGGCTTCGGGGAAGGCTTAGGGTTAGGGTTCGGGCTAGGGTTAGGTTTAGGGGACGGGGACGGTTTAGAGTCCAGGTGAGGGTACGGCAACGCTTTAGGGGGAGATTGCGTATGAGGGCGCGGGTTAGTGTTAGCGTACGGAATAGGATTAGGGGACGGGTGAGGGTCAGGCTTCGGGGAAGGGTTAGGGTTAGGGTTCGGGCTAGGGTTAGGGTTAGGGGACGGGGACGGTTTAGGGTCCAGGTGAGGGTACGGCAACGCTTTAGGGGGAGCGTGCGTGTGAGGGCGCGGGTTAGTGTTAGCGTACGGGTTAGGATTAGTGGACGGGTGAGGGTCAGGCTTCGGGGAAGTGTTACGGTTAGGGTTCGGGCTAGGGTTAGGGTTAAGGGACGGGGACGGTTTAGGGTCCAGGTGAGGGTACAGCAACGCTTTAGGGGGAGCGTGGGTGTGAGGGCGCAGGTTAGTGTTAGCGTACGGGTTAGGATTAGGGGACGGGTGAGGGTCAGGCTTTGGGGAAGGGTTAGGGTTAGGGTTCGGGCTAGGGTTAGGGTTAGGGGACGGGGACGGTGTAGGGTCCAGGTGAGGGTACAGCAACGCTTTAGGGGGAGCGTGCGTGTGAGGGCGTGGGTTAGTGTTAGCGTACGGGTTAGGATTAGGGGACGGGTGAGAGTCAGGCTTCGGGGAAGTGTTAGGGTTAGGGTTCGGGCTAGGGTTAGGGTTAGGGGACGGGGACGGTTTAGGGTCCAGGTGAGGGTACTGCAACGCTTTAGGTGGAGCATGCGTGTGAGGGCGTGTGTTAGTGTTAGCGTACGGGTTAGGATTAGGGGACGGGTGAGGGTCAGGCTTCGGGGAAGTGTTAGGGTTAGGGTTCGGGTTAGGGTTAGGGTTAGGGGACGGGGACGGTTTAGGGTCCAGGGGAGGGTACGGCAACGCTTTAGGTGGAGCGTGCGTGTGAGGGCGCGGGTTAGTGTTAGCGTACGGGTTAAGATTAGGGGACGGGTGAGGGTCAGGCTTCGGGGAAGGGTTAGGGTTAGGGTTCGGGCTAGGGTTAGGGTTAGGGGACGGGGACGGTTTAGGGTCCAGGTGAGGGTACGGCAACGCTTTATGGGGAGAGTGCATGTGAGGGCGCGGGTTAGTGTTAGCGTACGGGTTAGGATTAGGGGACGGGTGAGGGTCAGGTTTCGGGGAAGGGTTAGGGTTAGGGTTCGGGCTAGGGTTAGGGTTAGGGGACGGGGACGGTTTAGGGTCCATGTGAGGGTACGGCAAAGCTTTAGGGGGAGCGTGCGTGTGAGGGCGCGGCTTAGTGTTAGCGTACGGGTTAGGATTAGGGGACGGGTGAGGGTCAGGCTTTGGGGAAGGGTTAGGGTAAAGGTTCGGGCTAGGGTTAGGGTTAGGGGACGGGGACGGTTTAGGGTCCAGGTGAGGGTACGGCAACGCTTTAGGGGGAGCGTGCGTGTGAGGGCGCGGGTTAGTGTTAGCGTACGGGTTAGGATTAGGGGACGGGTGAGGGTCAGGCTTCGGGGAAGGGTTAGGGTTACGGTTCGGGCTAGGGTTAGGGTTAGGGGACGGGGACGGTTTAGGGTCCAGGTGAGGGTACGGCAACGCTTTAGGGGGAGCGTGCATGTGAGGGCGTGGGTTAGTGTTAGCGTACGGGTTAGGATTAGGGGACGGGTGAGGGTCAGGCTTCAGGGAAGCATTAGGGTTACCGTTAAGGCTAGGGTTAGGGTTAGGGGACGGGGACGTTTTAGGGTCCAGGTGAGGGTACGGCAACGCTTTAGGGGGAGCGTGCGTGTGAGGGCGCGGGTTAGTGTTAGCGTACGTGTTAGGATTAGGGGACGGGTGAGGGTCATGCTTCTGGGAAGGGTTAGGGTTAGGGTTCGGGCTAGGGTTAGGGTTAGGTGACGGGGACGGTTTAGGGTCCAGATGAGGGTACGGCAACGCTTTAGGGGGAGCGTGCGTGTGAGGGCGCGGGTTAGTGTTAGCGTACGGGTTAGGATTAGGTGACGGGTGAGGGTCAGGCTTCGGGGAAGGGTTAGAGTTAGGGTTCGGGCTAGGGTTAGGGTTAGAGGACGGGGACGGTTTAGGGTCCAGGTGAGGGTACGGCAACGCTTTAGGGGGAGCGTGCGTGTGAGGTCGTGTGTTATTGTTAGCGTACGGGTTAGGATTAGGGGACGGGTGAGGGTCAGGCTTCGGGGAAGGCTTGGGTTAGGGTTCGGGCTAGGGTTAGGTTTAGGGGACGGGGACGGTTTAGAGTCCAGGTGAGGGTACGGCAACGCTTTAGGGGGAGATTGCGTGTGAGGGCGCGGGTTAGTGTTAGCGTACGGAATAGGATTAGGGGACGGGTGAGGGTCAGGCTTCAGGGAAGGGTTACGGTTAGGGTTCGGGCTAGGGTTACGGTTAGGGGACGGGGACGGTTTAGGGTCCAGGTGAGGGTACGGGAACGCTTTAGGGGGAGCGTGCGTGTGAGGGCGCGGGTTAGTGTTAGCGTACGGGTTAGGATTAGGGGACAGGTGAGGGTCAAGCTTTGGGGAAGGGTTAGGGTAAGGGTTAGGGCTAGGGTTAGGGTTAGGGGACGGGGACGGTTTAGGGTCCAGGTGAGGGTACGGCAACGCTTTAGGGGGAGCGTGCGTGTGAGGGCGCGTGTTAGTGTTAGCGTACGGGTTAGGATTAGGGGACGGGTGAGGGTCAGGCTTCGGGGAAGGGTTAGGGTTAGGGTTCGGGCTAGGGTTAGGGTTAGGGGACGGGGACGGTTTAGGGTCCAGGTGAGGGTACGGCAACGCTTTAGGGGGAGCGTGCGTGTGAGGGCGCGGGTTAGTGTTAGCGTACGGGTTAGGATTAGGGGACGGGTGAGGGTCAGGCTTCGGGGAAGGGTTAGGGTTAGGGTTCGGGCTAGGGTTAGGGTTAGGGGACGGGGACGGTTTAGGGTCCAGGTGAGGGTACGGCAACGCTTTAGGGGGAGCGTGCGTGTCAGGGCGCGGGTTAGTGTTAGCGTACGGGTTAGGATTAGGGGACGGGTGAGGGTCAGGCTTCGGGGAAGGTTTAGGGTTAGGGTTCGGGCTAGGGTTAGGGTTAGGGGACGGGGACGGTTTAGGGTCCAGGTGAGGGTACGGCAACGGTTTAGGGGGAGCGTGCGTGTGAGGTCGCGGGTTAGTGTTAGCGTACGGGTTAGGATTAGGGGACGGGTGAGAGTCAGGCTTCGGGGAAGGGTTAGGTTTAGGGTTCGGGCTAGGGTTAGGGTTAGGGGACGGGGACGGTTTAGGGTCCAGGTGAGGGTACGGCAACGCTTTAGGGGGAGCGTGCGTGTCAGGGCGCGGGTTAGTGTTAGCGTACGGGTTAGGATTAGGGGACGGGTGAGGGTCAGGCTTCGGGGAAGGGTTAGGGTTAGGGTTCGGGCTAGGGTTAGGGTTAGGGGACGGGGACGGTTTAGGGTCCAGGTGAGGGTACGGCAACGCTTTAGGGGGAGCGTGCGTGTGAGGGCGCGGGTTAGTGTTAGCGTACGGGTTAGGATTAGGGGACGGGTGAGGGTCAGGCTTCGGGAAAGGGTTAGGGTTAGGGTTCGGGCTAGGGTTAGGGTTAGGGGACGGGGACGGTTTAGGGTCCAGGTGAGGGTACGGCAACGCTTTAGGGGGAGCGTGCGTGTGATGGCGCGGGTTAGTGTTAGCGTATGGGTTAGGATTAGGGGACGGGTGAGGGTCAGGCTTCGGGGAAGTTTTAGGGTTAGGGTTCGGGCTAGGGTTAGGATTAGGGGACGGGGACGGTTTAGGGTCCAGGTGAGGGTACGGCAACGCTTTAGGGGGAGCGTGCGTGTGAGGGCGCGGGTTAGTGTTAGCGTACGGGTTAGGATTAGGGGACGGGTGAGGGTCAGGCTTCGGGGAAGGGTTACGGTTAGGGTTCGGGCTAGGTTTAGGGTTAGGGGACGGGGACGGTTTAGGGTCCAGGTGAGGGTACGGCAACGCTTTAGGGGGAGCGTGGGTGTGAGGGCGCGGGTTAGTGTTAGCGTACGGGTTAGGATTAGGGGACGGGTGAGGGTCAGGCTTCAGGGAAGGGTTAGGGTTAGGGTTCGGGCTAGGTTTAGGGTTAGGGGACGGGGACGGTTTAGGTTCCAGGTGAGGGTACGGCAACGCTTTAGGGGGAGCGTGCGTGTGAGTGCGTGGGTTACTGTTAGCGTATGGGTTAGGATTTTGGGACGGGTGAGGGTCAGGCTTCGGGGAAGTGTTAGGGTTAGGGTTCGGGCTAGGGTTAGGGTTAGGGGACGGGGACGGTTTAGGGTCCAGGTGAGGGTACGGCAACGCTTTAGGGGGAGCGTGCGTGTGAGGGCGCGGGTTAGTGTTAGCGTACGGGTTAGGATTAGGGGACGGTTCAGGGTCATGCTTCGGGGAAGGGTTAGGGTTAGGGTTCGGGCTAGGGTTAGGGTTAGGTGACGGGGACGGTTTAGGGTCCAGGTGAGGGTACGGCAACGCTTTAGGGGGAGCGTGCGTGTGAGGGCGCGGGTTAGTGTTAGCGTACGGGTTAGGATTAGGGGACGGGTGAGGGTCAGGCTTCGGGGAAGGGTTAGGGTTAGGGTTCGGGCTAGGGTTAGGGTTAGGGGACGGGGACGGTTTAGGGTCCAGGTGAGGGTACGGCAACGCTTTAGGGGGAGCGTGCGTGTGAGGGCGCGGGGTAGTGTTAGCGTACGGGTTAGGATTAGGGGACGGGTGAGGGTCAGGCTTCGGGGAAGTTTTAGGGTTAGGGTTCGGGCTAGGGTTAGGATTAGGAGACGGGGACGGTTTAGGTTCCAGGTGAGGGTACGGCAACGCTTTAGGGGGAGCGTGCGTGTGAGGGCGCGGGTTAGTGTTAGCGTACGGGTTAGGATTAGGTGACGGGTGAGGGTCAGGCTTCGGGGAAGGGTTAGGGTTAGGGTTCGGGCTAGGGTTAGGGTTAGAGGACGGGGATGGTTTAGGGTCCAGGTGACGGTACGGCAACGCTTTAGGGGGAGCATGCGTGTGAGGGCGTGTGTTAGTGTTAGCGTACGGGTTAGGATTAGGGGACGGGTGAGGGTCAGGCTTCGGGGAAGGGTTAGGGTTAGGGTTCGGTTTAGGGTTAGGGTTAGGGGACGGGGACGGTTTAGGGTCCAGGGGAGGGTACGGCAACGCTTTAGGTGGAGCGTGCGTGTGAGGGCGCGGGTTAGTGTTAGCGTACGGGTTAGGATTAGGGGACGGGTGAGGGTCAGGCTTCGGGGAAGGGTTAGGGTTAGGGTTCGGGCTAGGGTTAGGGTTGGGGGACGGGGACGGTTTAGGGTCCATGTGAGGGTACGGCAAAGCTTTAGGGGGAGTGTGCGTGTGAGGTCGCGGGTTAGTGTTAGCGTACGGGTTAGGATTAGGGGACGGGTGAGGGTCAGGCTTTGGGGAAGGGTTAGGGTAAGGGTTCGGGCTAGGGTTAGGGTTAGTGGACGGGGACGGTTTAGGGTCCAGGTGAGGGTACGGCAACGCTTTAGGGGGAGCGTGCGTGTGAGGGCGCGGGTTAGTGTTAGCGTACGGGTTAGGATTAGGGGACGGGTGAGGGTCAGGCTTCGGCGAAGCGTTAGGGTTAGGGTTCAGGCTAGGGTTAGGGTTAGGGGACGGGGACGGTTTAGGGTCCAGGTGAGGGTACGGCAACGCTTTAGGGGGAGCGTGCGTGTGAGGGCGCGGGTTAGTGTTAGCGTACGTGTTAGGATTAGGGGACGGGTGAGGGTCATGCTTCTGGGAAGGGTTAGGGTTAGGGTTCGGGCTAGGGTTAGGGTTAGGTGACGGGGACGGTTTAGGGTCCAGGTGAGGGTACGGCAACGCTTTAGGGGGAGCGTGCGTGTGAGGGCGTGGGGTAGTGTTAGCGTACGTGTTAGGTTTAGGGGACGGGTGAGGGTCAGGCTTCGTGGAAGGGTTAGGGTTAGGGTTCGGGCTAGGGTTAGGGTTAGGGGACGGGGACGGTTTAGGGTCCAGGTGAGGGTACGGCAACGCTTTAGGGGGAGCGTGCGTGTGAGGGCGAGGGTTAGTGTTAGCGTACGGGTTAGGATTAGGGGACGGGTGAGGGTCAGGCTTCGGGGAAGGGTTAGGGTTAGGGTTCGGGCTAGGGATAGGGTTAGGGGACGGGGAAGGTTTAGGGTCCAGGTGAGGGTACGGCAACGCTTTAGGGGGAGCGTGCCTGTGAGGGCGCGGGTTAGTGTTAGCTTACGGGTTAGGATTAGGGGACGGGTGAGGGTCAGGCTTCGGGGAAGGGTAAGGGTTAGGGTTCGGGCTAGGGTTAGGGTTAGGGGACGGGGACGGTTTAGGGTCCAGGTGAGGGTACGGCAACGCTTTAGGGGGAGCGTGCGTGTGAGGGCGCGGGTTAGTGTTAGCGTACGGGTTAGGATTAGGGGACGGGTGAGGGTCAGGCTTCGGGGAAGTTTTAGGGTTAGGGTTCGGGCTAGGGTTAGGGTTAGGGGACGGGGACGGTTTAGGGTCCAGGTGAGGGTACGGCAACGCTTTAGGGGGAGCGTGCGTGTGAGGGCACGGGTTAGTGTTAGCGTACGGGTTAGGATTAGTGGACGGGTGAGGGTCAGGCTTCGGGGAAGGGTTACGGTTAGGGTTCGGGCTAGGGTTAGGGTTAAGGGACGGGGACGGTTTAGGGTCCAGGTGAGGGTACAGCAACGCTTTAGGGGGAGCGTGGGTGTGAGGGCGCAGGTTAGTGTTAGCGTACGGGTTAGGATTAGGGGACGGGTGAGGGTCAGGCTTCGGGGAAGGGTTAGGGTTAGGGTTCGGGCTAGGGTTAGGGTTAGGGGACGGGGACGGTGTAGGGTCCAGGTGAGGGTACAGCAACGATTTAGGGGGAGCGTGCGTGTGAGGGCGTGGGTTAGTGTTAGCGTACGGGTTAGGATTAGGGAACGGGTGAGAGTCAGGCTTCGGGGAAGTGTTAGGGTTAGGGTTCGGGCTAGGGTTAGGGTTAGGGGACGGGGACGGTTTAGGGTCCAGGTGAGGGTACGGCAACGCTTTAGGGGGACGGTACGTGTGAGGGCGCGGGTTAGTGTTAGCGTACGGGTTAGGATTAGGTGACGGGCGAGGGTCAGGCTTCGGGGAAGAGTTAGGGTTAGGGTTCGGGCTAGGGTTAGGATTAGAGGACGGGGACGGTTTAGGGTCCAGGTGAGGGTACGGCAACGCTTTAGGGGGAGCGTGCGTGTGAGAGCGTGTGTTAGTGTTAGTGTACGGGTTAGGATTAGGGGACGGGTGAGGGTCAGGCTTCGGGGAAGGGTTAGGTTTAGGGTTCGGGCTAGGGTTAGGGTTAGGGGACGGGGACGGTTTAGGGTCCAGGGGAGGGTACGGCAACGCTTTAGGGGGAGCGTGCGTGTGAGGGGGCGGGTTAGTGTTAGCGTACGGGTTAAGATTAGGGGACGGGTGAGGGTCAGGCTTCGGGGAAGGGTTAGGGTTAGGGTTCGGGCTAGGGTTAGGGTTAGGGGACGGGGACATTTTAGGGTCCAGGTGAGGGTACAGCAACGCTTTAGGGGGAGAGTGCGTGTGAGGACGCGGGTTAGTGTTAGCGTACTGGTTAGGATTAGGGGACGGGTGAGGGTCAGGCTTCGGGGAAGGGTTAGGGTTAGGGTTCGGGCTAGGGTTAGGGTTAGGGGACGGGGACGGTTTAGGGTCTAGGTGAGGGTATGGCAACGCTTTAGGGGGAGCGTGCGTGTGATGGCGATGGTTAGTGTTAGCGTACGGGTTAGGATTAGGGGACGGGTGAGGGTCAGGCTTTGGGGAAGCTTTAGGGTAAGGGTTCGGTCTAGGGTTAGGGTTAGGGGACGGGGACGGTTTAGGGTCCAGGTGAGTGTACGGCAACGCTTTAGGGGGAGCGTGGGTGTGAGGGCGTGGGTTAGTGTTAGCGTACGGGTTAGGATTAGGGGACGGGTGAGGGTCAGGCTTCGGGGAAGGGTTAGAATTACGGTTCGGGCTAGGGTTAGGGTTAGGGGACGGGGATGGTTTAGGGTCCAGGTGAGGGTACGGCAACGCTTTAGGGGGAGCGTGCGTGTGAGGGCGCGGGTTAGTGTTAGCGTACGAGTTAGGATTAGGGGACGGGTGAGGGTCAGGCTTCGGGGAAGGTTTAGAGTTAGGGTTAGGGGACGGGGACGGTTTAGGGTCCAGGTGAGGGTACGGCAACGCTTTAGGGGAAGCGTGCGTGTGAGGGCGCGGTGTAGTGTTAGCGTACGGGTTAGGATTAGGGTACGGGTGACGGTCAGGCTTCGGGGAAGGGTTAGGGTTAGGGTTCGGGCTAGGGTTAGGGATAGGGGACGGGGATGGTTTAGGGTCCAGGAGAGGGTACGGCAACGCTTTAGGGGGAGCGTGCATGTGAGGGCGCGGGTTAGTGTTAGCGTACGGGTTAGGATTAGGGGACGGGTGAGGGTCAGGCTTCGGGGAAGTGTTAGGGTTAGGGTTCGGGTTAGGGTTAGGGGACGGGGACGGTTTAGGGTCCAGGTGAGGGTACGGCAACGCTTTAGGGGGAGCGTGCGTGTGAGGGCGCGGGTTAGTGTTAGCGTACGGGTTAGGATTAGGGGACGGGTGAGGGTCAGGCTTCGGGGAAGGGTTAGTGTTAGGGTTCGGGCTAGGGTTAGGGTTAGGGGACGGGGACGGTTGAGGGTCCAGGTGCGGGTACGGCAACGCTTTAAGGGGAGCCTGCGTGTGAGGGCGCGGGTTAGTGTTAGCGTACGGGTTAGGATTAGGGGACGGGTGAGGGTCAGGTTTCGGGGAAGGGTTAGGGTTAGGGTTCGGGCTAGAGTTAGGGTTAGGGGACGGGGACGGTTTAGGGTCCAGGTGAGGGTACGGCAACGCTTTAGGGGGAGCGTGCATGTGAGGGCGCGGGGTAGTGTTAGCGTACGGGTTAGGATTAGGGGACGGGTGAGGGTCAGGCTTCGGGGAAGGGTTAGGGTTAGGGTTCGGGCTAGGGTTAGGGGACGGGGACGGGGACGGTTTAGGGTCCAGGTGAGGGTACGGCAACGCTTTAGGGGGAGCGTGCGTGTGAGGGCGCGGGTTAGTGTTAGCGTACGGCTTAGGATTAGGGGACGGGTGAGGGTCAGGCTTCGGGGAAGGGTTAGAATTACGGTTCGGGCTAGGGTTAGGGTTAGGGGACGGGGATGGTTTAGGGTACAGGTGAGGGTACGGCAACGCTTTAGGGGGAGCGTGCGTGTGAGGGCGCGAGTTAGTGTTAGCGTACGAGTTAGGATTAGGGGACGGGTGAGGGTCAGGCTTCGGGGAAGGGTTAGGGTTAGGGTTAGGGGACGGGGACGGTTTAGGGTCCAGGTGAGGGTACGGCAACGCTTTAGGGGGAGCGTGCATGTGACGGCGCGGGTTAGTGTTAGCGTATGGGTTAGGATTAGGGGACGGGTGAGGGTCAGGCTTCGGGGAAGTGTTAGGGTTAGGGTTCGGGCTAGGGTTAGGGTTAGGGGACGGGGACGATTGAGGGTCCAGGTGAGGGTACGGCAACGCTTTAAGGGGAGCCTGCGTGTGAGGGCGCGGGTTAGTGTTAGCGTACGGGTTAGGATTAGGGGACGGGTGAGGGTCAGGTTTCGGGGAAGGGTTAGGGTTAGGGTTCGGGCTAGAGTTAGGGTTAGGGGACGGGGACGGTTTAGGGTCCAGGTGAGGGTACGGCAACGCTTTAGGGGGAGCGTGCGTGTGAGGGCGCGGGTTAGTGTTAGCGTACGGGTTAGGATTAGGGGACGGGTGAGGGTCAGGCTTCGGGGAAGGGTTAGGGTTAGGGTTCGGGCTAGGGTTAGGGGACGGGGACGGGGACGGTTTAGGGTCCAGGTGAGGGTACGGCAACGCTTTAGGGGGAGCGTGCGTGTGAGGGCGCGGGTTAGTGTTAGCGTACGGCTTAGGATTAGGGGACGGGTGAGGGTCAGGCTTCGGGGAAGGGTTAGAATTACGGTTCGGGCTAGGGTTAGGGTTAGGGGACGGGGATGGTTTAGGGTACAGGTGAGGGTACGGCAACGCTTTAGGGGGAGCGTGCGTGTGAGGGCGCGAGTTAGTGTTAGCGTACGAGTTAGGATTAGGGGACGGGTGAGGGTCAGGCTTCGGGGAAGGGTTAGGGTTAGGGTTAGGGGACGGGGACGGTTTAGGGTCCAGGTGAGGGTACGGCAACGCTTTAGGGGGAGCGTGCATGTGACGGCGCGGGTTAGTGTTAGCGTATGGGTTAGGATTAGGGGACGGGTGAGGGTCAGGCTTCGGGGAAGTGTTAGGGTTAGGGTTCGGGCTAGGGTTAGGGTTAGGGGACGGGGACGATTGAGGGTCCAGGTGAGGGTACGGCAACGCTTTAAGGGGAGCCTGCGTGTGAGGGCGCGGGTTAGTGTTAGCGTACGGGTTAGGATTAGGGGACGGGTGAGGGTCAGGTTTCGGGGAAGGGTTAGGGTTAGGGTTCGGGCTAGAGTTAGGGTTAGGGGACGGGGACGGTTTAGGGTCCAGGTGAGGGTACGGCAATGCTTTAGGGGGAGCGTGCGTGTGAGGGCGCGGGGTAGTGTTAGCGTACGGGTTAGGATTTGGGGACGGTTGAGGGTCATGCTTCGGGGAAGGGTTAGGGTTAGGGTTAGGGCTAGGGTTAGGGTTAGGTGACGGGGATGGTTTAGGGTCCAGGTGAGGGTACGGCAACGCTTTAGGGGGAGCGTGCGTGTGAGGGCGCGGGGTAGTGTTAGCGTACGGGTTAGGATTAGGGGACGGGTGAGGGTCAGGCTTCGGGGAAGGGTTATGGTTAGGGTTCGGGCTAGGGTTAGGGTTAGGGGACGGGAAAGGTTTAGGGTCCAGGTGAGGGTACGGCACAGCTTTAGGGGGAGCGTGTGTGTGAGGGTGCGGGTTAGTGTTAGCGTATGGCTTAGGATTAGGGGACGGGTGAGGGTCATGTTTCGGGGAAGGTTTAAAGTTAGGGTTCGGGCTAGGGTTAGGGTTAGGTGACGGGGACGGTTTAGGGTCCAGGTGAGGGTACGGCAACACTTTAGGGGGAGCGTGCGTGTGAGGGCGCGGTGTAGTGTTAGCGTACGGGTTAGGATTAGGGGACGGGTGAGGGTCAGGCTTCGGGGAAGGGTTAGGGTTAGGGTTCGGGCTAGGGTTAGGGTTAGGTGACGGGGACGGTTTAGGGTCCAGGTGAGGGTACGGCAACGCTTTAGGGGGAGCGTGCGTGTGAGGGCGCGGGATAGTATTAGCGTACGGGTTAGGATTAGGGGACGGGTGAGGGTCAGGCTTCGGGGAAGGGTTAGGGTTAGGGTTCGGGCTAGGGTTAGGGGACGGGGACGGGGACGGTTTAGGGTCCAGGTGAGGGTACGGCAACGCTTTAGGGGGAGCGTGCGTGTGAGGGCGCGGGTTAGTGTTAGCGTACGGCTTAGGATTAGGGGACGGGAGAGGGTCAGGCTTCAGGGAAGGGTTAGGGTTATGGTTCAGGCTAGGGTTAGGGTTAGGGGACGGGGACGGTTTAGGGTCCAGGTGAGGGTACGGCAACGCTTTAGGGGGAGCGTGCGTGTGAGGGCGCGGGTTAGTGTTAGCGTACGGGTTAGGATTAGGGGACGTGTGAGGGTCAGGCTTCGGGGAAGGGTTAGGGTTAGGGTTCGGGCTAGGGTTAGGGTTAGGACTGGGGACGGTTTAGGGTCCAGGTGAGGGTACGGCAACGCTTTAGGGGGAGCGTGCGTGTGAGGGCGCGGGTTAGTGTTAACGTACGGGTTAGGATTAGGGGACGGGTGAGGGTCAGGCTTCGGGGAAGGGTTAGGGTTAGGGTTCGGGCTAGGGTTAGGGTTAGGGGACGGGGACGGTTTAGGGTCCAGGTGAGGGTACGGCAATGCTTTAGGGGGAGCGTGCGTGTGAGGGCGCGGGTTAGTGTTAGCGTACGAGTTAGGATTATGGGACGGGTGAGGGTCATGCTTCGGGGAAGGGTTAGGGTTAGGGTTCGGGCTAGGGTTAGGGTTAGGTGACGGGGACGGTTTAGGGTCCAGGTGAGGGTACGGCAACGCTTTAGGGGGAGCGTGCGTGTGAGGGCGCGGGGTAGTGTTAGCGTACGGGTTAGGATTAGGGGACGGGTGAGGGTCAGGCTTCAGGGAAGGGTTAGGGTTAGGGTTCGGACTAGGGTTAGGGTTAGGGGACGGGGACGGTTTAGGGTCCAGGTGAGGGTACGGCAACGCTTTAGGGGGAGCGTGCGTGTGAGGGCGCGGGTTAGTGTTAACGTACGGGTTAGGATTAGGGGACGGGTGAGGGTCAGGCTTCGGGGAAGGGTTAGGGTTAGGGTTCGCCTAGGATTAGTGTTAGGGGACGGGGACGGTTTAGGGTCCAGGTGAGGGTACGGCAATGCTTTAGGGGGAGCGTGCATGTGAGGGCGCGGGTTAGTGTTAGCGTACGGGTTAGGATTAGCGGACGGGTGAGGGTCAGGCTTCGGGGAAGGGTTAGGGTTAGGGTTCGGGCTAGGGTTAGGGTTAGGGGACGGGGACGGTTTAGGGTCCAGGTGAGGGTACGGCAATGCTTTAGGGGGAGCGTGCGTGTGAGGGCGCGGGTTAGTGTTAGCGTACGGGTTAGGATTAGGGGACGGGTGAGGGTCAGGCTTCGGGGAAGGATTAGGGTTAGGGTTCGGGCTAGGGTTAGGTTTAGGGGACGGGGAGGGTTTAGGGTCCAGGTGAGGGTACGGCAACGCTTTAGGGGGAGCGTGCATGTGAGGGTGCGGGTTAGTGTTAGCGTACGGGTTAGGATTAGGGGACGGGTGAGGGTCAGGCTTCGGGGAAGGGTTAGGGTTAGGGTTCGGGCTAGGGTTAGGGTTAGGGGACGGGGACGGTTTAGGGTCCAGGTGAGGGTACGGCAACGCTTTAGGGGGAGCGTGGGTGTGAGGGCGTGTGTTAGTGTTAGCGTACGGGTTAGGATTAGGGGACGGGTGAGGGTCAGGCTTCGGGGAAGTGTTAGGGTTATGGTTAGGGCTAGGGTTAGGGTTAGGGGACGGAGACGGTTTAGGGTCCAGGTGAGGGTACGGCAACGCTTTAGGGGGAGCGTGCGAGTGAGGGCGCGGGTTAGTGTTAGCGTACGTGTTAGGTTTAGGGAACGGGTGAGGGTCAGGCTTCGTGGAAGGGTTAGGGTTAGGGTTCGGGCTAGGGTAAGGGTTAGGGGACGGGGACGGTTTAGGGTCCAGGTGAGGGTACGGCAACGCTTTAGGGGGAGCGTGCGTGTGAGGGCGAGGGTTAGTGTTAGCTTACGGGTTAGGATTAGGGGACGGGTGAGGGTCAGGCTTCGGGGAAGGGTTAGGGTTAGGGTTCGGGCTAGGGTTAGGGTTAGGGGACGGGGACGGTTTAGGGTCCAGGTGAGGGTACGGCAACGCTTTAGGGGAAGCGTGCGTGTGAGGGCGCGGGGTAGTGTTAGCGTACGGGTTAGGATTAGGGGACGGGTGAGGGTCAGGCTTCGGGGAAGGGTTAGGGTTATGGTTCGGGCTAGGGTTAGGGTTAGGGGACGGGGACGGTTTAGGGTCCAGGTGAGGGTACGGCAACGCTTTAGGGGGAGCGTGCGTGTGAGGGCGCGGGGTAGTGTTAGCGTACGGGTTAGGATTATGGGACGGGTGAGGGTCAGGCTTCGGGGAAGGCTTAGGGTTAGGGTTCGGGCTAGGGATAGGGTAAGGTGACGGGGACGGTTTAGGGTCCAGGTGAGGGTACGGCAACGCTTTAGGGGGAGCATGCGTGTGAGGGCGCGGGTTAGTGTTAGTGTACGGGTTAGGATTAGGGGACGGGTGAGGGTCAGGCTTAGAGGTAGGATTAGGGTTACGGTTCGGGCTAGGGTTAGGGTTAGGGGCGGGGATGGTTTAGGGTCCAGGTGAGGGTACGGCAACGCTTTAGGGGGAGCGTGCATGTGAGGGCGTGGGTTAGTGTTAGCGTATGGGTTAGGATTAGGGGACGGGTGAGGGTCAGGCTTCGGGGAAGTGTTAGGGTTAGGGTTCGGGCTAGGGTTAGGGTTAGGGGACGGGGACGGTTTAGGGTCCAGGTGAGGGTACGGTAACGCTTTAGGGGGAGCGTGCGTGTGAGGGCGCGGGTTAGTGTTAGCGTACGGGTTAGGATTAGGGGACGGGTGAGGGTCAGGCTTCGGGGAAGGGTTAGGGTTAGGGTTCGGGCTAGGGTTAGGGTTAGGGGACGGGGACGGTTTAGGGTCCAGGTGAGGGTACGGCAACGCTTTAGGGGGAGCGTGGGTGTGAGGGCGTGGGTTAGTGTTAGGGTACGGGTTAGGATTAGGGGACGGGTGAGGGTCAGGCTTCGGGGAAGTGTTAGGATTAGGGTTCGGGCTAGGGTTAGGGTTAGGGGACGGGGACGGTTTAGGGTCCAGGTGAGGGTACGGCAACGCTTTAGGGGGAGCGTGCGTATGAGGGCGCGGGTTAGTGTTAGCGTACGGGTTAGGATTAGGGGACGGATGAGGGTCAGGCTTCGGGGAAGGGTTAGGGTTAGGGTTCGGGCTAGGGTTAGGGTTAGGGGACGGGGACGGTTTAGGGTCCAGGTGAGGGTACGGCAACGCTTTAGGGGGAGCGTGCGTGTGAGGGCGCGGGTTAGTGTTAGCGTAAGGCTTAGGATTAGGGGACGGGTGAGGGTCAGGCTTCGGGGAAGGGTTAGGTTTAGGGTTCGGGCTAGGGTTAGGGTTAGGGGATGGGGACGGTTTAGGGTCCAGGTAAGAGTACGGCAACGCTTTAAAGGGAGCGTGCGTGTGAGCGCGAGGGTTAGTGTTAGCGTACGTGTTAGGTTTAGGGAACGGGTGAGGGTCAGGCTTCGGGGAAGGTTTAGGTTTAGAGTTCGGGCTAGGGTTATGGTTAGGGGACGTGGACGGTTTAGGGTGCAGGAGAGGGTACGGCAACGTTTTAGGGGGAGCGTGCGTGTGAGGGCACGGGTTAGTGTTAGCGTACGGGTTAGGATTAGGGGACGGGTGAGGGTCAGGCTTCGGGGAAGGGTTAGGGTTAGGGTTCGGGCTAGGGTTAGATTTAGGTGACGGGGACGGTTTAGGGTCCAGGTGAGGGTACGGCAACGCTTTAGGGGGAGCGTGCGTGTGAGGGCGCGGTTTAGTGTTAGCGTACGGGTTAGGATTAGTGGATGGGTGAGGGTCAGGCTTCGGGGAAGGGTTAGGGTTAGGGTTCGGGCTAGGGTCAGGGTTAGGGGACGGGGACGGTTTAGGGTCCAGGTGAGGGTACGACAACGCTTTAGGGGGAGCGTGCGTGTGAGGGCGCGGGTTAGTGTTAGCGTACGAGTTAGGATTAGGGGACGGGTGAGGGTCATGCTTCGGGGAAGGGTTAGGGTTAGGGTTCGGGCTAGGGTTAGGGTTAGGTGACGGGGACAGTTTAGGGTCCAGGTGAGGGTACGGCAACGCTTTAGGGGGAGCGTGCGTGTGAGGGCGCGGGGTAGTGTTAGCGTACGGGTTAGGATTAGGGGACGGGTGAAGGTCAGGCTTCGGGGAAGGGTTAGGTTTAGGGTTCGGGCTAGGGTTAGGGTTAGGGGATGGGGACGGTTTAGGGTCCAGGTAAGAGTACGGCAACGCTTTAAGGGGAGCGTGCGTGTGAGCGCGAGGGTTAGTGTTAGCGTACGTGTTAGGTTTAGGGAACGGGTGAGGGTCAGGCTTCGGGGAAGGGTTAGGGTTAGGATTCGGGCTAAGGTTAGGGTTAGGGGATGGGGACGGTTTAGAGTCCAGGTGAGGGTACGGCAACACTTTAGGGAGAGAGTGCGTGTGAGGGCGCGGGTTAGTGTTAGTGTACGGGTTAGGATTAGTGGATGGGTGAGGGTCAGGCTTCGGGGAAGGTTTAGGTTTAGAGTTCGGGCTAGGGTTAGGGTTAGGGGACGTGGACGGTTTAGGGTCCAGGTGAGGGTACGGCAACGCTTTAGGGGGAGCGTGCGTGTGAGGGCGCGGGTTAGTGTTAGCGTAAGGCTTAGGATTAGGGGACGGGTGAGGGTCAGGCTTCGGGGAAGGGTTAGGTTTAGGGTTCGGGCTAGGGTTAGGGTTAGGGGATGGGGACGGTTTAGGGTCCAGGTAAGAGTACGGCAACGCTTTAAGGGGAGTGTGCGTGTGAGCGCGAGGGTTAGTGTTAGCGTACGTGTTAGGTTTAGGGAACGTGTGAGGGTCAGGCTTCGGGGAAGGTTTAGGTTTAGAGTTCGGGCTAGGGTTATGGTTAGGGGACGTGGACGGTTTAGGGTCCAGGAGAGGGTACGGCAACGTTTTAGGGGGAGCGTGCGTGTGAGGGCACGGGTTAGTGTTAGCGTACGGGTTAGGATTAGGGGACGGGTGAGGGTCAGGCTTCGGGGAAGGGTTAGGGTTAGGGTTCGGGCTACGGTTAGATTTAGGTGACGGGGACGGTTTAGGGTCCAGGTGAGGGTACGGCAACGCTTTAGGGGGAGCGTGCGTGTGAGGGCGCGGTTTAGTGTTAGCGTAAGGGTTAGGATTAGTGGATGGGT
This sequence comes from Delphinus delphis, assembly GCF_949987515.2. Taxonomy (NCBI): domain Eukaryota; kingdom Metazoa; phylum Chordata; class Mammalia; order Artiodactyla; family Delphinidae; genus Delphinus; species Delphinus delphis. Next base: position 70,778 of record NC_082690.1, on the reverse strand, counting down.
GAGGGTCAGGCTTCGGGGAAGGGTTAGGGTTAGGGTTCGGGCTAGGGTCAGGGTTAGGGGACGGGGACGGTTTAGGGTCCAGGTGAGGGTACGGCAACGCTTTAGGGGGAGCGTGCGTGTGAGGGCGCGGGTTAGTGTTAGCGTACGAGTTAGGATTAGGGGACGGGTGAGGGTCATGCTTCGGGGAAGGGTTAGGGTTAGGGTTCGGGCTAGGGTTAGGGTTAGGTGACGGGGACGGTTTAGGGTCCAGGTGAGGGTACGGCAACGCTTTAGGGGGAGCGTGCGTGTGAGGGCGCGGGGTAGTGTTAGCGTACGGGTTAGGATTAGGGGACGGGTGAAGGTCAGGCTTCGGGGAAGGGTTAGGTTTAGGGTTCGGGCTAGGGTTAGGGTTAGGGGATGGGGACGGTTTAGGGTCCAGGTAAGAGTACGGCAACGCTTTAAGGGGAGCGTGCGTGTGAGCGCGAGGGTTAGTGTTAGCGTACGTGTTAGGTTTAGGGAACGGGTGAGGGTCAGGCTTCGGGGAAGGGTTAGGGTTAGGATTCGGGCTAAGGTTAGGGTTAGGGGACGGGGACGGTTTAGAGTCCAGGTGAGGGTACGGCAACACTTTAGGGAGAGAGTGCGTGTGAGGGCGCGGGTTAGTGTTAGTGTACGGGTTAGGATTAGTGGATGGGTGAGGGTCAGGCTTCGGGGAAGGTTTAGGTTTAGAGTTCGGGCTAGGGTTAGGGTTAGGGGACGTGGAAGGTTTAGGGTCCAGGAGAGGGTACGGCAACGTTTTAGGGGGAGCGTGCGTGTGAGGGCACGGGTTAGTGTTAGCGTACGGGTTAGGATTATGGGACGGGTGAGGGTCAGGCTTCGGGGAAGGGTTAGGGTTAGGGTTCGGGCTAGGGTTAGGGTTAAGTGACGGGTACGGTTTAGGGTCCAGGTTTGGGTACGGCAACGCTTTAGGGGCAGCGTGCGTGTGAGGGCGCGGGGTAGTGTTAGCGTACGAGTTAGGATTAGGGGACGGGTGAGGGTCAGGCTTCGGGGAAGGGTTAGGGTTAGGGTTTGGACTAGGGTTAGGGTTAGGGGACGGGGACGGTTTAGGGTCCAGGTGAGGGTACGGCAACGCTTTAGGGGGAGCGTGCGTGTGAGGGCGCGGGTTAGTGTTAACGTACGGGTTAGGATTAGGGGATGGGTGAGGGTCAGGCTTCGGGGAAGGGTTAGGGTTAGGGTTCGCCTAGGATTAGTGTTAGGGGACGGGGACGGTTTAGGGTCCAGGTGAGGGTACGGCAATGCTTTAGGGGGAGCGTGCGTGTGAGGGCGCGGGTTAGTGTTAGCGTACGGGTTAGGATTAGCGGACGGGTGAGGGTCAGGCTTCGGGGAAGGGTTAGGGTTAGGGTTCGGGCTAGGGTTAGGGTTAGGGGACGGGGACGGTTTAGGGTCCAGGTGAGGGTACGGCAATGCTTTAGGGGGAGCGTGCGTGTGAGGGCGCGGGTTAGTGTTAGCGTACGGGTTAGGATTAGGGGACGGGTGAGGGTCAGGCTTCGGGGAAGGATTAGGGTTAGGGTTCGGGCTAGGGTTAGGTTTAGGGGACGGGGACGGTTTAGGGTCCAGGTGAGGGTACGGCAACGCTTTAGGGGAAGCGTGCGTGTGAGGGCGCGGGGTAGTTTTAGCGTACGGGTTAGGATTATGGGACGGGTGAGGGTCAGGCTTCGGGGAAGGCTTAGGGTTAGGGTTCGGGCTAGGTTTAGGGTAAGGTGACGGGGACGGTTTAGGGTCCAGGTTTGGGTACGGCAACGCTTTAGGGGGAGCGTGCGTGTGAGGGCGCCGGTTAGTGTTAGCGTACGGGTTAGGATTAGGGGACGGGTGAGGGTCAGGCTTCGGGGTAGGGTTAGGGTTACGGTTCGGGCTAGGGTTAGGGTTAGGGGACGGGGATGGTTTAGGGTCCAGGTGAGGGTACGGCAACGCTTTAGGGGGAGCGTGCATGTGAGGGCGTGGGTTAGTGTTAGCGTATGGTTTAGGATTAGGGGACGGGTGAGGGTCAGGCTTCGGGGAAGCGTTAGGGTTAGGGTTCGGGCTAGGGTTAGGGTTAGGGGACGGGGACGGTTTAGGGTCCAGGTGAGGGTACGGTAACGCTTTAGGGGGAGCGTGCGTGTGAGGGCGCGGGTTAGTGTTAGCGTACGGGTTAGGATTAGGGGACGGGTGAGGGTCAGGCTTCGGGGAAGGGTTAGGGTTAGGGTTCGGGCTAGGGTTAGGGTTAGGGGACGGGGACGGTTTAGGGTCCAGGTGAGGGTACGGCAACGCTTTAGGGGGAGCGTGGGTGTGAGGGCGTCGGTTAGTGTTATTGTACGGGTTAGGATTAGGGGACGGGTGAGGGTCAGGCTTCGGGGAAGTGTTAGGGTTAGGGTTAGGGCTAGGGTTAGGGTTAGGGGACGGAGACGGTTTAGGGTCCAGGTGAGGGTACGGCAACGCTTTAGGCGGAGCGTGCGTGTGAGGGCGCGGGTTAGTGTTAGCGTACGTGTTAGGTTTAGGGAACGGGTGAGGGTCAGGCTTCTTGGAAGGGTTAGGGTTAGGGTTCGGGCTAGGGTAAGGGTTAGGGGACAGGGACGGTTTAGGGTCCAGGTGAGGGTACGGCAACGCTTTAGGGGGAGCGTGCGTGTGAGGGCGAGGGTTAGTGTTAGCTTACGGGTTAGGATTAGGGGACGGGTGAGGGTCAGGCTTCGGGGAAGGGTTAGGGTTAGGGTTCGGGCTAGGGTTAGGGTTAGGGGACGGGGACGGTTTAGGGTCCAGGTGAGTGTACGGCAACGCTTTAGGGGGAGCGTGCGTGTGAGGGCGTGGGTTAGTGTTAGCGTACGGGTTAGGATTAGGGGACGGGTGAGGGTCAGGCTTCAGGGAAGGGTTAGGGTTAGGGTTAGGGGACGGGGACGGTTTAGGGTCCAGGTGAGGGTACGGCAACGCTTTAGGGGAAGCGTGCGTTTGAGGGCGCGGAGTAGTGTTAGCGTACGGGTTAGGATTAGGGGACGGGTGAGGGTCAGGCTTCGGGGAAGGGTTAGGTTTAGGGTTCGGGCTAGGGTTAGGGTTAGGGGATGGGGACGGTTTAGGGTCCAGGTAAGAGTACGGCAACGCTTTAAGGGGAGCGTGCGTGTGAGCGCGAGGGTTAGTGTTAACGTACATGTTAGGTTTAGGGAACGGGTGAGGGGCAGGCTTCGGGGAAGGTTTAGGTTTAGAGTTCGGGCTAGGGTTATGGTTAGGGGACGTGGACGGTTTAGGGTCCAGGAGAGGGTACGGCAACGTTTTAGGGGGAGCGTGCGTGTGAGGGCATGGGTTAGTGTTAGCGTACGGGTTAGGATTAGGGGACGGGTGAGGGTCAGGCTTCGGGGAAGGGTTAGGGTTAGGGTTCGGGCTAGGGTTAGATTTAGGTGACGGGGACGGTTTAGGGTCCAGGTGAGGGTACGGCAACGCTTTAGGGGGAGCGTGCGTGTGAGGGCGCGGTTTAGTGTTAGCGTACGGGTTAGGATTAGTGGATGGGTGAGGGTCAGGCTTCGGGGAAGGGTTAGGGTTAGGGTTCGGGCTAGGGTCAGGGTTAGGGGACGGGGACGGTTTAGGGTCCAGGTGAGGGTACGGCAACGCTTTAGGGGGAGCGTGCGTGTGAGGACGCGGGTTAGTGTTAGCGTACGAGTTAGGATTAGGGGACGGGTGAGGGTCATGCTTCGGGGAAGGGTTAGGGTTAGGGTTCGGGCTAGGGTTAGGGTTAGGTGACGGGGACGGTTTAGGGTCCAGGTGACGGTACGGCAACGCTTTAGGGGGAGCGTGCGTGTGAGGGCGCGGGGTAGTGTTAGCGTACGGGTTAGGATTAGGGGACGGGTGAAGGTCAGGCTTCGGGGAAGGGTTAGGTTTAGGGTTCGGGCTAGGGTTAGGGTTAGGGGATGGGGACGGTTTAGGGTCCAGGTAAGAGTACGGCAACGCTTTAAGGGGAGCGTGCGTGTGAGCGCGAGGGTTAGTGTTAGCGTACGTGTTAGGTTTAGGGAACGGGTGAGGGTCAGGCTTCGGGGAAGGGTTAGGGTTAGGATTCGGGCTAAGGTTAGGGTTAGGGGACGGGGACGGTTTAGAGTCCAGGTGAGGGTACGGCAACACTTTAGGGAGAGAGTGCGTGTGAGGGCGCGGGTTAGTGTTAGTGTACGGGTTAGGATTAGTGGATGGGTGAGGGTCAGGCTTCGGGGAAGGTTTAGGTTTAGAGTTCGGGCTAGGGTTAGGGTTAGGGGACGTGGACGGTTTAGGGTCCAGGAGAGGGTACGGCAACGTTTTAGGGGGAGCGTGCGTGTGAGGGCACGGGTTAGTGTTAGCGTACGGGTTAGGATTAGGGGACGGGTGAGGGTCAGGCTTCGGGGAAGGGTTAGGGTTAGGGTTTGGACTAGGGTTAGGGTTAGGGGACGGGGACGGTTTAGGGTCCAGGTGAGGGTACGGCAACGCTTTAGGGGGAGCGTGCGTGTGAGGGCGCGGATTAGTGTTAACGTACGGGTTAGGATTAGGGGACGGGTGAGGGTCAGGCTTCGGGGAAGGGTTAGGGTTAGGGTTCGCCTAGGATTAGTGTTAGGGGACGGGGACGGTTTAGGGTCCAGGTGAGGGTACGGCAATGCTTTAGGGGGAGCGTGCGTGTGAGGGCGCGGGTTAGTGTTAGCGTACGGGTTAGGATTAGCGGACGGGTGAGGGTCAGGCTTCGGGGAAGGGTTAGGGTTAGGGTTCGGGCTAGGGTTAGGGTTAGGGGACGGGGACGGTTTAGGGTCCAGGTGAGGGTACGGCAATGCTTTAGGGGGAGCGTGCGTGTGAGGGCGCGGGTTAGTGTTAGCGTACGGGTTAGGATTAGGGGACGGGTGAGGGTCAGGCTTCGGGGAAGGGTTAGGGTTAGGGTTCGGGCTAGGTTTAGGGTTAAGGGACGGGGACGGTTTAAGGTCCAGGTGAGGGTACGGCAACCCTTTAGGGGGAGCGTGCATGTGAGGGCGCGGGTTAGTGTTAGCGTACGGGTTAGGATTAGGGGACGGGTGAGGGTCAGGCTTCGGGGAAGGGTTAGGGTTATGGTTCGGGTTAGGGTTAGGGTTAGGGGTCGGGGACGGTTTAGGGTCCAGGTGAGGGTACAGCAACGCTTTAGGGGGAGCGTGCGTGTGAGGGCGCGGGTTAGTGTTAGCGTACGGGTTAGGATTAGGGGACGGGTGAGGGTCAGGCTTCGGGGAAGGGTTAGGGTTAGATTTCGGGCTAGGGTTAGGGGACGGGGACGGGGACGGTTTAGGGTCCAGGTGAGGGTACGGCAACGCTTTAGGGGGAGCGTGCGTGTGAGGGCGCGGCTTAGTGTTAGCGTACGGCTTAGGATTAGGGGACGGGAGAGGGTCAGGCTTCAGGGAAGGGTTAGGGTTATGGTTCGGGCTAGGGTTAGGGTTAGGGGACGGGGACGGTTTAGGGTCCAGGTGAGGGTACGGCAACGCTTTAGGGGGAGCGTGCGTGTGAGGGCGCGGGTTAGTGTTAGCGTACGGGTTAGGATTAGGGGACGGGTGAGGGTCAGGCTTCGGGGAAGGGTTAGGGTTAGGGTTCGGGCTAGGGTTAGGGTTAGGACCGGGGACGGTTTAGGGTCCAGGTGCGGGTACGTCAACGCTTTAGGGAGAGCGTGCGTGTGAGGACGCGGGTTAGTGTTAGCGTACGGGTTAGGATTAGGGGACGGGGGAGGGTCAGGCTTCGGGGAAGGGTTAGGGTTAGGGTTCGGGCTAGGGTTATGGTTAGGGGACGGGGACGGTTTAGGGTCCAGGGGAGGGTACGGCAACGCTTTAGGGGGAGCGTGCGTGTGAGGGCGTGGGTTAGTGTTAGCGTACGGGTTAAGATTAGGGGACGGGTGAGGGTCATGCTTTGGGGAAGGGTTAGGGTTAGGGTTCGGGCTAGGGTTAGGTTTAGGGGACGGGGACGGTTTAGGGTCCAGGTGAGGGTATGGCAACGCTTTAGGGGGAGAGTGCGTGTGAGGGCTCGGGTTAGTGTTAGTGTACGGGTTAGGATTAGGGGGCGGGTGAGGGTCAGGCTTCGGGGAAGGGTTAGGGTTAGGGTTCGGGCTAGGATTAGGGTTAGGGGACGGGGACGGTTTAGGGTCCAGGTGAGGGTACGGCAACGCTTTAGGGGGAGCATGCGTGTGAGGGCGCGGGTTAGTGTTGGCGTACGGGTTAGGATTAGGGGACGGGTGAAGGTAAGGCTTTGGGGAAGGGTTAGGGTAAGGGTTCGGGCTAGGGTTAGGGTTAGGGGACGGGGACGGTTTAGGGTCCAGGTGAGGGTACGGCAACGCTTTAGGGGGAGCGTGCGTGTGAGGGCGCGGGTTAGTGTTAGCGTACGGGTTAGGATTAGGGGACGGGTGAGGGTCAGGCTTCGGGGAAGGGTTAGGGTTAGGGTTCGGGCTAGGGTTAGGGTTAGGGGACGGGGATGGTTTAGGGTCCAGGTGAGGGTACGGCAACGCTTTAGGGGGAGCGTGCATGTGAGGGCGTGGGTTAGTGTTAGCGTACGGGTTAGGATTAGGGGACGGTTGAGGGTCAGGCTTCGGGGAAGCGTTAGAGTTAGGGTTCGGGCTAGGGTTAGGGTTAGGGGACGGGGACGGTTTAGGGTCAAGGTGAGGGTACGGCAACGCTTTAGGGGGAGCGTGCGTGTGAGGGCGCGGGTTAGTGTTAGCGTACGGGTTAGGATTAGGGGACGGGTGAGGGTCAGGCTTCGGGGAAGGGTTAGGGTTAGGGTTCGGGCTAGGGTTAGGGTTAGGGGACGGGGACGGTTTAGGGTCCAGGTGAGGGTACGGCAACGCTTTAGGGGGAGCGTGGGTGTGAGGGCGTGGGTTAGTGTTAGCGTACGGGTTAGGATTAGGGAACGGGTGAGGGACAGGCTTCGGGGAAGGGTTAGGGTTAAGGTTCGGGCTAGGGTTAGGGTTAGGGGACGGGGACGGTTTAGGGTCCAGGTGAGGGTACGGCAACGCTTTAGGGGTAGCGTGCGTGTGAGGGCGCGGGTTAGTGTTAGTGTACGGGTTAGGATTAGGGGACGGGTGAGGGTCAGGCTTCGGGGAAGGGTTAGGTTTAGGGTTCGGGCTAGGGTTAGGGTTAGGGGACAGGGACTGTTTAGGGTCCAGGTGAGGGTACGGCAACGCTTTAGGGGGAGCGTGCGTGTGAGGGCGCGGGTTAGTGTTAGCGTACGGGTTAGGATTAGGGGACGGGTGAGGGTCAGACTTCGGGGAAGGGTTACGGTTAGGGTCGGGCTAGAGTTAGGCTTAAGGGACTGGGACAGTTTAGGGTCCAGGTGAGGGTACGGCAATGCTTTAGGGGGAGCGTGCGTGTGAGGGCGCGGGTTAGTGTTAGCCTACGGGTTAGGATTAGTGGATGGGTGAGGGTCAGACTTCGGGGAAGGGTTAGGGTTAGGGTTCGGGCTAAGGTTAGGGTTAGGGGACGGGGACGGTTTAGGGTCCAGGTGAGGGTACGGCAACGCTTTAGGGGGAGAGTGCGTGTGAGGGCGCGGGTTAGTGTTAGTGTACGGGTTAGGATTAGTGGATGGGTGAGGGTCAGGCTTCGGGGAAGGGTTAGGGTTAGCGTTCGGGCTACGGTTAGGGTAAGGGGACGTGGACGGTTTAGGGTCCCGGAGAGGGTACGGCAACGTTTTAGGGGGAGTGTGCGTGTGAGGGCGCGGGTTAGTGTTAGCGTACGGGTTAGGATTGGGAGACGGGTGAGGGTCAGGCTTCGGGGAAGGGTTAGGGTTAGGGTTCGGGCTAGGGTTAGATTTAGGTGACGGGGACGGTTTAGGGTCCAGGTGAGGGTACGGCAACGCTTTAGGGGGAGCGTGCGTGTGAGGGCGCGGGGTAGTGTTAGCGTACGGGTTAGGATTAGTGGATGGGTGAGGGTCAGGCTTCGGGGAAGGGTTAGGGTTAGGGTTCGGGCTAGGGTCAGGGTTAGGGGACGGGGACGGTTTAGGGTCCAGGTGAGGGTACGGCAACGCTTTAGGGGGAGCGTGCGTGTGAGGGCGCGGGGTAGTGTTAGCGTACGGGTTAGGATTAGGGGACGGGTGAGGGTCAGACTTCGGGGAAGGGTTAGGGTTAGGGTCGGTCTAGGGTTAGGGTTAAGGGACTGGGACGGTTTAGGGTCCAGGTGAGGGTACGGCAACGCTTTAGGGGGAGCGTGCGTGTGAGGGTGCGGGTTAGTGTTAGCCTACGGGTTAGGATTAGTGGATGGGTGAGGGTCAGGCTTCGGGGAAGGGTTAGGGTTAGGGTTCGGGCTAGGGTTAGGGTTAGGGGACGGGGACGGATAGGGTCCAGGTGAGTGTACGGCAACGCTTTAGGGGGAGCGTGTGTGTGAGGGCGCGGGTTAGTGTTAGCGTACGGGTTAGGATTAGGGGACGGGTGAGGGTCATGCATCGGCGAAGGTTTAGGGTTAGGGTTCGGCCTAGGTTTAGGGTTAGGGGACGGGGACGGTTTAGGGTCCAGGTGAGGGTACGGCAATGCTTTAGGGGGAGCGTGCGTGTGAGGTCGCGGGTTAGTGTTAGTTACGGCTTAGGATTAGGGGACGGGTGCGGGTCAGGCTTCGGGGAAGTGTTAGGGTTAGGGTTCAGGCTAGGGTGAGGGTTAGGGGACGGGGACGGTTTAGTGTCCAGGTGAGGGTACGGCAATGCTTTAGGGGGAGCGTGCGTGTGAGGGCAAGAGTTAGTGTTAGTGTACGGGTTAGGATTAAGGGACGGGTGAGGGTCAGGCTTCGGGGAAGGGTTAGGGTTAGGGTTCGGGCTAGGGTTAGGCTTAGGGGACAGGGATGGTTTAGGGTCCAGGTGAGGGTACGGCAACGCTTTAGGGGGAGCGTGCGTGTGAGGGCGCGGAGTAGTGTTAGCGTACGGGTTAGGATTAGGGGACGGGTGAGTGTCAGGCTTCGGGGAAGGGTTAAGGTTAGGGTTCGGACTAGGGTTAGGATTAGGGGACGGGGACGGTTTAGGGTCCAGGTGATGGTACGGCAACGCTTTAGGGGGATCGTGCGTGTGAGGGCGCGGGTTAGTGTTAACGTACGGGTTAGGATTAGGGGCAGGGTGAGGGTCAGGCTTCGGGGAAGTGTTAGGGTTAGGGTTCGGGCTAGGGTTAGGGTTAGGGGACGGGGACGGTTTAGGGTCCAGGTGAGGGTACGGCAATGCTTTAGGGGGAGCGTGCGTGTGAGGGCGCGGGTTAGTTTTAGCGTACGAGTTAGGATTAGGGGACGGGTGAGGGTCATGCTTCGGGGAAGGGTTAGGGTTAGGGTTCGGGCTAGGGTCAGGGTTAGGGGACGGGGACGGTTTAGGGTCCAGGTGAGGGTACGGCAACGATTTAGGGGGAGCGTGCGTGTGAGGGCGCGGGTTAGTGTTAGCGTACGGGTTAGGATTAGGGGACGGGTGAGGGTCAGGCTTCGGTGTAGGGTTAGGGTTACGGTTCGGGCTAGGTTTAGGGTTAGGGGACGGGGATGGTTTAGGGTCCAGGTGAGGGTACGGCAACGCTTTAGGGGGAGCGTGCATGTGAGGGCGTGGGTTAGTGTTAGCGTATGGGTTAGGATTAGGGGACGGGTGAGGGTCAGGCTTCGGGGAAGCGTTAGGGTTAGGGTTCGGGCTAGGGTTAGGGTTAGGGGACGGGGACGGTTTAGGGTCCAGGTGAGGGTACGGTAACGCTTTAGGGGGAGCGTGCGTGTGAGGGCGCGGGTTAGTGTTAGCGTACGGGTTAGGATTAGGGGACGGGTGAGGGTCAGGCTTCGGGGAAGGGTTAGGGTTAGGGTTCGGGCTAGGGTTAGGGTTAGGGGACGGGGACGGTTTAGGGTCCAGGTGAGGGTACGGCAACGCTTTAGGGGGAGCGTGGGTGTGAGGGCGTGGGTTAGTGTTAGCGTACGGGTTAGGATTAGGGGACGGGTGAGGGTCAGGCTTCGGGGAAGTGTTAGGGTTAGGGTTCGGGCTAGGGTTAGGGTTAGGGGACGGGACGGTTTAGGGTCCAGGTGAGGGTACGGCAACGCTTTAGGGGGAGCGTGCGTGTGAGGGCGCGGGTTAGTGTTAGCGTATGGGTTAGGATTAGGGGACGGGTGAGGGTCAGGCTTCGGGGAAGGGTTAGGATTAGGGTTCGGGCTAGGGTTAGGGGACGGGGACGGGGACGGTTTAGGGTCCAGGTGAGGGTACGGCAACGCTTTAGGGGGAGCGTGCGTGTGAGGGCGCGGGTTAGTGTTAGCGTACGGCTTAGGATTAGGGGACGGGAGAGGTTCAGGCTTCAGGGAAGGGTTAGGGTTATGGTTCGGGCTAGGGTTAGAGTTAGGGGACGGGGACGGTTTAGGGTCCAGGTGAGGGTACGGCAACGCTTTAGGGGGAGCGTGCGTGTGAGGGCGCGGGTTAGTGTTAGCGTACGGGTTAGGATTAGGGGACGGGTGAGGGTCAGGCTTCGGGGAAGGGTTAGGGTTAGGGTTCGGGCTAGGGTTAGGGTTAGGACCGCGGACGGTTTAGGGTCCAGGTGCGGGTACGTCAACGCTTTAGGGGGAGCGTGCGTGTGAGGACGCGGGTTAGTGTTAGCGTACGGGTTAGGATTATGGGACGGGGGAGGGTCAGGCTTCGGGGAAGGGTTAGGGTTAGGGTTCGGGCTAGGGTTAGGGTTAGGGGACGGGGACGGTTTAGGGTCCAGGGGAGGGTACGGCAACGCTTTAGGGGGAGCGTGCGTGTGAGGGCGTGGGTTAGTGTTAGCGTACGGGTTAAGATTAGGGGACGGGTGAGGGTCAGGCTTTGGGGAAGGGTTAGGGTTAGGGTTCGGGCTAGGGTTAGGTTTAGGGGACGGGGACGGTTTAGGGTCCAGGTGAGGGTATGGCAACGCTTTAGGGGGAGAGTGCGTGTGAGGGCTCGGGTTAGTGTTAGTGTACGGGTTAGGATTAGGGGACGGGTGAGGGTCAGGCTTCGGGGAAGGATTAGGGTTAGGGTTCGGGCTAGGATTAGGGTTAGGGGACGGGGACGGTTTAGGGTCCAGGTGAGGGTACGGCAACGCTTTAGGGGGAGCATGCGTGTGAGGGCGCGGGTTAGTGTTGGCGTACGGGTTAGGATTAGGGTACGGGTGAGGGTCAGGCTTTGGGGAAGGGTTAGGGTAAGGGTTCGGGCTAGGGTTAGGGTTAGGGGACGGGGACGGTTTAGGGTCCAGGTGAGGGTACGGCAACGCTTTAGGGGGAGCGTGCGTGTGAGGGCGCGGGTTAGTGTTAGCGTACGGGTTAGGATTAGGGGACGGGTGAGGGTCAGGCTTCGGGGAAGGGTTAGGGTTACGGTTCGGGCTAGGGTTAGGCTTAGGGGACGTGGATGGTTTAGGGTCCAGGTGAGGGTACGGCAACGCTTTAGGGGGAGCGTGCATGTGAGGGCGTGGGTTAGTGTTAGCGTACGGGTTAGGATTAGGGGACGGGTGAGGGTCAGGCTTCGGGGAAGCGTTAGAGTTAGGGTTCGGGCTAGGGTTAGGGTTAGGGGACGGGGACGGTTTAGGGTCCAGGTGAGGGTACGGCAACGCTTTAGGGGGAGCGTGCGTGTGAGGGCGCGGGTTAGTGTTAGCGTACGGGTTAGGATTAGGGGACGGGTGAGGGTCAGGCTTCGGGGAAGGGTTAGGGTTAGGGTTCGGGCTAGGGTTAGGGTTAGGGGACGGGGACGGTTTAGGGTCCAGGTGAGGGTACGGCAACGCTTTAGGGGGAGCGTGTGTGTGAGGGCGCGGTTTAGTGTTAGTGTTAGGGTTAGGATTAGTGGATGGGTGAGGGTCAGGCTTCGGGGAAGGGTTAGGGTTAGGGTTCGGGCTAGGGTCAGGGTTAGGGGACGGGGACGGTTTAGGGTCCAGGTGAGGGTACGGCAACGCTTTAGGGGGAGCGTGCGTGTGAAGGCGCGGGGTAGTGTTAGCGTACGGGTTAGGATTAGGGGACGGGTGAGGGTCAGACTTCGGGGAAGGGTTAGGGTTAAGGTCGGTCTAGGGTTAGGGTTAAGGGACTGGGACGGTTTAGGGTCCAGGTGAGGGTACGGCAACGCTTTAGGGGGAGCGTGCGTGTGAGGGTGCGGGTTAGTGTTAGCCTACGGGTTAGGATTAGTGGATGGGTGAGGGTCAGGCTTCGGGGAAGGGTTAGGGTTAGGGTTCGGGCTAGGGTTAGGGTTAGGGGACGGGGACGGATAGGGTCCAGGTGAGTGTACGGCAACGCTTTAGGGGGAGCGTGTGTGTGAGGGCGCGGGCTAGTGTTAGCGTACGGGTTAGGATTAGGGGACGGGTGAGGGTCATGCATCGGGGAAGGGTTAGGGTTAGGGTTCGGGCTAGGGTTAGGGTTAGGGGACGGGGACGGTTTAGGGTCCAGGTGAGGGTACGGCAATGCTTTAGGGGGAGCGTGCGTGTGAGGTCGCGGGTTAGTGTTAGCGTACGGGTTAGGATTAGGGGACGGGTGAGGGTCAGGCTTCGGGGAAGGATTAGGGTTAGGGTTCGGGCTAGGGTTAGGTTTAGGGGACGGGGACGGTTTAGGGTCCAGGTGAGGGTACGGCAACGCTTTAGGGGGAGCGTGCATGTGAGGGTGCGGGTTAGTGTTAGCTTACGGTTTAGGATTAGGAGACGGTTGAGGGTCATGCTTCGGGGAAGAGTTAGGGTTAGGGTTCGGGCTAGGGTTAGGGTTAGGGGACGGGGACGGTTTAGGGTCCAGGTGAGGGTACGGCAACGCTTTAGGGGGAGCGTGCGTGTGAGGGCGCGGGGTAGTGTTAGCGTACGGGTTAGGATTATGGGACGGGTGAGGGTCAGGCTTCGGGGAAGGCTTAGGGTTAGGGTTCGGGCTAGGGTTAGGGTAAGGTGACGGGGACGGTTTAGGGTCCAGGTGAGGGTACGGCAACGCTTTAGGGGGAGCGTGCCTGTGAGGGCGCGGGTTAGTGTTAGCGTACGGGTTAGGATTAGGGGACGGGTGAGGGTCAGGCTTCGGGGAAGGGTTAGGGTTAGGGTTCGGGCTAGGGTTAGGATTAGGGGACGGGGATCGTTTAGGGTCCAGGTGAGGGTACGGCAACGCTTTAGGGGGAGAGTGCGTGTGAGACCGCGGGTTAGTGTTAGTTACGGCTTAGGATTAGGGGACGGGTCCGGGTCAGGCTTCGGGGAAGTGTTAGGGTTAGGGTTCAGGCTAGGGTGAGGGTTAGGGGACGGGGACGGTTTAGTGTCCAGGTGAGGGTACGGCAACGCTTTAGGGGGAGCGTGCGTGTGAGGGCAAGGGTTAGTGTTAGTGTACGGGTTAGGATTAAGGGACGGGTGAGGGTCAGGCTTCGGGGAAGGGTTAGGGTTAGGGTTCGGGCTAGGGTTAGGCTTAGGGGACAGGGATGGTTTAGGGTCCAGGTGAGGGTACGGCAACGCTTTAGGGGGAGCGTGCGTGTGAGGGCGCGGGGTAGTGTTAGCGTACGGGTTAGGATTAGGGGACGGGTGAGGGTCAGGCTTCGGGGAAAGGTTAAGGTTAGGGTTCGGACTAGGGTTAGGATTAGGGGACGGGGACGGTTTAGGGTCCAGGTGATGGTACGGCAACGCTTTAGGGGGAGCGTGCGTGTGAGGGCGCGGGTTAGTGTTAACGTACGGGTTAGGATTAGGGGCAGGGTGAGGGTCAGGCTTCGGGGAAGTGTTAGGGTTAGGGTTCGGGCTAGGGTTAGGGTTAGGGGACGGGGACGGTTTAGGGTCCAGGTGAGGGTACGGCAATGCTTTAGGGGGAGCGTGCGTGTGAGGGCGCGGGTTAGTGTTAGCGTACGAGTTAGGATTAGGGGACGGGTGAGGGTCATGCTTCGGGGAAGGGTTAGGGTTAGGGTTCGGGCTAGGGTTAGGGTTAGGTGACGGGGACGGTTTAGGGTCCAGGTGAGGGTACGGCAACGCTTTAGGGGGAGCGTGCATGTGAGGGCACGGGGTAGTGTTAGCGTACGGGTTAGGATTAGGGGACGGGTGAGGGTCAGGCTTCGGGGAAGGGTTAGGGTTAGGGTTCGGACTAGGGTCAGGGTTAGGGGACGGGGACGGTTTAGGGTCCAGGTGAGGGTACGGCAACGCTTTAGGGGGAGCGTGCGTGTGAGGGGGTGGGTTAGTGTTAGCGTACGGTTTAGGATTAGGGGACGGGTGAGGGTCAGGCTTCGGGGAAGGGTTAGGGTTAGGGTTCGGGCTAGGGTCAGGGTTAGGGGACGGGGACGGTTTAGGGTCCAGGTGAGGGTACGGCAACGCTTTAGGGGGAGCGTGCGTGTGAGGGCGCGGGTTAGTGTTAGCGTACGAGTTAGCATTAGGGGACGGGTGAGGGTCATGCTTCGGGGAAGCGTTAGGGTTAGGGTTCGGGCTAGGGTTAGGGTTAGGTGACGGGGACGGTTTAGGGTCCAGGTGAGGGTACGGCAACGCTTTAGGGGGAGTGTGCATGTGAGGGCGCGGGGTAGTGTTAGCGTACGGGTTAGGATTATGTGACGGGTGAGGGTCAGGCTTCGGGGAAGGGTTAGGGTTAGGGTTCGGACTAGGGTTAAGGTTAGGGGACGGGGACGGTTTAGGGTCCAGGTGAGGGTACGGCAACGCTTTAGGGGGAGCGTGCGTGTGAGGGCAAGGGTTAGTGTTAGCGTACGGGTTAGGATTAGGGGACGGGTGAGGGTCATGCTTCGGGGAAGGGTTAGGGTTAGGGTTCGGGCTAGGGTTAGGGTTAGGGTACGGGGACGGTTTAGGGTCCAGGTGAGGGTACGGCAATGCTTTAGGGGGAGCGTGCGTGTGAGGGCGCGGGTTAGTGTTAGCGTACGGGTTAGGATTAGGGGACGGGTGAGGGTCAGGCTTCGGGGAAGGATTAGGGTTAGGGTTCGGGCTAGGGTTAGGTTTAGGGGACGGGGACGGTTTAGGGTCCAGGTGAGGGTACGGCAACGCTTTAGGGGGAGCGTGCATGTGAGGGTGCGGGTTAGTGTTAGCGTACGGGTTAGGATTAGGAGAAGGTTGAGGGTCATGCTTCGGGGAAGGGTTAGGGTTAGGGTTCGGGCTAGGGTTAGGGTTAGGGGACGGGGACGGTTTAGGGTCCAGGTGAGGGTACGGCAACGCTTTAGGGGTAGCGTGCGTGTGAGGGCACGGGGTAGTGTTAGCGTAAGGGTTAGGATTATGGGACGGGTGAGGGTCAGGCTTCGGGGAAGGCTTAGGGTTAGGGTTCGGGCTAGGGTTAGGGTAAGGTGACGGGGCCGGTTTAGGGTCCAGGTGAGGGTACGGCAACGCTTTAGGGGGAGCGTGCATGTGAGGGCGTGGGTTAGTGTTAGCGTACGGGTTAGGATTAGG
Source organism: Delphinus delphis (assembly GCF_949987515.2). Taxonomy (NCBI): domain Eukaryota; kingdom Metazoa; phylum Chordata; class Mammalia; order Artiodactyla; family Delphinidae; genus Delphinus; species Delphinus delphis. Next base: position 55,528 of record NC_082690.1, on the reverse strand, counting down.
GGACGGGTGAGGGTCAGGCTTCGGGGAAGTGTTAGGGTTAGGGTTCGGGCTAGGGTTAGGGTTAGGAGACGGGACGGTTTAGGGTCCAGGTGAGGGTACGGCAACGCTTTAGGGGGAGCGTGCGTGTGAGGGCGCGGGTTAGTGTTAGCGTACGTGTTAGGTTTAGGGAACGGGTGAGGGTCAGGCTTCGTGGAAGGGTTAGGGTTAGGGTTCGGGCTAGGGTTAGGGTTAGGGGACGGGGACGGTTTAGGGTCCAGATGAGGGTACGGCAACGCTTTAGGGGGAGCGTGCGTGTGAGGGCGAGGGTTAGTGTTAGCTTACGGGTTAGGATTAGGGGACGGGTGAGGGTCATGCTTCGGGGAAAGGTTAGGGTTAGGGTTCGGGCTACGGATAGGGTTAGGGGACGGGGACGGTTTAGGGTAAATGTGAGTGTACGGCAACGCTTTAGGGGGAGCGTGCGTGTGAGGGCGCGGGTTAGTGTTAGCGTACGGGTTAGGATTAGGGGACGGGTGAGGGTCAGGCTTCGGGGAAGGGTTAGGGTTAGGGTTAGGGGACGGGGACGGTTTAGGGTCCAGGTGAGGGTACGGCAACGCTTTAGGGGAAGCGTGCGTTTGAGGGCGCGGGGTAGTGTTAGCGTACGGGTTATTATTAGGGGACGGGTGAGGGTCAGGCTTCGGGGAAGGGTTAGGGTTATGGTTCGGGCTACGGTTAGGGTAAGGTGACGGGGACGGTTTAGGGTCCAGGTGAGGGTACGGCAACGCTTTAGGGGGAGCGTGCGTGTGAGGGCGCGGGGTAGTGTTAGCGTACGGGTTAGGATTATGGGACGGGTGAGGGTCAGGCTTCGGGGAAGGCTTAGGGTTAGGGTTCGGGCTAGGGTTAGGGTAAGGTGACGGGGACGGTTTAGGGTCCAGGTGAGGGTACGGCAACGCTTTAGGGGGAGCGTGCGTGTGAGGGCGCGGGTTAGTGTTAGCGTACGGGTTAGGATTAGGGGACGGGTGAGGGTTAGGCTTCGGGGTAGGGTTAGGGTTACGGTTCGGGCTAGGGTTAGGGTTAGGGGACGGGGATGGTTTAGGGTCCAGGTGAGGGTACGGCAATGCTTTAGGGGGAGCGTGCATGTGAGGGCGTGGGTTAGTGTTAGCTTATGGGTTAGGATTAGGGGACGGGTGAGGGTCAGGCTTCGGGGAAGCGTTAGGGTTAGGGTTCGGGCTAGGGTTAGGGTTAGGGGACGGGGACGGTTTAGGGTCCAGGTTAGGGTACGGTAACGCTTTAGGGGGAGCGTGCGTGTGAGGGCGCGGGTTAGTGTTAGCGTACGGGTTAGGATTAGGGGACGGGTGAGGGTCAGGCTTCGGGGAAGGGTTAGGGTTAGGGTTCAGGCTAGGGTTAGGGTTAGGGGACGGGGACGGTTTAGGGTCCAGGTGAGGGTACGGCAACGCTTTAGGGGGATCGTGGGTGTGAGGGTGTGGGTTAGTGTTAGCGTACGGGTTAGGATTAGGGGACGGGTGAGGGTCAGGCTTCGGGGAAGTGTTAGGGTTAGGGTTCGGGCTAGGGTTAGGGTTAGGGGATGGGGACGGTTTAGGGTCCAGGTAAGAGTACGGCAACGCTTTAAGGGGAGCGTGCGTGTGAGCACGAGGGTTAGTGTTAGCGTACGTGTTAGGTTTAGGGAACGGGTGAGGGTCAGGCTTCGTGGAAGGGTTAGGGTTAGGGTTCGGGCTAGGGTTAGGGTTAGGGGACGGGGACGGTTTAGGGTCCAGGTGAGGGTACGGCAACGCTTTAGGGGGAGCGTGCGTGTGAGGGCCAGGGTTAGTGTTAGCTTACGGGTTAGGATTAGGGGACGGGTGAGGGTCAGGCTTCGGGGAAGGGTTAGGGTTAGGGTTCGGGATAGGGTTAGGGTTAGGGGACGGGGACGGTTTAGGGTCCAGGTGAGTGTACGGCAACGCTTTAGGGGGAGCGTGCGTGTGAGGGCGCGGGTTAGTGTTAGCGTACGTGTTAGGATTAGGGGACGGGTGAGGGTCAGGCTTCGGGGAAGGGTTAGGGTTAGGGTTAGGGGACGGGGACGGTTTAGGGTCCAGGTGAGGGTACGGCAACGCTTTAGGGGAAGCGTGCGTGTGAGGGCGCGGGGTAGTGTTAGTGTACGGGTTAGGATTAGGGGACGGGTGACGGTCAGGCTTCGGGGAAGGGTTAGGGTTATGGTTCGGGCTAGGGATAGGGTTAGGGGACGAGGACGGTTTAGGGTCCAGGTGAGGATACGGCAACGCTTTAGGGGGAGCGTGCGTGTGAGGGCGCGGGGTAGTGTTAGCGTACGGGTTAGGATTATGGGACGGGTGAGGGTCAGGCTTCGGGGAAGGCTTAGGGTTAGGGTTCGGGCTAGGGATAGGGTAAGGTGACGGGGACGGTTTAGGGTCCAGGTGAGGGTACGGCAACGCTTTAGGGGGAGCGTGCGTGTGAGGGCGCGGGTTAATGTTAGCGTACGGGTTAGGATTAGGGGACGGGTGAGGGTCAGGCTTCGGGGTAGGGTTAGGGTTACGGTTCGGGCTAGGGTTAGGGTTAGGGGCGGGGATGGTTTAGGGTCCAGGTGAGGGTACGGCAACGCTTTAGGGGGAGCGTGCATGTGAGGGCGTGGGTTAGTGTTAGCGTATGGGTTAGGATTAGGGGACGGGTGAGGGTCAGGCTTCGGGGAAGCGTTAGGGTTAGGGTTCGGGCTAGGGTTAGGGTTAGGGGACGGGGACGGTTTAGGGTCCAGGTGAGGGTACGGTAACGCTTTAGGGGGAGCGTGCGTGTGAGGGCGCGGGTTAGTGTTAGCGTACGGGTTAGGATTAGGGGACGGGTGAGGGTCAGGCTTCGGGGAAGGGTTAGGGTTAGGGTTCGGGCTAGGGTTAGGGTTAGGGGACGGGGACGGTTTAGGGTCCAGGTGAGGGTACGGCAACGCTTTAGGGGGAGCGTGGGTGTGAGGGCGCGGTTTAGTGTTAGCGTACGGGTTAGGATTAGGGGACGGTTGAGGGTCAGGCTTCGGGGAAGGGTTAGGGTTAGGGTTCGGGCTAGGGTTAGGGTTAGGGGACGGGGACGGTTTAGGGTCCAGGTGAGGGTACGGCAACGCTTTAGGGGGAGCGTGCGTGTGAGGGCGCGGGTTAGTGTTAGCGTACGGGTTAGGATTAGGGGACGGGTGAGGGTCAGGCTTCGGGGAAGGGTTAGGTTTAGGGTTCGGGCTAGGGTTAGGGTTAGGTGATGGGGACGGTTTAGGGTCCAGGTAAGAGTACGGCAACGCTTTAAGGGGAGCGTGCGTGTGAGCACGAGGGTCAGTGTTAGCGTACGTGTTAGGTTTAGGGAACGTGTGAGGGTCAGGCTTCGTGGAAGGGTTAGGGTTAGGGTTCGGGCTAGGGTTAGGGTTAGGGGACGGGGACGGTTTAGGGTCCAGGTGAGGGTACGGCAACACTTTAGGGGGAGCGTGCGTGTGAGGGCGAGGGTTAGTGTTAGCTTACGGGTTAGGATTAGGGCACGGGTGAGTGTCAGGCTTCGGGGAAGGGTTAGGGTTAGGGTTCGGGCTAGGGTTAGGGTTAGGGGACGGGGACCGTTTAGGGTCCAGGTGAGTGTACGGCAACACTTTAGGGGGAGCGTGCGTGTGAGGGCGCGGGTTAGTGTTAGCGTACGGGTTAGGATTAGGGGACGGGTGAGGGTCAGGCTTCGGGGAAGGGTTAGGTTTAGGGGACGGGGACGGGGACGGTTTAGGTTCCAGGTGAGGGTACGGCAACGCTTTAGGGGGAGCGTGCATGTGAGGGCGCGGGTTAGTGTTAGCGTACGGGTTAGGATTAGGGGACGGGAGAGGGTCAGGCTTCGGGGAAGGGTTAGGGTTAGGGTTCGGGCTAGGGTTAGGGTTAGGGGACGGGGACGGTTTAAGGTCCAGGTGAGGGTACGGCAACGCTTTAGGGGGAGCGTGCGTGGGAGGGCGCGGGTTAGTGTTAGCGTACGGGTTAGGATTAGGGGACGGGTGAGGGTCAGGCTTCGGGGAAGTGTTAGGGTTAGGGTTCGGGCTAGGGTTAGGGTTAGGGGATGGGGACGGTTTAGGGTCCAGGTGAGGGTACGGCAACGCTTTAGGGGGAGCGTGCGTGTGAGGGCGCGGGTTAGTGTTAGCGTACGGAATAGGATTAGGGGACGGGTGAGGGTCAGGCTTCAGGGAAGGGTTAGGGTTAGGGTTCGGGCTAGGGTTACGGTTAGCGGACGGGGACGGTTTAGGGTCCAGGTGAGGGTACGGCAACGCTTTAGGGGGAGCGTGCGTGTGAGGGCGCGGGTTAGTGTTAGCGTACGGGTTAGGATTAGGGGACGGGTGAGGGTCAAGCTTTGGGGAAGGGTTAGGGTAAGGGTCGGGCTAGGGTTAGGGTTAGGGGACGGGGACGGTTTAGGGTCCAGGTGAGGGTACGGCAACGCTTTAGGGGGAGCGTGCGTGTGAGGGTGCGGGTTAGTGTTAACGTACGGGTTAGGATTAGGGGACGGGTGAGGGTCAGGCTTCGGGGAAGGGTTAGGGTTAGGGTTCGGGCTAGGGTTAGGGTTAGGGGACGGGGACGATTTAGGGTCCAGGTGAGGGTACGGCAACGCTTTAGGGGGAGCGTGTGTGTGAGGGCGCGGGTTAGTGTTAGCGTACGGGTTAGGATTAGGGGACGGGTGAGGGTCAGGCTTCGGGGAAGGGTTAGGGTTAGGGTTCGGGCTAGGTTTAGGGTTAGGGGACGGGGACGGTTTAGGGTCCAGGTGAGCGTACGGCAACGCTTTAGGGGGAGCGTACGTGTGAGGGCGCGGGTTAGTGTTAGCGTACGGGTTAGGATTAGGGGACGTGTGAGGGTCAGGCTTCGGGGAAGTGTTAGGGTTAGGGTTCGGGCTAGGGTTACGGTTAGGGGACGGGGACAGTTTAGGGTCCAGGTGAGGGTACGGCAACGCTTTAGGGGGAGCGTGCGTGTGAGGGCGTGTGTTAGTGTTAGCGTGCGGGTTAGGATTAGGGGACGGGTGAGGGTCATGCTTCGGGGAAGGGTTAGGGTTAGGGTTCGGGCTAGGGTTAGGGTTAGGGGACGGGGACGGTTTACGGTCCAGGTGAGGGTACGGCAACGCTTTAGGGGGAGCGTGCGTGTGAGGGCGCGGGTTAGTGTTAGCGGACGGGTTAGGATTAGGGGACGGGTGAGGGTCAGGCTTCGGGGAAGGGTTAGGGTTAGGATTCGGGCTAGGGTTAGGGTTAGGGTACGGGGACGGTTTAGGGTCCAGGTGAGGGTACGGCAACGTTTAGGGGGAGCGTGTGTGTGAGGGCGTGGGTTAGTGTTAGCGTACGGGTTAGGATTAGGGGACGGGTGAGGGTCAGGCTTCGGGGAAGGGTTAGGGTTAGGGTTCGGGCTAGGGTTAGGGTTAGGGGACGGGGACGGTTTAGGGTCCACGTGAGGGTACGGCAACGCTTTAGGGGGAGCGAGCGTGTGAGGGCGCGGGTTAGTGTTAGCGTACGGGTTAGGATTAGGGGACGGGTGAGGGTCAGGCTTCGGGGAAGGGTTAGGGTTAGGGTTCGGGCTAGGGTTAGGGTTAGGGGACGGGGACGGTTTAGGGTCCAGGTGAGGGTACAGCAACTCTTTAGGGGGAGCGTGGGTGTGAGGGCGCGGGTTAGTGTTAGCGTACGGGTTAGGATTAGGGGACGGGTGAGGGTCAGGCTTCGGGGAAGGGTTAGGGTTAGGGTTCGGGCTAGGGTTAGGGTTAGGGGACGGGGACGGTTTAGGGTCCAGGTGAGGGTACAGCAACGCTTTAGGGGGAGCGTGCGTGTGAGGGCGTGGGTTAGTGTTAGCGTACGAGTTAAGATTAGGGGACGGGTGAGGGTCAGGCTTCGGGGAAGTGTTAGGGTTAGGGTTCGGGCTAGGGTTAGGGTTAGGGGACGGGGACGGTTTAGGGTCCAGGTGAGGGTACGGCAACGCTTTAGGGGGAGGGTACGTGTGAGGGCGCGGGTTAGTGTTAGCGTACGGGTTAGGATTAGGTGACGGGTGAGGGTCAGGCTTCGGGGAAGAGTTAGGGTTAGGGTTCGTGCTAGGGTTAGGGTTAGAGGACGGGGACGGTTTAGGGTCCAGGTGAGGGTACGGCAACGCTTTAGGGGGAGCGTGCATGTGAGGGCGTGTGTTAGTGTTAGTGTACGGGTTAGGATTAGGGGACGGGTGAGGGTCAGGCTTCGGAGAAGGGTTAGGGTTAGGGTTCGGGCTAGGGTTAGGGTTAGGGGACGGGGACGGTTTAGGGTCCAGGTGAGGGTACGGCAACGCTTTAGGGGGAGCGTGCGTGTGAGGGGGCGGGTTAGTGTTAGCGTACGGGTTAAGATTAGGGGACGGGTGAGGGTCAGGCTTCGGGGAAGGGTTAGGGTTAGGGTTCGGGCTAGGGTTAGGGTTAGGGGACGGGGACAGTTTAGGGTCCAGGTGAGGGTACAGCAACGCTTTAGGGGGAGAGTGCGTGTGAGGGCGCGGGTTAGTGTTAGCGTACGGGTTAGGATTAGGGGACGGGTGAGGGTCAGGTTTCGGGGAAGGGTTAGAATTACGGTTCGGGCTAGGGTTAGGGTTAGGGGACGGGGATGGTTTAGGGTCCAGGTGAGGGTACGGCAACGCTTTAGGGGGAGCGTGCGTGTGAGGGCGCGGGTTAGTGTTAGCGTACGAGTTAGGATTAGGGGACAGGTGAGGGTCAGGCTTCGGGGAAGGGTTAGGGTTAGGGTTAGGGGACGGGGACGGTTTAGGGTCCAGGTGAGGGTACGGCAACGCTTTAGGGGAAGCGTGCGTGTGAGGGCGCGGTGTAGTGTTAGCGTACGGGTTAGGTTTAGGGGACGGGTGACGGTCAGGCTTCGGGGAAGGGTTAGGGTTAGGGTTCGGGCTAGGGTTAGGGTTAGGGGACGGGGATGGTTTAGGGTCCAGGAGAGGGTACGGCAACGCTTTAGGGGGATCGTGCATGTGAGGGCGCGGTTTAGTGTTAGCGTACGGGTTAGGATTAGGGGACGGGTGAGGGTCAGGCTTCGGGGAAGGGTTAGGGTTAGGGTTTGGGCTAGGGTTAGGGTTAGGGGACGGGGACGGTTTAGGGTCCAGGTGAGGGTACGGCAACGCTTTAGGGGGAGCGTGCATGTGAGGGCGCGGGTTAGTGTTAGCGTACGGGTTAGGATTAGGGGACGGGTGAGGGTCAGGCTTCGGGGAAGGTTTAGGGTTAGGGTTCGGGCTAGGTTTAGGGTTAGGGGACGGGGACGGTTTAGGGTCCAGGTGATGGTACGGCAACGCTTTATGGGGAGCGTGCGTGTGAGGGCGTGGGTTAGTGTTAGCGTAAGGCTTAGGATTAGGGGACGGGTGAGGGTCAGGCTTCGGGGAAGGGTTAGGTTTAGGGTTCGGGCTAGGGTTAGGGTTAGGGGATGGGGACGGTTTAGGGTCCAGGTAAGAGTACGGCAACGCTTTAAGGGGAGCGTGCGTGTGAGCGCGAGGGTTAGTGTTAGCGTACGTGTTAGGTTTAGGGAACGGGTGAGGGTCAGGCTTCGGGGAAGGGTTAGGGTTAGGATTCGGGCTAGGGTTAGGGTTAGGGGACGGGGACGGTTTAGGGTCCAGGAGAGAGTACGGCAACGTTTTAGGGGGAGAGTGCGTGTGAGGGCGCGGGTTAGTGTTAGCGTACGGGTTAGGATTAGGGGACGGGTGAGGGTCAGGCTTCGGGGAAGGGTTAGGGTTAGGGTTCGGACTAGGTTTAGGGTTAGGGGACGGGGACGGTTTAGGGTCCAGGTGAGGGTACGGCAACGCTTTAGGGGTAGCGTGTGTGTGAGGGCGTGGGTTAGTGTTAGAGTACGGGTTAGGATTAGGGGACGGGTGAGTGTCAGGCTTCGGGGAAGGGTTATGGTTAGGGTTCGGGCTAGGGTTATGGTTAGGGGACGGGGACGGTTTAGGGTCCAGGTGAGGGTACGGCAACGCTTTAGGGGGAGCGTGCGTGTGAGGGCGCGGGTTAGTGTTAACGTACGGGTTAGGATTACGGGACGGGTGAGGGTCAGGCTTCGGGGAAGGGTTAGGGTTAGGGTTCGGGCTAGGGTTAGGGTTAGGGGACGGGGACGGTTTAGGGTCCAGGTGAGGGTACGGCAACGCTTTAGGGGGAGCGTGCGTGTGAAGGCGCGGGTTAGTGTTAGCGTACGGGTTAGGATTAGTGTACGGGTGAGGGTCATGCTTCGGGGAAAGGTTAGGTCTTGGGTTCGGGCTAGGGTAAGGGTTAGGGGACGGGGACGGTTTCGGGTCCAGGTGAGGGTACGGCAATGTTTTAGGGGGAGCGTGCGTGTGAGGGCGCGGGGTAGTGTTAGCGTACGGCTTAGGATTATGGGACGGGTGAGGGTCAGGCTTCGGGGAAGGGTTAGGTTTAGGGTTCGGGCTAGGGTTAGGGTTAGGGGACAGGGACTGTTTAGGGTCCAGGTGAGGGTACGGCAACGCTTTAGGGGGAGAGTGCGTGTGAGGGCGCGGGTTAGTGTTAGCGTACGGGTTAGGATTAGTGGATGGGTTAGGGTCAGGTTTCGGGGAAGGGTTAGGGTTAGAGTTCGGGCTAGGGTTAGGGTTAGGGGACGTGGACGGTTTAGGGTCCAGGAGAGGGTACGGCAACGTTTTAGGGGGAGCGTGCGTGTGAGGGCGCGGGTTAGTGTTAGCGTACGGGTTAGGATTAGGGGACGGGTGAGGGTCAGGCTTCGGGGAAGGGTTAGGAATAGGGTTCGGGCTAGGGTTAGATTTAGGTGACGGGGACGGTTTAGGGTCCAGGTGAGGGTACGGCAACGCTTTAGGGGGAGCGTGCGTGTGAGGGCGCTGGGTAGTGTTAGCGTACGGGTTAGGATTAGGGGAGGGGTGAGGGTCAGGCTACGGGGAAGGGTTAGGGTTAGGGTTCGGGCTAGGGTTAGGGTTAAGGGACTGGGACGGTTTAGGGTCCAGATGAGGGTACGGCAACGCTTTAGGGGGAGCGTGCGTGTGAGGGCGCGGTTTAGTGTTAGCGTACGGGTTAGGATTAGTGGATGGGTGAGGGTCAGGCTTCGGGGAAGGGTTAGGGTTAGGGTTCGGGCTAGGGTCAGGGTTAGGGGACGGGGACGGTTTAGGGTCCAGGTGAGGGTACGGCAACGCTTTAGGGGGAGCGTGCGTGTGAGGGCGCGGGTTAGTGTTAGCGTACGAGTTAGGATTAGGGGACGGGTGAGGGTCAGCCTTTGGGGAAGGGTTAGGGTTAGGGTTCGGGCTAGGGTTAGGGTTAGGGGACGGGGACGGTTTAGGGTCCAGGTGCGGGTATGGCAACGCTTTTGGGGGAGAGTGCGTGTGAGGGCGCAGGTTAGTGTTAGCGTATGGGTTAGGATTAGGGGACGGGTGAGGGTCAGGCTTCGGGGAAGTGTTAGGTTTAGAGTTCGGGCTAGGGTTAGGGTTAGGGGACGGGGACGGTTTAGGGTCCAGGTGAGGGTACGGCAACGCTTTAGGGGGAGCGTGCGTGTGAGGGCGCGGGTTAGTGTTAGCGTACGGGTTAGGATTAGGGGACGGGTGAGGGTCAGGCTTTGGGGAAGGGTTAGGGTAAGGGTTCGGGCTAGGGTTAGGGTTAGGGGACGGGGACGGTTTAGGGTCCAGGTGAGGGTATGGCAACGCTTTAGGGGGAGCGTGCGTGTGAGGGCGCGGGTTAGTGTTAGCCTACGGGTTAGGATTAGGGGACGGGTGAGGGTCAGCCTTCGGGGAAGGGTTAGGGTTACGGTTCGGGTTAGGGTTAGGGTTAGGGGACGGGGATGGTTTAGGGTCCAGGTGAGGGTACGGCAACGCTTTAGGGGGAGCGTGCGTCTGAGGGCGCGGGTTAGTGTTAGCGTACGGGTTAGGATTAGGGGACGGGTGAGGGTCAGGCTTCGCGGTAGGGTTAGGGTTACGGTTCGGGCTAGGGTTAGGGTTAGGGGACGGGGATGGTTTAGGGTCCAGGTGAGGGTACGGCAACGCTTTAGGGGGAGCGTGCATGTGAGGGCATGGGTTAGTGTTAGCGTATGGGTTAGGATTAGGGGACGGGTGAGGGTCAGGCTTCGGGGAAGCGTTAGGGTTAGGGTTCGGGCTAGGGTTAGGGTTAGGGGACGGGGACGGTTTAGGGTCCAGGTGAGGGTACGGTAACGCTTTAGGGGGAGCGTGCGTGTGAGGGCGCGGGTTAGTGTTAGCGTACGGGTTAGGATTAGGGGACGGGTGAGGGTCAGGCTTCGGGGAAGGGTTAGGGTTAGGGTTCGGGCTAGGGTTAGGGTTAGGGGACGGGGACGGTTTAGGGTCCAGGTGAGGGTACGGCAACGCTTTAGGGGGAGCGTGGGTGTGAGGGCGTGGGTTAGTGTTAGCGTACGGGTTAGGATTGGGGACGGGTGAGGGTCAGGCTTCGGGGAAGTGTTAGGGTTAGGGTTAGGGCTAGGGTTAGGGTTAGGGGACGGAGACGGTTTAGGGTCAGGTGAGGGTACGGCAACGCTTTAGGGGGAGCGTGCGTGTGAGGGCGCGGGTTAGTGTTAGCGTACGTGTTAGGTTTAGGGAACGGGTGAGGGTCAGGCTTCGGGGAAGGGTTAGGGTTAGGGTTCGGGCTAGGGTAAGGGTTAGGGGACGGGGACGGTTTAGGGTCCAGGTGAGGGTACGGCAACGCTTTAGGGGGAGCGTGCGTGTGAGGGCGAGGGTTAGTGTTAGCTTACGGGTTAGGATTAGGGGACGGGTGAGGGTCAGGCTTCGGGGAAGGGTTAGGGTTAGGGTTCGGGCTAGGGTTAGGGTTAGGGGACGGGGATGGTTTAGGGTCCAGGTGAGTGTACGGCAACGCTTTAGGGGGAGCGTGCGTGTGAGGGCGCGGGTTAGTGTTAGCGTACGGGTTAGGATTAGGGGACGGGTGAGGGTCAGGCTTCAGGGAAGGGTTAGGGTTAGGGTTAGGGGACGGGGACGGTTTCGGGTCCAGGTGAGGGTACGGCAACGCTTTAGGGGAAGCGTGCGTTTGAGGGCGCGGAGTAGTGTTAGCGTACGGGTTAGGATTAGGGGACGGGTGAGGGTCAGGCTTCGGGGAAGGGTTAGGGTTATGGTTCGGGCTAGGGTTAGGGTTAGGGGACGGGGACGGTTTAGGGTCCAGGTGAGGGTACGGCAACGCTTTAGGGGGAGCGTGCGTGTGAGGGCGCGGGGTAGTGTTAGCGTACGGGTTAGGATTATGGGACGGGTGAGGGTCAGGCTTCGGGGAAGGCTTAGGGTTAGGGTTCGGGCTAGGGTTAGGGTAAGGTGACGGGGACGGTTTAGGTTCCAGGTGAGGGTACGGCAACGCTTTAGGGGGAGCGTGCGTGTGAGGGCGTGGGTTAGTGTTAGCGTACGGGTTAGGATTAGGGGACGGGTGAGGGTCAGGCTTCGGGGTAGGGTTAGGGTTACGGTTCGGGCTAGGATTAGGGTTAGGTGACGGGGATGGTTTAGGGTCCAGGTGAGGGTACGGCAACGCTTTAGGGGGAGCGTGCATGTGAGGGCGTGGCTTAGTGTTAGCGTATGGGTTAGGATTAGGGGAAGGGTGAGGGTCAGGCTTCGGGGAAGCGTTAGGGTTAGGGTTCGGGCTAGGGTTAGGGTTAGGGGACGGGGACGGTTTAGGGTCCAGGTTAGGGTACGGTAACGCTTTAGGGGGAGCGTGCGTGTGAGGGCGCGGGTTAGTGTTAGCGTACGGGTTAGGATTAGGGGACGGGTGAGGGTCAGGCTTCGGGGAAGGGTTAGGGTTAGGGTTCGGGCTAGGGTTAGGGTTAGGGGACGGGGACGGTTTAGGGTCCAGGTGAGGGTACGGCAACGCTTTAGGGGGAGCGTGGGTGTGAGGGCGTGGGTTAGTGTTAGCGTACGGGTTAGGATTAGGGGACGGGTGATGGTCAGGCTTCAGGGAAGTGTTAGGGTTAGGGTTCGGGCTAGGGTTAGGGTTAGGGGACGTGGACGGTTTAGGGTCCAGGTAAGAGTACGGCAACGCTTTAAGGGGAGCGTGCGTGTGAGCACGAGGGTTAGTGTTAGCGTACGTGTTAGGTTTAGGGGACGGGTGAGGGTCAGGCTTCGTGGAAGGGTTAGGGTTAGGGTTCGGGCTAGGGTTAGGGTTAGGGGACGGGGACGGTTTAGGGTCCAGGTGAGGGTACGGCAACGCTTTAGGGGGAGCGTGCGTGTGAGGGCGAGGGTTAGTGTTAGCTTACGGGTTAGGATTAGGGGACGGGTGAGGGTCAGGCTTCGGGGAAGGGTTAGTGTTATGGTTCGGGCTAGGGTTAGGGTTAGGGGACGGGGACGGTTTAGGGTCCAGGTGAGGGTATGGCAACGCTTTAGGGGGAGCGTGCGTGTGAGGGCGCGGGGTAGTGTTAGCGTACGGGTTAGGATTATGGGACGGGTGAGGGTCAGGCTTCGGGGAAGGCTTAGGGTTAGGGTTCGGGCTAGGGATAGGGTAAGGTGACGGGGACGGTTTAGGGTCCAGGTGAGGGTACGGCAACGCTTTAGGGGGAGCGTGCGTGTGAGGGCGCGGGTTAGTGTTAGCGTACGGGTTAGGATTAGGGGACGGGTGAGGGTCAGGATTCGGGGTAGGATTAGGGTTAGGGTTCGGGCTAGGGTTAGGGTTAGGGGATGGGGACGGTTTAGGGTCCAGGTAAGAGTACGGCAACGCTTTAAGGGGAGCGTGCGTGTGAGCGCGAGGGTTAGTGTTAGCGTACGTGTTAGGTTTAGGGAACGGGTGAGGGTCAGGCTTCGGGGAAGGGTTAGGGTTAGGATTCGGGCTAAGGTTAGGGTTAGGGGAAGGGGACGGTTTAGAGTCCAGGTGAGGGTACGGCAACACTTTAGGGAGAGAGTGCGTGTGAGGGCGCGGGTTAGTGTTAGTGTACGGGTTAGGATTAGTGGATGGGTGAGGGTCAGGCTCGGGGAAGGTTTAGGTTTAGAGTTCGGGCTAGGGTTAGGGTTAGGGGACGTGGACGGTTTAGGGTCCAGGAGAGGGTACGGCAACGTTTTAGGGGGAGCGTGCGTGTGAGGGCACGGGTTAGTGTTAGCGTACGGGTTAGGATTAGGGGACGGGTGAGGGTTAGGCTTCGGGGAAGGGTTAGGGTTAGGGTTCGGGCTAGGGTTAGATTTAGGTGACGGGGACAGTTTAGGGTCCAGGTGAGGGTACGGCAACGCTTTAGGGGGAGCGTGCGTGTGAGGGCGCGGTTTAGTGTTAGCGTACGGGTTAGGATTAGTGGATGGGTGAGGGTCAGGCTTCGGGGAAGAGTTAGGGTTAGGGTTCGGGCTAGGGTCAGGGTTAGGGGACGGGGACGGTTTAGGGTCCAGGTGAGGGTACGGCAACGTTTTAGGGGGAGCGTGCGTGTGAGGGCGCGGGTTAGTGTTAACGTACGGGTTAGGATTAGGGGATGGGTGAGGGTCATGCTTCGGGGAAGGGTTAGGGTTAGGGTTCGGGCTAGGGTTAGGGTTAGGTGACGGGGACGGTTTAGGGTCCAGGTGAGGGTACGGCAACGCTTTAGGGGGAGCGTGCGTGTGAGGGCGCGGGGTAGTGTTAGCGTACGGGTTAGGATTAGGGGACGGGTGAGGGTCAGGCTTCGGGGAAGGGTTAGGGTTAGGGTTCGGACTAGGGTTAGGGTTAGGGGACGGGGACGGTTTAGGGTCCAGGTGAGGGTACGGCAACGCTTTAGGGGGAGCGTGCGTGTGAGGGCGCGGGTTAGTGTTAACGTACGGGTTAGGATTAGGGGACGGTTGAGGGTCAGGCTTCGGGGAAGGGTTAGGGTTAGGGTTCGGGCTAGGGTTAGGGTTAGGGGACGGGGACGGTTTAGGGTTCAGGTGAGGGTACGGCAATGCTTTAGGGGGAGCGTGAGTGTGAGGGCGCGGGTTAGTGTTAGCGTACGAGTTAGGATTAGGGGACGGGTGAGGGTCATGCTTCGGGGAAGGGTTAGTGTTAGGGTTCGGGCTAGGGTTAGGGTTAGGTGACGGGGACGGTTTAGGGTCCAGGTGAGGGTACGGCAACGCTTTAGAGGGAGCGTGCGTGTGAGGGCGCGGGGTAGTGTTAGCGTACGGGTTAGGATTAGGGGACGGGTGAGGGTCAGGCTTCGGGGAAGGGTTAGGGTTAGGGTTCGGACTAGGGTTAGGGTTAGGGGACGGGGACGGTTTAGGGTCCAGGTGAGGGTACGGCAACGCTTTAGGGGGAGCGTGCGTGTGAGGGCGCGGGTTAGTGTTAACGTACGGGTTAGGATTAGGGGACGGGTGAGGGTCAGGCTTCGGGGAAGGGTTAGGGTTAGTGTTCGCCTAGGATTAGTGTTAGGGGACGGGGACGGTTTAGGGTCCAGGTGAGGGTACGGCAATGCTTTAGGGGGAGCGTGCGTGTGAGGGCGTGGGTTAGTGTTAGCGTACGGGTTAGGATTAGCGGACGGGTGAGGGTCAGGCTTCGGGGAAGGGTTAGGGTTAGGGTTCGGGCTAGGGTTAGGGTTAGGGGACGGGGATGGTTTAGGGTCCAGGTGAGTGTACGGCAACGCTTTAGGGGGAGCGTGCGTGTGAGGGCGCGGGTTAGTGTTAGCGTACGGGTTAGGATTAGGGGACGGGTGAGGGTCAGGCTTCAGGGAAGGGTTAGGGTTAGGGTTAGGGGACGGGGACGGTTTCGGGTCCAGGTGAGGGTACGGCAACGCTTTAGGGGAAGCGTGCGTTTGAGGGCGCGGAGTAGTGTTAGCGTACGGGTTAGGATTAGGGGACGGGTGAGGGTCAGGCTTCGGGGAAGGGTTAGGGTTATGGTTCGGGCTAGGGTTAGGGTTAGGGGACGGGGACGGTTTAGGGTCCAGGTGAGGGTACGGCAACGCTTTAGGGGGAGCGTGCGTGTGAGGGCGCGGGGTAGTGTTAGCGTACGGGTTAGGATTATGGGACGGTTGAGGGTCAGGCTTCGGGGAAGCCTTAGGGTTAGGGTTTTGGCTAGGGTTAGGGTAAGGTGACGGGGACGGTTTAGGGTCCAGGTGAGGGTACGGCAACGCTTTAGGGGGAGCGTGCGTGTGAGGGCGTGGGTTACTGTTAGCGTACGGGTTAGGATTAGGGGACGGGTGAGGGTCAGGCTTCGGGGTAGGGTTAGGGTTACGGTTCGGGCTAGGGTTAGGGTTAGGTGACGGGGATGGTTTAGGGTCCAGGTGAGGGTACGGCAACGCTTTAGGGGGAGCGTGCATGTGAGGGTGTGGGTTAGTGTTAGCGTATGGGTTAGGATTAGGGGACGGGTGAGGGTCAGGCTTCGGGGAAGCGTTAGGGTTAGGGTATGGGCTAGGGTTAGGGTTAGGGGACGCGGACGGTTTAGGGTCTAGGTTAGGGTACGGTAACGCTTTAGGGGGAGCGTGCGTGTGAGGGCGCGGGTTAGTGTTATCGTACGGGTTAGGATTAGGGGACGGGTGAGGGTCATGCTTCGGGGAAGGGTTAGGGTTAGGGTTCGGGCTAGGGTTAGGGTTAGGTGACGGGGACGGTTTAGGGTCCAGGTGAGGGTACGGCAACGCTTTAGGGGGAGCGTGCGTGTGAGGGCGCGGGGTAGTGTTAGCGTACG
Source organism: Delphinus delphis (assembly GCF_949987515.2). Taxonomy (NCBI): domain Eukaryota; kingdom Metazoa; phylum Chordata; class Mammalia; order Artiodactyla; family Delphinidae; genus Delphinus; species Delphinus delphis. The sequence goes on along the minus strand of NC_082690.1, from coordinate 40,033 downwards.
GGTTAGGATTAGGGGACGGGTGAGGGTCAGGCTTCGGGGAAGGGTTAGGGTTAGGGTTCGGACTAGGGTTAGGGTTAGGGGACGGGGACGGTTTAGGGTCCAGGTGAGGGTACGGCAACGCTTTAGGGGGAGCGTGCGTGTGAGGGCGCGGGTTAGTGTTAACGTACGGGTTAGGATTAGGGGACGGTTGAGGGTCAGGCTTCGGGGAAGGGTTAGGGTTAGGGTTCGGGCTAGGGTTAGGGTTAGGGGACGGGGACGGTTTAGGGTTCAGGTGAGGGTACGGCAATGCTTTAGGGGGAGCGTGAGTGCGAGGGCGCGGGTTAGTGTTAGCGTACGAGTTAGGATTAGGGGACGGGTGAGGGTCATGCTTCGGGGAAGGGTTAGGGTTAGGGTTCGGGCTAGGGTTAGGGTTAGGTGACGGGGACGGTTTAGGGTCCAGGTGAGGGTACGGCAACGCTTTAGAGGGAGCGTGCGTGTGAGGGCGCGGGGTAGTGTTAGCGTACGGGTTAGGATTAGGGGACGGGTGAGGGTCAGGCTTCGGGGAAGGGTTAGGGTTAGGGTTCGGACTAGGGTTAGGGTTAGGGGACGGGGACGGTTTAGGGTCCAGGTGAGGGTACGGCAACGCTTTAGGGGGAGCGTGCGTGTGAGGGCGCGGGTTAGTGTTAACGTACGGGTTAGGATTAGGGGACGGGTGAGGGTCAGGCTTCGGGGAAGGGTTAGGGTTAGTGTTCGCCTAGGATTAGTGTTAGGGGACGGGGACGGTTTAGGGTCCAGGTGAGGGTACGGCAATGCTTTAGGGGGAGCGTGCGTGTGAGGGCGCGGGTTAGTGTTAGCGTACGGGTTAGGATTAGCGGACGGGTGAGGGTCAGGCTTCGGGGAAGGGTTAGGGTTAGGGTTCGGGCTAGGGTTAGGGTTAGGGGACGGGGATGGTTTAGGGTCCAGGTGAGTGTACGGCAACGCTTTAGGGGGGGCGTGCGTGTGAGGGCGCGGGTTAGTGTTAGCGTACGGTTTAGGATTAGGGGACGGGTGAGGGTCAGGCTTCAGGGAAGGGTTAGGGTTAGGGTTAGGGGACGGGGACGGTTTCGGGTCCAGGTGAGGGTACGGCAACGCTTTAGGGGAAGCGTGCGTTTGAGGGCGCGGAGTAGTGTTAGCGTACGGGTTAGGATTAGGGGACGGGTGAGGGTCAGGCTTCGGGGAAGGGTTAGGGTTATGGTTCGGGCTAGGGTTAGGGTTAGGGGACGGGGACGGTTTAGGGTCCAGGTGAGGGTACGGCAACGCTTTAGGGGGAGCGTGCGTGTGAGGGCGCGGGGTAGTGTTAGCGTACGGGTTAGGATTATGGGACGGTTGAGGGTCAGGCTTCGGGGAAGGCTTAGGGTTAGGGTTTTGGCTAGGGTTAGGGTAAGGTGACGGGGACGGTTTAGGGTCCAGGTGAGGGTACGGCAACGCTTTAGGGGGAGCGTGCGTGTGAGGGCGTGGGTTACTGTTAGCGTACGGGTTAGGATTAGGGGACGGGTGAGGGTCAGGCTTCGGGGTAGGGTTAGGGTTACGGTTCGGGCTAGGGTTAGGGTTAGGTGACGGGGATGGTTTAGGGTCCAGGTGAGGGTACGGCAACGCTTTAGGGGGAGCGTGCATGTGAGGGCATGGGTTAGTGTTAGCCTATGGGTTAGGATTAGGGGACGGGTGAGGGTCAGGCTTCGGGGAAGGGTTAGGGTTAGGGTTCGGGCTAGGGTTAGGGTTAGGGGACGGGGACGGTTTAGGGTCCAGGTGAGGGTACGTTAACGCTTTAGGGGGAGCGTGCGTGTGAGGGCGCGGGTTAGTGTTATCGTACGGGTTAGGATTAGGGGACGGGTGAGGGTCAGGCTTCGGGGAAGGGTTAGGGTTAGGGTTCGGGCTAGGGTTAGGGTTAGGGGACGGGGACGGTTTAGGGTCCAGGTGAGGGTACGGCAACGCTTTAGGGGTTGCGTGGGTGTGAGGGCGTGGGTTAGTGTTAGCGTACGGGTTAGGATTAGGGGACGGGTGAGGGTCAGGCTTCGGGGAAGTGTTAGGGTTAGGGTTCGGGCTAGGGTTAGGGTTAGGGGTCGGGGACGGTTTAGGGTCCAGGTGAGGGTACGGCAACGCTTTAGGGGGAGCGTGCGTGTGAGGGCGCGGGTTAGTGTTAGCGTACGGGTTAGGATTAGGGGACGGATGAGTGTCAGGCTTCGGGTAAGGGTTAGGGTTAGGGTTCGGGCTAGGGTTAGGGTTAGGGGACGGGGACGGTTTAGGGTACAGGTGAGGGTACGGCAACACTTTAGGGGGAGCGTGCGTGTGAGGGCGCGGGTTAGTGTTAGCGTACGGGTTAGGATTAGGGGACGGGTGAGGGTCAGGCTTCGGGGAAGGGTTAGGTTTAGGGTTCGGGCTAGGGTTAGGGTTAGGGGATGGGGACGGTTTAGGGTCCAGGTAAGTGTACGGCAACGCTTTAAGGGGAGCGTGTGTGTGAGCACGAGGGTTAGTGTTAGCGTACGTGTTAGGTTTAGGGAACGGGTGAGGGTCAGGCTTCGTGGAAGGGTTAGGGTTAGGGTTCGGTCTAGGGTTAGGGTTAGGGGACGGGGACGGTTTAGGGTCCAGGTGAGGGTACGGCAACGCTTTAGGGGGAGCGTGCGTGTGAGGGCGCGGGTTAGTGTTATCGTACGGGTTAGGATTAGGGGACGGGTGAGGGTCAGGCTTCGGGGAAGGGTTAGGGTTAGGGTTAGGGGACGGGGACGGTTTAGGGTCCAGGTGAGGGTACGGCAACGCTTTAGGGGAAGCGTGCGTGTGAGGGCGCAGGGTAGTGTTAGCGTACGGGTTAGGATTAGGGGACGGGTGAGGGTCAGGCTTCGGGGAAGGGTTAGGGTTATGGTTCGGGCTAGGGTTAGGGTTAGGGGACGGAGACGGTTTAGGGTCCAGGTGAGGGTACGGCAACGCTTTAGGGGGAGCGTGCGTGTGAGGGCGCGGGTTAGTTTTAGCGTACGGGTTAGGATTAGGGGACGGGTGAGGGTCAGGGTTCGGGGAAGGGTTAGGGTTAGGGTTCGGGCTAGAGATAGGGTTAGGGGACGGGGACGGTTTCGGGTCCAGGTGAGGGTACGGCAACGCTTTAGGCGGAGCGAGCGTGTGAGGGCGTGGGTTAGTGTTAGCGTACGGGTGAGGATTAGTGGACGTGTGAGGGTCAGGCTTCGGGGAAGGGTTAGGGTTATGGTTCGGGCTAGGGTTAGGGTTAGGGGACGGGGACGGTTTAGGGTCCAGGTGAGGGTACGGCAACGCTTTAGGGGGAGCGTGCGTGTGAGGGCGCGGGGTAGTGTTAGCGTACGGGTTAGGATTATGGGACGGTTGAGGGTCAGGCTTCGGGGAAGGCTTAGGGTTAGGGTTTTGGCTAGGGTTAGGGTAAGGTGACGGGGACGGGTTAGGGTCCAGGTGAGGGTACGGCAACGCTTTAGGGGGAGCGTGCGTGTGAGGGCGTGGGTTACTGTTAGCGTACGGGTTAGGATTAGGGGACAGGTGAGGGTCAGGCTTCGGGGTAGGGTTAGGGTTACGGTTCGGGCTAGGGTTAGGGTTAGGTGACGGGGATGGTTTAGGGTCCAGGTGAGGGTACGGCAACGCTTTAGGGGGAGCGTGCATGTGAGGGCGTGCGTTAGTGTTAGCGTATGGGTTAGGATTAGGGGACGGGTGAGGGTCAGGCTTCGGGGAAGCGTTAGGGTTAGGGTTCGGGCTAGGGTTAGGGTTAGGGGACGGGGACGGTTTAGGGTCTAGGTTAGGGTACGGTAACGCTTTAGGGGGAGCGTGCGTGTGAGGGCGCGGGTTAGTGTTATCGTACGGGTTAGGATTAGGGGACGGGTGAGGGTCAGGCTTCGGGGAAGGGTTAGGGTTAGGGTTCGGGCTAGGGTTAGGGTTAGGGGACGGGGACGGTTTAGGGTCCAGGTGAGGGTACGGCAACGCTTTAGGGGGAGCGTGCGTGTGAGGGCGAGGGTTAGTGTTAGCTTACGGGTTAGGATTAGGGGACGGGTGAGGGTCAGGCTTCGGGGAAGGGTTAGGGTTAGGGTTCGGGATAGGGTTAGGGTTAGGGGACGGGGACGGTTCAGGGTCCAGGTGAGTGTACGGCAACGCTTTAGGGGGAGCGTGCGTGTGAGGGCGCGGGTTAGTGTTAGCGTACGGGTTAGGATTAGGGGACGGGTGAGGGTCAGGCTTCGGGGAAGGGTTAGGGTTAGGGTTAGGGGACGGGGACGGTTTAGGGTCCAGGTGAGGGTACGGCAACGCTTTAGGGGAAGCGTGCGTGTGAGGGCGCGGGGGAGTGTTAGCGTACGGGTTAGGATTAGGGGACGGGTGAGGGTCAGGCTTCGGGGAAGGGTTAGGGTTATGGTTCGGGCTAGGGTTAGGGTTAGGGGACGGGGACGGTTTAGGGTCCAGGTGAGGGTACGGCAACGCTTTAGGGGGAGCGTGCGTGTGAGGGCGCGGGGTAGTGTTAGCGTACGGGTTAGGATTATGGGACGGGTGAGGGTCAGGCTTCGGGGAAGGCTTAGGGTTAGGGTTTGGGCTAGGGATAGGGTAAGGTGACGGGGACGGTTTAGGGTCCAGGTGAGGGTACGGCAACGCTTTAGGGGGAGCGTGCGTGTGAGGGCGCGGGTTAGTGTTAGCGTACGGGTTAGGATTAGGGGACGGGTGAGGGTCAGGATTCGGGGTAGGATTAGGGTTACGGTTCGTGCTAGGGTTAGGGTTAGGGGCGGGGATGGTTTAGGGTCCAGGTGAGGGTACGGCAACGCTTTAGGGGGAGCGTGCATGTGAGGGCGTGGTTTAGTGTTAGCGTATGGGTTAGGATTAGGGGACGGGTGAGGGTCAGGCTTCGGGGAAGGGTTAGGGTTAGGGTTCGGGCTAGGGTTAGGGTTAGGGAACGGGGACGGTTTAGGGTCCAGGTGAGGGTACGTTAACGCTTTAGGGGGAGCGTGCGTGTGAGGGCGCGGGTTAGTGTTAGCGTACGGGTTAGGATTAGGGGACGGGTGAGGGTCAGGCTTCGGGGAAGGGTTAGGGTTAGGGTTCGGGCTAGGGTTAGGGTTAGGGGACGGGGACGGTTTAGGGTCCAGGTGAGGGTACGGCAACGCTTTAGGGGGACCGTGGGTGTGAGGGCGTGGGTTAGTGTTAGCGTACGGGTTAGGATTAGGGGACGGGTGAGGGTCAGGCTTCGGGGAAGTTTTAGGGTTAGGGTTCGGGCTAGGGTTAGGGTTAGGGGTCGGGGACGGTTTAGGGTCCAGGTGAGGGTACGGCAACGCTTTAGGGGGAGCGTGCATGTGAGGGCGCGGGTTAGTGTTAGCGTATGGGTTAGGATTAGGGGACGGATGAGGGTCAGGCTTCGGGTAAGGGTTAGGGTTAGGGTTCGGGCTAGGGTTAGGGTTAGGGGACGGGGACGGTTTAGGGTCCAGGTGAGGGTACGGCAACACTTTAGGGGGAGCGTGCGTGTGAGGGCGCGGGTTAGTGTTAGCGTACGGGTTAGGATTAGGGGACGGGTGAGGGTCAGGCTTCGGGGAAGTGTTAGGTTTAGGGTTCGGGCTAGGGTTAGGGTTAGGGGATGGGGACGGTTTAGGGTCCAGGTAAGAGTACGGCAACGCTTTAAGGGGAGCGTGCGTGTGAGCACGAGGGTTAGTGTTAGCGTACGTGTTAGGTTTAGGGAACGGGTGAGGGTCAGGCTTCGTGGAAGGGTTAGGGTTAGGGTTCGGTCTAGGGTTAGGGTTAGGGGACGGGGACGGTTTAGGGTCCAGGTGAGGGTACGGCAACGCTTTAGGGGGAGCGTGCGTGTGAGGGCGAGGGTTAGTGTTAGCTTACGGGTTAGGATTAGGGGACGGGTGAGGGTCAGGCTTCGGGGAAGGGTTAGGGTTAGGGTTCGGACTAGGGTTAGGGTTAGGGGACGGGGACGGTTTAGGGTCCAGGTGAGTGTACGGCAACGCTTTAGGGGGAGCGTGCGTGTGAGGGCGCGGGTTAGTGTTAGCGTACGGGTTAGGATTAGGGGACGGGTGAGGGTCAGGCTTCGGGGAAGGGTTAGGGTTAGGGTTAGGGGACGGGGACGGTTTAGGGTCCAGGTGAGGGTACGGCAACGCTTTAGGGGGAGCGTGCGTGTGAGGGCGCGGGTTAGTTTTAGCGTACGGGTTAGGATTAGGGGACGGGTGAGGGTCAGGCTTCGGGGAAGGGTTAGAGTTAGGGTTCGGGCTAGAGATAGGGTTAGGGGACGGGGACGGTTTAGGGTCCAGGTGAGGGTACGGCAACGCTTTAGGCGGAGTGAGCGTGTGAGGGCGTGGGTTAGTGTTAGCGTACGGGTGAGGATTAGTGGACGTGTGAGGGTCAGGCTTCGGGGAAGTGTTAGGGTTAGGGTTCGGGCTAGGGTTAGGGTTAGGGGACGGGGACGGCTTAGGGTCCAGGTGAGGGTACGGCAACGCTTTAGGGGGAGCGTGCGTGTGAGGGCGCGGGTTAGTGTTAGCGTACGGGTTAGGATTAGGGGACGTGTGAGGGTCAGGCTTCGGGGAAGGGTTAGGGTTAGGGTTCGGGCTAGGGTTAGGGTTAGGACCGGGGACGGTTTAGGGTCCAGGTGAGGGTACGGCAACGCTTTAGGGGGAGCGTGCGTGTGAGGGCGCTGGTTAGTGTTAGCGTACGGGTTAGGATTAGGGGACGGGGGAGGGTCAGGCTTTGGGGAAGTGTTAGGTTTAGGGTTCGGGCTAGGGTTAGGGTTAGGGGACGGGGACGGTTTAGGGTCCAGGTGAGGGTACGGCAACGCTTTAGGCAGAGCGAGCGTGTGAGGGCGCGGGTTAGTGTTAGCGTACGTGTGAGGATTAGGGGACGTGTGAGGGTCAGGCTTCGGCGAAGGGTTAGGTTTAGGGTTCGGGCTAGGGTTAGGGTTAGGGGACGGGGACGGTTTAGGGTCCAGGTGAGGGTACGGCAACGATTTAGGGGGAGCGTGCGTGTGAGGGCGCGGGTTAGTGTTAGCGTACGGGTTAGGATTAGGGGACGTGTGAGGGTCAGGCTTCGGGGAAGGGTTAGGGTTAGGGTTCGGGCTAGGGTTAGGGTTAGGGGATGGGGACGGTTTAGGGTCCAGGTGAGGGTACGGCAACGCTTTAGGGGCAGCGTGGGTGTGAGGGCGCGGGTTAGTGTTAGCGTACGGGTTAGGATTAGGGGACGGGTGAGGGTCAGATTCGGGGAAGGGTTAGGGTTAGGGTTCGGGCTAGGGTTAGGGTTAGGTGACGGGGACGGTTTAGGGTCCAGGTGAGTGTACGGCAACGCTTTAGGGGGAGCGTGCGTGTGAGGGCGCGGGGTAGTGTTAGCGTACGGGTTAGGATTAGGGGACGGGTGAGGGTCAGGCTTCGGGAAAGGGTTAGGGTTAGGGTTCGGACTAGGGTTAGGGTTAGGGGACGGGGACGGTTTAGGGTCCAGGTGAGGGTACGGCAACGCTTTAGGGGGAGCGTGCGTGTGAGGGCGCGGGTTAGTGTTAACGTACGGGTTAGGATTAGGGGACGGGTGAGGGTCAGGCTTCGGGGAAGGGTTAGGGTTAGGGTTCGCCTAGGATTAGTGTTAGGGGACGGGGACGGTTTAGGGTCCAGGTGAGGGTACGGCAATGCTTTAGGGGGAGCGTGCGTGTGAGGGCGCGGGTTAGTGTTAGCGTACGGGTTAGGATTAGCGGACGGGTGAGGGTCAGGCTTCGGGGAAGGGTTAGCGTTAGGGTTCGGGCTAGGGTTAGGGTTAGGGGACGGGGACGGTTTAGGGTCCAGGTGAGGGTACGGCAATGCTTTAGGGGGAGCGTGCGTGTGAGGGCGCGGGTTAGTGTTAGCGTACGGGTTAGGATTAGGGGACGGGTGAGGGTCAGGCTTCGGGGAAGGATTAGGGTTAGGGTTCGGGCTAGGGTTAGGTTTAGGGGACGGGGACGGTTTAGGGTCCAGGTGAGGGTACGGCAACGCTTTAGGGGGAGCGTGCATGTGAGGGTGCGGGTTAGTGTTAGCGTACGGGTTAGGATTAGGAGACGGTTGAGGGTCATGCTTCGGGGAAGGGTTAGGGTTAGGGTTCGGGCTAGGGTTAGGGTTAGGGGACGGGGACGGTATAGGGTCCAGGTGAGGGTACGGCAACGCTTTAGGGGGAGCGTGCGTGTGAGGGCGCGGGGTAGTGTTAGCGTACGGGTTAGGATTATGGGACGTGTGAGGGTCAGGCTTCGGGGAAGGGTTAGGGTTAGGGTTCGGGCTAGGGTTAGGGTAAGGTGACGGGGACGGTTTAGGGTCCAGGTGAGCGTACGGCAACGCTTTAGGGGGAGCGTGCGTGTGAGGGCGCCGGTTAGTGTTAGCGTACGGGTTAGGATTAGGGGACGGGTGAGGGTCAGGCTTCGGGGTAGGGTTAGGGTTACGGTTCGGGCTAGGGTTAGGGTTAGGGGACGGGGATGGTTTAGGGTCCAGGTGAGGGTATGGCAACGCTTTAGGGGGAGCGTGCATGTGAGGGCGTGGGTTAGTGTTAGCGTATGGGTTAGGATTAGGGGACGGGTGAGGGTCAGGCTTCGGGGAAGCGTTAGGGTTAGGGTTCGGGCTAGGGTTAGGGTTAGGGGACGGGGACGGTTTAGGGTCCAGGTGAGGGTACGGCAACGCTTTAGGGGGAGCGTGCGTGTGAGGGCGCGGGTTAGTGTTAGCGTACGTGTTAGGTTTAGGGAACGGGTGAGGGTCAGGCTTCGTGGAAGGGTTAGGGTTAGGGTTCGGGCTAGGGTAAGGGTTAGGGTACGGGGACGGTTTAGGGTCCAGGTGAGGGTACGGCAACGCTTTAGGGGGAGCGTGCGTGTGAGGGCGAGGGTTAGTGTTAGCTTACGGGTTAGGATTAGGGGACGGGTGAGGGTCAGGCTTCGGGGAAGGGTTAGGGTTAGGGTTCGGGCTAGGGTTAGGGTTAGGGGACGGGGACGGTTTAGGGTCCAGGTGAGTGTACGGCAACGCTTTAGGGGGAGCGTGCGTGTGAGGGCGCGGGTTAGTGTTAGCGTACGGGTTAGGATTAGGGGACGGGTGAGGGTCAGGCTTCGGGGAAGGGTTAGGGTTAGGGTTAGGGGACGGGGACGGTTTAGGGTCCAGGTGAGGGTACGGCAACGCTTTAGGGGAAGCGTGCGTGTGAGGGCGCGGGGTAGTGTTAGCGTACGGGTTAGGATTAGGGGACGGGTGAGGGTCAGGCTTCGGGGAAGGGTTAGGGTTATGGTTCTGGCTAGGGTTAGGGTTAGGGGACGGGGACGGTTTAGGGTCCAGGTGAGGGTACGGCAACGCTTTAGGGGGAGCGTGCGTGTGAGGGCGCGGGGTAGTGTTAGCGTACGGGTTAGGATTATGGGACGGGTGAGGGTCAGGCTTCGGGGAAGGCTTAGGGTTAGGGTTCGGGCTAGGGATAGGGTAAGGTGACGGGGACGGTTTAGGGTCCAGGTGAGGGTACGGCAACGCTTTAGGGGGAGCGTGCGTGTGAGGGCGCGGGTTAGTGTTAGCGTACGGGTTAGGATTAGGTGACGGTTGAGGGTCACGATTCGGGGTAGGATTAGGGTTACGGTTCGTGCTAGGGTTAGGGTTAGGGGCGGGGATGGTTTAGGGTCCAGGTGAGGGTACGGCAACGCTTTAGGGGGAGCGTGCATGTGAGGGCGTGGGTTAGTGTTAGCGTATGGGTTAGGATTAGGGGACGGGTGAGGGTCAGGCTTCGGGGAAGGGTTAGGGTTAGGGTTCGGGCTAGGGTTAGGGTTAGGGGACGGGGACGGTTTAGGGTCCAGGTGAGGGTACGGTAACGCTTTAGGGGGAGCGTGCGTGTGAGGGCGCGGGTTAGTGTTAGCGTACGGGTTAGGATTAGGGGACGGGTGAGGGTCAGGCTTCGGGGAAGGGTTAGGTTTAGGGTTCGGGCTAGGGTTAGGGTTAGGGGACGGGGACGGTTTAGGGTCCAGGTTAGGGTACGGCAATGCTTTAGGGGGAGCGTGGGTGTGAGGGCGTGGGTTAGTGTTAGCGTACGGGTTAGGATTGGGGACGGGTGAGGGTCAGGCTTCGGGGAAGTGTTAGGTTTAGGGTTAGGGCTAGGGTTAGGGTTAGGGGACGGAGACGGTTTAGGGTCCAGGTGAGGGTACGGCAACGCTTTAGGGGGAGCGTGCGTGTGAGGGCGCGGGTTAGTGTTAGCGTACGTGTTAGGTTTAGGGAACGGGTGAGGGTCAGGCTTCGTGGAAGGGTTAGGGTTAGGGTTCGGGCTAGGGTAAGGGTTAGGGGACGGGGACGGTTTAGGGTCCAGGTGAGGGTACGGCAACGCTTTAGGGGGAGCGTGCGTGTGAGGGCGAGGGTTAGTGTTAGCTTACGGGTTAGGATTAGGGGACGGGTGAGGGTCAGGCTTCGGGGAAGGGTTAGGGTTAGGGTTCGGGCTAGGGTTAGGGTTAGGGGACGGGGACGGTTTAGGGTCCAGGTGAGGGTACGGCAACGCTTTAGGGGGAGCGTGCGTGTGAGGGCGCGGGTTAGTGTTAACGTACGGGTTAGGATTAGGGGACGGGTGAGGGTCAGGCTTCGGGGAAGGGTTAGGGTTAGGGTTCGCCTAGGATTAGTGTTAGGGGACGGGGACGGTTTAGGGTCCAGGTGAGGGTACGGCAATGCTTTAGGGGGAGCGTGCGTGTGAGGGCGCGGGTTAGTGTTAGCGTACGGGTTAGGATTAGCGGACGGGTGAGGGTCAGGCTTCGGGGAAGGGTTAGCGTTAGGGTTCGGGCTAGGGTTAGGGTTAGGGGACGGGGACGGTTTAGGGTCCAGGTGAGGGTACGGCAATGCTTTAGGGGAAGTGTGCGTGTGAGGGCGCGGGGTAGTGTTAGCGTACGGGTTAGGATTAGGGGACGGGTGAGGGTCAGGCTTCGGGGAAGGGTTAGGGTTATGGTTCGGGCTAGGGTTAGGGTTAGGGGACGGGGACGGTTTAGGGTCCAGGTGAGGGTACGGCAACGCTTTAGGGGGACCGTGCGTGTGAGGGCGCGGGGTAGTGTTAGCGTACGGGTTAGGATTATGGGACGGGTGAGGGTCAGGCTTCGGGGAAGGCTTAGGGTTAGGGTTCGGGCTAGGGATAGGGTAAGGTGACGGGGACGGTTTAGGGTCCAGGTGAGGGTACGGCAACGCTTTAGGGGGAGCGTGCGTGTGAGGGCGCGGGTTAGTGTCAGCGTACGGGTTAGGATTAGGGGACGGGTGAGGGTCACGATTCGGGGTAGGATTAGGGTTACGGTTCGTGCTAGGGTTAGGGTTAGGGGCGGGGATGGTTTAGGGTCCAGGTGAGGGTTCGGCAACGCTTTAGGGGGAGCGTGCATGTGAGGGCGTGGGTTAGTGTTAGCGTATGGGTTAGGATTAGGGGACGGGTGAGGGTCAGGCTTCGGGGAAGGGTTAGGGTTAGGGTTCGGGCTAGGGTTAGGGTTAGGGGACGGGGACGGTTTAGGGTCCAGGTGAGGGTACGGTAACGCTTTAGGGGGAGCGTGCGTGTGAGGGCGCGGGTTAGTGTTAGCGTACGGGTTAGGATTAGGGGACGGGTGAGGGTCAGGCTTCGGGGAAGGGTTAGGGTTAGGGTTCGGGCTAGAGATAGGGTTAGGGGACAGGGACGGTTTAGGGTCCAGATGAGGGTACGGCAACGCTTTAGGCGGAGCGAGCGTGTGAGGCCGTGGGTTAGTGTTAGCGTACGGGTGAGGATTAGTGGACGTGTGAGGGTCAGGCTTCGGGGAAGTGTTAGGGTTAGGGTTCGGGCTAGGGTTAGGGTTAGGGGACGGGGACGGCTTAGGGTCCAGGTGAGGGTACGGCAACGCTTTAGGGGGAGCGTGCGTGTGAGGGCGCGGGTTAGTGTTAGCGTACGGGTTAGGATTAGGGGACGTGTGAGGGTCAGGCTTCGGGGAAGGGTTAGGGTTAGGTTTCGGGCTAGGGTTAGGGTTAGGGGATGGGGACGGTTTAGGGTCCAGATGAGGGTACGGCAACGCTTTAGGGGGAGCGTGCGTGTGAGGGCGCGGGTTAGTGTTAGCGTACGGGTTAGGATTAGGGGACGGGGGAGGGTCAGGCTTCGGGGAAGTGTTAGGGTTAGGGTTCGGGCTAGGGTTAGGGTTAGGGGACGGGGATGGTTTAGGGTCCAGGTGAGGGTACGGCAACGCTTTAGGCAGAGCGAGCGTGTGAGGGCGCGGGTTAATGTTAGCGTACGGGTGAGGATTAGGGGGCGTGTGAGGGTCAGGCTTCGGCGAAGGGTTAGGTTTAGGGTTCGGGCTAGGGTTAGGGTTAGGGGACGGGGACGGTTTAGGGTCCAGGTGAGGGTACGGCAACGATTTAGGGGGAGCGTGCGTGTGAGGGCGCGGGTTAGTGTTAGCGTACGGGTTAGGATTAGGGGACGTGTAAGGGTCAGGCTTCGGGGAAGGGTTAGGGTTAGGGTCGGGCTAGGTTTAGGCTTAAGGGACTGGGACAGTTTAGGGTCCAGGTGAGGGTACGGCAATGCTTTAGGGGGAGCGTGTGTGTGAGGGCGTGGGTTAGTGTTAGCCTACGGGTTAGGATTAGTGGATGGGTGAGGGGCAGACTTCGGGGAAGTGTTAGGGTTAGGGTTCGGGCTAGGGTTAGGGTTAGGGGACGGGGACGGTTTAGGGTCCAGGTGAGGGTACGGCAACGCTTTAGGGGGAGAGTGCGTGTGAGGGCGCGGGTTAGTGTTAGTGTACGGGTTAGGATTAGTGGATGGGTGAGGGTCAGGCTTCGGGGAAGGGTTAGGGTTAGAGTTCGGGCTAGGGTTAGGGTTAGGGGACGTGGAGGGTTTAGGGTCCAGGAGAGGGTACGGCAACGTTTTAGGGGGAGCGTGCGTGTGAGGGCGCGGGTTAGTGTTAGCGTACGGGTTAGGATTAGGAGACGGGTGAGGGTCAGGCTTCGGGGAAGGTTTAGGGTTATGGTTCGGGCTAGGGTTAGATTTAGGTGACGGGGACGGTTTAGGGTCCAGGTGAGGGTACGGCAACGCTTTAGGGGGTGCGTGCGTGTGAGGGCGCGGGGTATTGTTAGCGTACGGGTTAGGATTAGGGGACGGGTGAGGGTCAGGCTTCGGGGAAGGGTTAGGGTTAGGGTTCGGGCTAGGGTTAGGGTTAAGGGACTGGGACGGTTTAGGGTCCAGGTGAGGATACGGCAACGCTTTAGGGGGAGCGTGCGTGTGAGGGCGCGGTTTAGTGTTAGTGTACGGGTTAGGATTAGTGGATGGGTGAGGGTCAGGCTTCGGGGAAGGGTTAGGGTTAGGGTTCGGGCTAGGGTCAGGGTTAGGGGACGGGGACGGTTTAGGGTCCAGGTGAGGGTACGGCAACGCTTTAGGGGGAGTGTGCGTGTGAGGGCGTGGGTTAGTGTTAGCGTACGAGTTAGGATTAGGGGACGGGTGAGGGTCAGACTTCGGGGAAGGGTTAGGGTTAGGGTCGGTCTAGGGTTAGGGTTAAGGGACTGGGACGGTTTAGGGTCCAGGTGAGGGTACGGCAACGCTTTAGGGGGAGCGTGCATGTGAGGGTGCGGGTTAGTGTTAGCTTACGGGTTAGGATTAGGAGACGGTTGAGGGTCATGCTTCGGGGAAGGGTTAGGGTTAGGGTTCGGGCTAGGGTTAGGGTTAGGGGACGGGGACGGTTTAGGGTCCAGGTGAGGGTATGGCAACGCTTTAGGGGGAGCGTGCGTGTGAGGGCGCGGGGTAGTGTTAGCGTACGGGTTAGGATTATGGGACGGGTGAGGGTCAGGCTTCGGGGAAGGCTTAGGGTTAGGGTTCGGGCTAGGGTTAGGGTAAGGTGACGGGGACGGTTTAGGGTCAAGGTGAGGGTACGGCAACGCTTTAGGGGGAGCGTGCGTGTGAGGGCGCGGGTTAGTGTTAGCGTATGGGTTAGGATTAGGGGACGGGTGAGGGTCAGGCTTCGGGGAAGGGTTAGGGTTAGGGTTCGGGCTAGGGTTAGGATTAGGGGACGGGGATGGTTTAGGGTCCAGGTGAGGGTACGGCAACGCTTTAGGGGGAGAGTGCGTGTGAGAGCGTGGGTTAGTGTTAGTTACGGCTTAGGATTAGGGGACGGGTGCGGGTCAGGCTTCGGGGAAGTGTTAGGGTTAGGGTTCAGGCTAGGGTGAGGGTTAGGGGACGGGGACGGTTTAGTGTCCAGGTGAGGGTACGGCAACGCTTTAGGGGGAGCGTGCGTGTGAGGGCAAGGGTTAGTGTTAGTGTACGGGTTAGGATTAAGGGACGGGTGAGGGTCAGGCTTCGGGGAAGGGTTAGGGTTAGGGTTCGGGCTAGGGTTAGGCTTAGGGGACAGGGATGGTTTAGGGTCCAGGTGAGGGTACGGCAACGCTTTAGGGGGAGCGTGCGTGTGAGGGCGCGGGGTAGTGTTAGCGTACAGGTTAGGATTAGGGGACGGGTGAGGGTCAGGCTTCGGGGAAGGGTTAAGGTTAGGGTTCGGACTAGGGTTAGGGTTAGGGGACGGGGACGGTTTAGGGTCCAGGTGATGGTACGGCAACGCTTTAGGGGGAGCGTGCATGTGAGGGCGTGGGTTAGTGTTAGCGTATGGGTTAGGATTAGGGGACGGGTGAGGGTCAGGCTTCGGGGAAGCGTTAGGGTTAGGGTTCGGGCTAGGGTTAGGGTTAGGGGACGGGGACGGTTTAGGGTCCAGGTTAGGGTACGGTAACGCTTTAGGGGGAGCGTGCGTGTGAGGGCGCGGGTTAGGGTTAGCGTACGGGTTAGGATTAGGGGACGGGTGAGGGTCAGGCTTCGGGGAAGGGTTAGGGTTAGGGTTCGGGCTAGGGTTAGGGTTAGGGGACGGGGACGGTTTAGGGTCCAGGTGAGGGTACGGCAACGCTTTAGGGGGAGCGTGGGTGTGAGGGCGTGGGTTAGTGTTAGCGTACGGGTTAGGATTAGGGGACGGGTGAGGGTCAGGCTTCGGGGAAGTGTTAGGATTAGGGTTCGGGCTAGGGTTAGGGTTAGGGGATGGGGACGGTTTAGGGTCCAGGTAAGAGTAGGGCAACGCTTTAAGGGGAGCGTGCGTGTGAGCACGAGGGTTAGTGTTAGCGTACGGGTTAGGATTAGGGGACGGGTGAGGGTCAGGCTTCGGGGAAGCGTTAGGGTTAGGGTTCGGGCTAGGGTTAGGGTTAGGGGACGGGGACGGTTTAGGGTCCAGGTGAGGGTACGGCAACGCTTTAGGCGGAGCGAGTGTGTGAGGGCGCGGGTTAGTGTTAGCGTACGGGTGAGGATTAGGGGACGTGTGAGGGTCAGGCTTCGGGGAAGGGTTAGGGTTAGGGTTCGGGCTAGGGTTAGGGTTAGGGGACGGGGACGGCTTAGGGTCCAGGTGAGGGTACGGCAACGCTTTAGGGGGAGCGTGCGTGTGAGGGCGCGGGTTAGTGTTAGCGTACGGGTTAGGATTATGGGACGTGTGAGGGTCAGGCTTCGGGGAAGGGTTAGGGTTAGGGTTCGGGCTAGGGTTAGGGTTAGGGGATGGGGACGGTTTAGGGTCCAGGTGAGGGTACGGCAACGCTTTAGTGGGAGCGTGCGTGTCAGGGCGCGGGTTAGTGTTAGCGTACGGGTTAGGATTAGGGGATGGGTGAGGGTCAGGCTTCGGGGAAGGGTTAGGGTTAGGGTTCGGGCTAGGGTTAGGGTTAGGACCGGGGACGGTTTAGGGTCCAGGTGAGGGTATGGCAACGCTTTAGGGGGAGCGTGCGTGTGAGGGCGCGGGTTAGTGTTAGCGTACGGGTTAGGATTAGGGGACGGGGGAGGGTCAGGCTTCGGGGAAGTGTTAGGGTTAGGGTTCGGGCTAGGGTTAGGGTTAGGGGACGGGGACGGTTTAGGGTCCAGGTGAGGGTACGGCAACGCTTTAGTCAGAGCGAGCGTGTGAGGGCGCGGGTTAGTGTTAGCGTACGGGTGAGGATTAGGGGACGTGTGAGGGTCAGGCTTCGGCGAAGGGTTAGGTTTAGGGTTCGGGCTAGGGTTAGGGTTAGGGGACGGGGACGGTTTAGGGTCCAGGTGAGGGTACGGCAACGATTTAGGGGGAGCGTGCATGTGAGGGCGCGGGTTAGTGTTAGCGTACGGGTTAGGATTAGGGGACGGGTGAGGGTCAGGCTTCGGGGAAGGGTTAGGGTTAGGGTTCGGGCTAGGGTTAGGGTTAGGGGATGGGGACGGTTTAGGGTCCAGGTGAGGGTACGGCAACGCTTTAGTGGGAGCGTGCGTGTCAGGGCGCGGGTTAGTGTTAGCGTACGGGTTAGGATTAGGGGATGGGTGAGGGTCAGGCTTCGGGGAAGGGTTAGGGTTAGGGTTCGGGCTAGGGTTAGGGTTAGGACCGGGGACGGTTTAGGGTCCAGGTGAGGGTATGGCAACGCTTTAGGGGGAGCGTGCGTGTGAGGGCGCGGGTTAGTGTTAGCGTACGGGTTAGGATTAGGGGACGGGGGAGGGTCAGGCTTCGGGGAAGTGTTAGGGTTAGGGTTCGGGCTAGGGTTAGGGTTAGGGGACGGGGACGGTTTAGGGTCCAGGTGAGGGTACGGCAACGCTTTAGTCAGAGCGAGCGTGTGAGGGCGCGGGTTAGTGTTAGCGTACGGGTGAGGATTAGGGGACGTGTGAGGGTCAGGCTTCGGCGAAGGGTTAGGTTTAGGGTTCGGGCTAGGGTTAGGGTTAGGGGACGGGGACGGTTTAGGGTCCAGGTGAGGGTACGGCAACGATTTAGGGGGAGCGTGCATGTGAGGGCGCGGGTTAGTGTTAGCGTACGGGTTAGGATTAAGGGACGTGTGAGGGTCAGGCTTCGGGGAAGGGTTAGGGTTAGGGTTCGGGCTAGGGTTAGGGTTAGGGAATGTGGACGGTTTAGGGTCCAGGTGAGGGTACGGCAACGCTTTAGGGGCAGCGTGCGTGTGAGGGCGCGGGTTAGTGTTAGCGTACGGGTTAGGATTAGGGGACGGGTGAGGGTCAGGCTTCGGGGAAGGGTTAGGGTTAGGGTTCATGCTAGGGTTAGGGTTAGGACCGGGGACGATTTAAGGTCCAGGTGAGGGTACGGCAACGCTTTAGGGGGAGCGTGCGTGTGAGGGCGCGGGTTAGTGTTAGCGTACGGGTTAGGATTAGGGGACGTGTGAGGGTCAGGCTTCGGGGAAGTGTTAGGGTTATGGTTCGGGCTAGGGTTAGGGTTAGGGGACGGGGACGGTTTAGGGTCCCGGTGAGGGTACGGCAACGCTTTAGGGGGAGCGTGCGTGTGAGGGTGCGGGTTAGTGTTAGCGTACGGGTTAGGATTAGGGGACGTGTGAGGGTCAGGCTTCGGGGAAGGGTTAGGGTTAGGGTTCGGGCTAGGGTTAGGGTTAGGGGATGGGGACGGTTTAGGGTCAAGGTGAGGGTACGGCAACGCTTTAGGGGGAGCGTGCGTGTGAGGGCGCAGGTTAGTGTTAGCGTACGGGTTAGGATTAGGGGACGGGTGAGGGTCAGGCTTCGGGGAAGGGTTAGGGTTAGGGTTCGGGCTAGGGTTAGTGTTAGGACCGGGGACGGTTTAGGGTCCAGGTGAGGGTACTGCAACGCTTTAGGGGGAGCGTGCGTGTGAGGGCGCGGGTTAGTGTTAGCGTACGGGTTAGGATTAGGGGACGGGTGAGGGTCAGGCTTCGGGGAAGGGTTAGGATTAGGGTTCGGGCTAGGGTTAGGGTTAGGGGATGGGGACGGTTTAGGGTCCAGGTAAGAGTAGGGCAACGCTTTAAGGGGAGCGTGCGTGTGAGCACGAGGGTTAGTGTTAGCGTACGGGTTAGGATTAGGGGACGGGTGAGGGTCAGGCTTCGGGGAAGCGTTAGGGTTAGGGTTCGGGCTAGGGTTAGGGTTAGGGGACGGGGACGGTTTAGGGTCCAGGTGAGGGTACGGCAACGCTTTAGGCGGAGCGAGTGTGTGAGGGCGCGGGTTAGTGTTAGCGTACGGGTGAGGATTAGGGGACGTGTGAGGGTCAGGCTTCGGGGAAGGGTTAGGGTTAGGGTTCGGGCTAGGGTTAGGGTTAGGGGACGGGGACGGCTTAGGGTCCAGGTGAGGGTACGGCAACGCTTTAGGGGGAGCGTGCGTGTGAGGGCGCGGGTTAGTGTTAGCGTACGGGTTAGGATTATGGGACGTGTGAGGGTCAGGCTTCGGGGAAGGGTTAGGGTTAGGGTTCGGGCTAGGGTTAGGGTTAGGGGATGGGGACGGTTTAGGGTCCAGGTGAGGGTACGGCAACGCTTTAGTGGGAGCGTGCGTGTCAGGGCGCGGGTTAGTGTTAGCGTACGGGTTAGGATTAGGGGATGGGTGAGGGTCAGGCTTCGGGGAAGGGTTAGGGTTAGGGTTCGGGCTAGGGTTAGGGTTAGGACCGGGGACGGTTTAGGGTCCAGGTGAGGGTATGGCAACGCTTTAGGGGGAGCGTGCGTGTGAGGGCGCGGGTTAGTGTTAGCGTACGGGTTAGGATTAGGGGACGGGGGAGGGTCAGGCTTCGGGGAAGTGTTAGGGTTAGGGTTCGGGCTAGGGTTAGGGTTAGGGGACGGGGACGGTTTAGGGTCCAGGTGAGGGTACGGCAACGCTTTAGGCAGAGCGAGCGTGTGAGGGCGCGGGTTAGTGTTAGCGTACGGGTGAGGATTAGGGGACGTGTGAGGGTCAGGCTTCGGCGAAGGGTTAGGTTTAGGGTTCGGGCTAGGGTTAGGGTTAGGGGACGGGGACGGTTTAGGGTCCAGGTGAGGGTACGGCAACGATTTAGGGGGAGCGTGCATGTGAGGGCGCGGGTTAGTGTTAGCGTACGGGTTAGGATTAAGGGACGTGTGAGGGTCAGGCTTCGGGGAAGGGTTAGGGTTAGGGTTCGGGCTAGGGTTAGGGTTAGGGAATGTGGACGGTTTAGGGTCCAGGTGAGGGTACGGCAACGCTTTAGGGGCAGCGTGCGTGTGAGGGCGCGGGTTAGTGTTAGCGTACGGGTTAGGATTAGGGGACGGGTGAGGGTCAGGCTTCGGGGAAGGGTTAGGGTTAGGGTTCATGCTAGGGTTAGGGTTAGGACCGGGGACGATTTAAGGTCCAGGTGAGGGTACGGCAACGCTTTAGGGGGAGCGTGCGTGTGAGGGCGCGGGTTAGTGTTAGCGTACGGGTTAGGATTAGGGGACGTGTGAGGGTCAGACTTCGGGGAAGTGTTAGGGTTATGGTTCGGGCTAGGGTTAGGGTTAGGGGACGGGGACGGTTTAGGGTCCCGGTGAGGGTACGGCAACGCTTTAGGGGGAGCGTGCGTGTGAGGGTGCGGGTTAGTGTTAGCGTACGGGTTAGGATTAGGGGACGTGTGAGGGTCAGGCTTCGGGGAAGGGTTAGGGTTAGGGTTCGGGCTAGGGTTAGGGTTAGGGGATGGGGACGGTTTAGGGTCAAGGTGAGGGTACGGCAACGCTTTAGGGGGAGCGTGCGTGTGAGGGCGCAGGTTAGTGTTAGCGTACGGGTTAGGATTAGGGGACGGGTGAGGGTCAGGCTTCGGGGAAGGGTTAGGGTTAGGGTTCGGGCTAGGGTTAGTGTTAGGACCGTGGACGGTTTAGGGTCCAGGTGAGGGTACTGCAACGCTTTAGGGGGAGCGTGCGTGTGAGGGCGCGGGTTAGTGTTAGCGTACGGGTTAGGATTAGGGGACGGGTGAGGGTCAGGCTTCGGGGAAGGGTTAGGGTTAGGGTTCGGTCTAGGGTTAGGGTTAGGGGATGGGGACGGTTTAGGGTCCAGGTGAGGGTACGGCAACGCTTTAGGGGGAGCGTGCGTGTGAGGGCGCGGGTTAGTGTTAGCGTACGGGTTAGGATTAGGTGACGTGTGAGGGTCATGCTTCGGGGAAGGGTTAGGGTTAGGGTTCGGGCTAGGGTTAGGGTTAGGGGATGGGGACGGTTTAGGGTCCAGGTGAGGGTACGGCAACGCTTTAGGGGGAGCGTGCGTGTGAGGGCGTGGGTTAGTGTTAGCGCACGGGTTAGGATTAGGGGACGGGTGAGGGTCAGGCTTCGGGGAAGGTTTAGGGTTAGGGTTAGGGGACGGGGACGGTTTAGGGTCCAGGTGAGGGTACGGCAACGCTTTAGGGGAAGCGTGCGTATGAGGGCGTGGGGTAGTGTTAGTGTACGGGTTAGGATTAGGGGACGGGTGAGGGTCAGGCTTCGGGGAAGGGTTAGGGTTATGGTTCGGGCTAGGGATAGGGTTAGGGGACGGGGACGGTTTAGGGTCCAGGTGAGGGTACGGCAACGCTTTAGGGGAAGCGTGCGTGTGAGGGCGCGGGGTAGTGTTAGCGTACGGGTTAGGATTAGGGGACGGGTGAGGGTCAGGCTTCGGGGAAGTGTTAGGGTTATGGTTCGGGCTAGGGTTAGGGTTAGGGGACGGGGACGGTTTAGGGTCCAGGTGAGGGTACGGCAACGCTTTAGGGGGAGCGTGCGTGTGAGGGCGCAGGTTAGTTTTAGCGTACGGGTTAGGATTAGGGGACGGGTGAGGGTCAGGCTTCGGGGAAGCGTTAGGGTTAGGGTTCGGGCTAGAGTTAGGGTTAGGGGACGGGGACGGTTTAGGGTCCAGGTGAGGGTACGGCAACGCTTTAGGCGGAGCGAGCGTGTGAGGGCGCGGGTTAGTGTTAGCGTACGGGTGAGGATTAGGGGACGTGTGAGGGTCAGGCTTCGGGGAAGGGTTAGGGTTAGGGTTCGGGCTAGGGTTAGGGTTAGGGGACGGGGACGGCTTAGGGTCCAGGTGAGGGTACGGCAACGCTTTAGGGGGAGCGTGCGTGTGAGGGCGCGGGTTAGTGTTAGCGTACGGGTTAGGATTATGGGACGTGTGAGGGTCAGGCTTCGGGGAAGGGTTAGGGTTAGGGTTCGGGCTAGGGTTAGGGTTAGGGGATGGGGACGGTTTAGGGTCCAGGTGAGCGTACGGCAACGCTTTAGGGGGAGCGTGCGTGTCAGGGCGCGGGTTAGTGTTAGCGTACGGGTTAGGATTAGGGGATGGGTGAGGGTCAGGCTTCGGGGAAGGGTTAGGGTTAGGGTTCGGGCTAGGGTTAGGGTTAGGACCGGGGACGGTTTAGGGTCCAGGTGAGGGTACGGCAACGCTTTAGGGGGAGCGTGCGTGTGAGGGCGCGGGTTAGTGTTAGCGTACGGGTTAGGATTAGGGGACGGGGGAGGGTCAGGCTTCGGGGAAGTGTTAGGGTTAGGGTTCGGGCTAGGGTTAGGGTTAGGGGACGGGGACGGTTTAGGGTCCAGGTGAGGGTACGGCAACGCTTTAGGCAGAGCGAGCGTGTGAGGGCGCGGGTTAGTGTTAGCGTACGGGTGAGGATTAGGGGACGTGTGAGGGTCAGGCTTCGGCGAAGGGTTAGGTTTAGGGTTCGGGCTAGGGTTAGGGTTAGGGGACGGGGACGGTTTAGGGTCCAGGTGAGGGTACGGCAACGATTTAGGGGGAGCGTGCTTGTGAGGGCGCGGGTTAGTGTTAGCGTACGGGTTAGGATTAAGGGACGTGTGAGGGTCAGGCTTCGGGGAAGGGTTAGGGTTAGGGTTCGGGCTAGGGTTAGGGTTAGGGAATGTGGACGGTTTAGGGTCCAGGTGTGGGTACGGCAACGCTTTAGGGGCAGCGTGCGTGTGAGGGCGCGGGTTAGTGTTAGCGTACGGGTTAGGATTAGGGGACGGGTGAGGGTCAGGCTTCGGGGAAGGGTTAGGGTTAGGGTTCATGCTAGGGTTAGGGTTAGGACCGGGGACGATTTAAGGTCCAGGTGAGGGTACGGCAACGCTTTAGGGGGAGCGTGCGTGTGAGGGCGCGGGTTAGTGTTAGCGTACGGGTTAGGATTAGTGGACGTGTGAGGGTCAGGCTTCGGGGAAGTGTTTGGGTTATGGTTCGGGCTAGGGTTAGGGTTAGGGGACGGGGACGGTTTAGGGTCCCGGTGAGGGTACGGCAACGCTTTAGGGGGAGCGTGCGTGTGAGGGTGCGGGTTAGTGTTAGCGTACGGGTTAGGATTAGGGGACGTGTGAGGGTCAGGCTTCGGGGAAGGGTTAGGGTTAGGGTTCGGGCTAGGGTTAGGGTTAGGGGATGGGGACGGTTTAGGGTCCAGGTGAGGGTACGGCAACGCTTTAGGGGGAGCGTGCGTGTGAGGGCGCAGGTTAGTGTTAGCGTACGGGTTAGGATTAGGGGACGGGTGAGGGTCAGGCTTCGGGGAAGGGTTAGGGTTAGGGTTCGGGCTAGGGTTAGGGTTAGGACCGGGGACGGTTTAGGGTCCAGGTGAGGGTACGGCAACGCTTTAGGGGGAGCGTGCGTGTGAGGGCGCGGGTTAGTGTTAGCGTACGGGTTAGGATTAGGGGACGGGTGTGGGTCAGGCTTCGGGGAAG
Organism: Delphinus delphis; assembly: GCF_949987515.2. Classification (NCBI taxonomy): domain Eukaryota; kingdom Metazoa; phylum Chordata; class Mammalia; order Artiodactyla; family Delphinidae; genus Delphinus; species Delphinus delphis. Next base: position 17,777 of record NC_082690.1, on the reverse strand, counting down.
GGTTAGGGTTAGGGTTCGGTCTAGGGTTAGGGTTAGGGGACGGGGACGGTTTAGGGTCCAGGTGAGGGTACGGCAACGCTTTAGGGGGAGCGTGCGTGTGAGGGCGCGGGTTAGTGTTAGCGTACGGGTTAGGATTAGGTGACGTGTGAGGGTCATGCTTCGGGGAAGGGTTAGGGTTAGGGTTCGGGCTAGGGTTAGGGTTAGGGGATGGGGACGGTTTAGGGTCCAGGTGAGGGTACGGCAACGCTTTAGGGGGAGCGTGCGTGTGAGGGCGTGGGTTAGTGTTAGCGCACGGGTTAGGATTAGGGGACGGGTGAGGGTCAGGCTTCGGGGAAGTGTTAGGGTTAGGGTTCGGGCTAGGGTTAGGGTTAGGACCGGGGACGGTTTAGGGTCCAGGTGAGGGTACGGCAACGCTTTAGGAAGAGCGTGCGTGTGAGGGCGCGGGTTAGTGTTAGCGTACGGGTTAGGATTAGGGGACGGGGTAGGGTCAGGCTTCGGGGAAGGGTTAGGGTTAGGGTTCGGGCTAGGGTTAGGTTTAGGGGACGGGGACGGTTTAGGGTCCAGGTGAGTGTACGGCAACGCTTTAGGGGGAGCGTGCGTGTGAGGGCGCGGGTTAGTGTTAGCGTACGGGTTAGGATTACGGGACGGGTGAGGGTCAGGCTTCAGGGAAGGGTTAGGGTTATGGTTCGGGCTAGGGTTAGGGTTAAGGGACGGGGACGGTTTAGGGTCCAGGTGAGGGTACGGCAACGCTTTAGGGGGAGCATGCGTGTGAGGGCGCGGGTTAGTGTTAGCGTATGGGTTAGGATTAGGGGACGGGTGAGGGTCAGGCTTCGGGGAAGGGTTAGGGTTAGGGTTCGGGCTAGGGTTAGGGTTAGGGGACGGGGACGGTTTAGGGTCCAGGTGAGGGTACGGCAACGCTTTAGGGGGAGCGTGCTTGTGAGGGCGCGGGTTAGTGTTAGCGTACGGGTTAGGATTAGGGGACGGGTGAGGGTCAGGCTTCGGGGAAGGGTTAGGGTTAGGGTTCGGGCTAGGGTTAGGGTTAGGGGACGGGGACGGTTTAGGGTCCAGGTGAGGCTACGGCAACGCTTTAGGGGGAGCGTGCATGTGAGGGGGCGGGTTAGTGTTAGCGTACGGTTTAGGATTAGGGGACGGGTGAGGGTCAGGCTTCGGGGAAGGGTTAGGGTTAGGGTTCGGACTAGGGTTAGGGTTAGGGGACGGGGACGGTTTAGGGTCCAGGTGAGGGTACGGCAACGCTTTAGGGGGAGCGTGCGTGTGAGGGCGCGGGTTAGTGTTAGCGTACGGGTTAGGATTAGGGGAAAGGTGAGGGTCAGCCTTCGGGGAAGGGTTAGGGTTAGGGTTCGGGCTAGGGTTAGGGTTAGGGGACGGGGACGGTTTAGGGTCCACGTGAGGGTAAGGCAACGCTTTAGGCGGAGCGTGCGTGTGAGGGCGCGGGTTAGTGTTAGCGTACGGGTTAGGATTAGCGGACGTGTGAGGGTCAGCCTTCGGGGAAGGGTTAGGGTTAGGGTTCGGGCTAGGGTTAGGGTTAGGGGACGGGGACGGTTTAGGGTCCAGGTGACGGTACAGCAACGCTTTAGGGGGAGCGTGCGTGTGAGGGCGTGGGTTAGTGTTAGCGTACGGGTTAGGAGTAAGGGACGGGTGAGGGTCAGGCTTCGGGGAAGGGTTAGGGTTAGGGTTCAGGCTAGGGTTAGGGTTAGGGGACAGGGAAGGTTTAGTGTCCAGGTGAGGGTACGGAAACGCTTTAGGGGGAGCGTGCGTGTGAGGGCGCGGGTTAGTGTTAGCGTACGGGTTAGGATTAGGGGACGTGTGAGGGTCAGGCTTCGGGGAAGGGTTAGGGTTAGGGTTCGGGCTAGGGTTAGGGTTAGGACCGGGGACGGTTTAGGGTCCAGGTGAGGGTACGGCAACGCTTTAGGGGGAGCGTGCGTGTGAGGGCGTCGGTTAGTGTTAGCGTACGGGTTAGGATTAGGGGACGAGGGAGGGTCAGGCTTCGGGGAAGGGTTAGGGTTAGGGTTCGGGCTAGGGTTAGGGTTAGGGGACGGGGACGGTTTAGGGTCCAGGTGAGTGTACGGCAACGCTTTAGGGGGAGCGTGCGTGTGAGGGCGCGGGGTAGTGTTAGCGTACGGGTTAGGATTATGGGACGTGTGAGGGTCAGGCTTCGGGGAAGGGTTAGGGTTAGGGTTCGGGCTAGGGTTAGGGTTAGGGGACGGGGACGGTTTAGGGTCCAGGTGAGGGTACGGCAACGCTTTAGGGGGAGCGTGCGTGTGAGGGCGCGGGTTAGTGTTAGCGTACGGGTTAGGATTAGGGGACGGGTGAGGGTCAGGCTTCGGGGAAGTGCTAGGGTTAGGGTTCGGGCTAGGGTTAGGGTTAGGGGACGGGGACGGTTTAGGGTCCAGGTGAGGGTACGGCAACGCTTTAGGGGGAGCGTGCGTGTGAGGGCGCGCGTTAGTGTTAGCGTACGGCTTAGGATTAGGGGACCGTTGAGGGTCAGGCTTCGGGGAAGGGTTAGGGTTAGGGTTCGGGCTAGGGTTAGGGTTAGGGGACGGGGACGGTTTAGTGTCCAGGTGAGGGTACGGCAACGCTTTAGGGGGAGCGTGCGTGTGAGGGCGCGGGTTAGTGTTAGCGTACGGGTTAGGATTAGGGGACGGGTGAGGGTGAGGCTTCGGGGAAGGGTTAGTGTTAGGGTTCGGGCTAGGGTTAGGTTCAGGGGATGGGGACGGTTTAGGGTCCAGTTGAGGGTACGGCAACGCTTTAGGGGGAGCGTGCGTGTGAGGGCGCGGGTTAGTGTTAGCGTACGGGTTAGGATTAGGGGACGGGTGAGGGTCAGGCTTCAGGGAAGGGTTAGGGTTAGGGTTCAGGCTAGGGTTAGGGTTAGGGGACCGGGACGGTTTAGTGTCCAGGTGAGGGTACGGAAACGCTTTAGGGGGAGCGTGCGTGTGAGGGCGCGGGTTAGTGTTAGTGTACGGGTTAGGATTAGGGGACGTGTGAGGGTCAGGCTTCGGGGAAGTGTTAGGGTTAGGGTTCGGGCTAGGGTTAGGGTTAGGGGACGGGGACGGTTTAGGGTCCAGGTGAGGGTACGGCAACGCTTTAGGGGGAGCGTGCGTGTGAGGGCGCGGGTTAGTGTTAGCGTACGGGTTAGGATTAGGGGACGGGTGAGGGTCAGGCTTCGGGGAAGGGATAGGGTTAGGGTTCGGGCTAGGGTTAGGGTTAGGGGACGGGGACGGTTTAGGGTCCAGTTGAGGCTACAGCAACGCTTTAGGGGGAGCGTGCGTGTGAGGGCACGGGTTAGTGTTAGCGTACGGTTTAGGATTAGGGGACGGGTGAGGGTCAGGCTTCGGGGAAGTGTTAGGGTTAGGGTTCGGGCTAGGGTTAGGGTTAGGGGACGGGGACGGTTTAGGGTCAGGTGAGGGTACGGCAACGCTTTAGGGGGAGCGTGCGTGTGAGGGCGCGGGTTAGTGTTAGCGTACGGGTTAGGATTAGGGGAAAGGTGAGGGTCAGCCTTCGGGGAAGGGTTAGGGTTAGGGTTCGGGCTAGGGTTAGGGTTAGGGGACGGGGACGGTTTAGGGTCCAGGTGAGGGTACGGCAACGCTTTAGGCGGAGCGTGCGTGTGAGGGCGCGGGTTAGTGTTAGCGTACAGGTTAGGATTAGGGGACGTGTGAGGGTCAGGCTTCGGGGAAGGGTTAGGGTTAGGGTTCGGGCTAGGGTTAGGGTTAGGGGACGGGGACGGTTTAGGGTCCATGTGAGGGTACAGCAACGCTTTAGGGGGAGCGTGCGTGTGAGGGCGCGGGTTAGTGTTAGCGTACGGGTTAGGATTAGGGGACGGGTGAGGGTCAGGCTTCAGGGAAGGGTTAGGGTTAGGGTTCAGGCTAGGGTTAGGGTTAGGGGACCGGGACGGTTTAGTGTCCAGGTGAGGGTACGGAAACGCTTTAGGGGGAGCGTGCGTGTGAGGGCGCGGGTTAGTGTTAGTGTACGGGTTAGGATCAAGGGACGGGTGAGGGTCAGACTTTGGGGAAGGGTTAGGGTTAGGGTTCGGGCTAGGGTTAGGGTTAGGGGACGGGGACGGCTTAGGGTCCAGGTGAGGGTACGGCAACACTTTAGGGGGAGCGTGCGTGTGAGGGCGCGGGTTAGTGTTAGCGTACGGGTTAGGATTAAGGGACGTGTGAGGGTCAGGCTTCGGGGAAGGGTTAGGGTTAGGGTTCGGGCTAGGGTTAGGGTTAGGGGACGGGGACGGTTTAGTGTCCAGGTGAGGGTACGGCAACGCTTTAGGGGGAGCGTGCGTGTGAGGGCGCGGGTTAGTGTTAGCGTACGGGTTAGGATTAGGGGACGGGTGAGGGTGAGGCTTCAGGGAAGTGTTAGGGTTAGGGTTCAGGCTAGGGTTAGGGTTAGGGGACGGGGACGGTTTAGGGTCCAGGTGAGGGTACGGCAACGCTTTAGGGGGAGCGTGCGTGTGAGGGCGTGGGTTAGTGTTAGCGTACGAGTGAGGATTAGGGGACGGGTGAGGGTCAGGCTTCGGGGAAGGGTTAGGGTTAGGATTTGGGCTAGGGTTAGGGTTAGGGGACGGGGACGGTTTAGGGTCCAGGTGAGGCTACGGCAACGCTTTAGGGGGAGCGTGCGTGTGAGGGCGCGGGTTAGTGTTAGCGTACGGTTTAGGATTAGGGGACGGGTGAGGGTCACGCTTCGGGGAAGGGTTAGCGTTAGGGTTCGGGCTAGAGTTAGGGTTAGGGGACGTGGACGGTTTAGGGTCCAGGTGAGGGTACGGCAACGCTTTAGGGGGAGCGTGCGTGTGAGGGCGCGGGTTAGTGTTAGCGTACGGGTTAGGATTAGGGGAAAGGTGAGGGTCAGCCTTTGGGGAAGGGTTAGGGTTAGGGTTCGGGCTAGGGTTAGGGTTAGGGGACGGGGACGGTTTAGGGTCCAGGTGAGGCTACGGCAACGCTTTAGGGGGAGCGTGCGTGTGAGGGCGCGGGTTAGTGTTAGCGTACGGGTTAGGATTAGGGGACGTGTGATGGTCAGGCTTCGGGGAAGGGTTAGGGTTAGGGTTCGGTCTAGGGTTAGGGTTAGGGGACGGGGACGGTTTAGGGTCCAGGTGAGGGTACAGCAACGCTTTAGGGGGAGCGTGGGTGTGAGGGCGCGGGTTAGTGTTAGCGTACGGGTTAGGATTAGGGGACGGGTGAGGGTCAGGCTTCAGGGAAGGGTTAGGGTTAGGGTTCAGGCTACGGTTAGGGTTAGGGGACCGGGACGGTTTAGTGTCCAGGTGAGGGTACGGAAACGCTTTAGGGGGAGCGTGCGTGTGAGGGCGCGGGTTAGTGTTAGTGTACGGGTTAGGATTAGGGGACGTGTGAGGGTCAGGCTTCGGGGAAGTGTTAGGGTTAGGGTTCGGGCTAGGGTTAGGGTTAGGGGACGGGGACGGTTTAGGGTCCAGGTGAGGGTACGGCAACGCTTTAGGGGGAGCGTGCGTGTGAGGGCGCGGGTTAGTGTTAGCGTACGGGTTAGGATTAGGTGACGTGTGAGGGTCATGCTTCGGGGAAGGGTTAGGGTTAGGGTTCGGGCTAGGGTTAGGGTTAGGGGATGGGGACGGTTTAGGGTCCAGGTGAGGGTACGGCAACGCTTTAGGGGGAGCGTGCGTGTGAGGGCGTGGGTTAGTGTTAGCGCACGGGTTAGGATTAGGGGACGGGTGAGGGTCAGGCTTCGGGGAAGTGTTAGGGTTAGGGTTCGGGCTAGGGTTAGGGTTAGGACCGGGGACGGTTTAGGGTCCAGGTGAGGGTACGGCAACGCTTTAGGAAGAGCGTGCGTGTGAGGGCGCGGGTTAGTGTTAGCGTACGGGTTAGGATTAGGGGACGGGGTAGGGTCAGGCTTCGGGGAAGGGTTAGGGTTAGGGTTCGGGCTAGGGTTAGGTTTAGGGGACGGGGACGGTTTAGGGTCCAGGTGAGTGTACGGCAACGCTTTAGGGGGAGCGTGCGTGTGAGGGCGCGGGTTAGTGTTAGCGTACGGGTTAGGATTACGGGACGGGTGAGGGTCAGGCTTCAGGGAAGGGTTAGGGTTATGGTTCGGGCTAGGGTTAGGGTTAAGGGACGGGGACGGTTTAGGGTCCAGGTGAGGGTACGGCAACGCTTTAGGGGGAGCATGCGTGTGAGGGCGCGGGTTAGTGTTAGCGTATGGGTTAGGATTAGGGGACGGGTGAGGGTCAGGCTTCGGGGAAGGGTTAGGGTTAGGGTTCGGGCTAGGGTTAGGGTTAGGGGACGGGGACGGTTTAGGGTCCAGGTGAGGGTACGGCAACGCTTTAGGGGGAGCGTGCTTGTGAGGGCGCGGGTTAGTGTTAGCGTACGGGTTAGGATTAGGGGACGGGTGAGGGTCAGGCTTCGGGGAAGGGTTAGGGTTAGGGTTCGGGCTAGGGTTAGGGTTAGGGGACGGGGACGGTTTAGGGTCCAGGTGAGGCTACGGCAACGCTTTAGGGGGAGCGTGCATGTGAGGGGGCGGGTTAGTGTTAGCGTACGGTTTAGGATTAGGGGACGGGTGAGGGTCAGGCTTCGGGGAAGGGTTAGGGTTAGGGTTCGGACTAGGGTTAGGGTTAGGGGACGGGGACGGTTTAGGGTCCAGGTGAGGGTACGGCAACGCTTTAGGGGGAGCGTGCGTGTGAGGGCGCGGGTTAGTGTTAGCGTACGGGTTAGGATTAGGGGAAAGGTGAGGGTCAGCCTTCGGGGAAGGGTTAGGGTTAGGGTTCGGGCTAGGGTTAGGGTTAGGGGACGGGGACGGTTTAGGGTCCACGTGAGGGTAAGGCAACGCTTTAGGCGGAGCGTGCGTGTGAGGGCGCGGGTTAGTGTTAGCGTACGGGTTAGGATTAGCGGACGTGTGAGGGTCAGCCTTCGGGGAAGGGTTAGGGTTAGGGTTCGGGCTAGGGTTAGGGTTAGGGGACGGGGACGGTTTAGGGTCCAGGTGACGGTACAGCAACGCTTTAGGGGGAGCGTGCGTGTGAGGGCGTGGGTTAGTGTTAGCGTACGGGTTAGGAGTAAGGGACGGGTGAGGGTCAGGCTTCGGGGAAGGGTTAGGGTTAGGGTTCAGGCTAGGGTTAGGGTTAGGGGACAGGGAAGGTTTAGTGTCCAGGTGAGGGTACGGAAACGCTTTAGGGGGAGCGTGCGTGTGAGGGCGCGGGTTAGTGTTAGCGTACGGGTTAGGATTAGGGGACGTGTGAGGGTCAGGCTTCGGGGAAGGGTTAGGGTTAGGGTTCGGGCTAGGGTTAGGGTTAGGACCGGGGACGGTTTAGGGTCCAGGTGAGGGTACGGCAACGCTTTAGGGGGAGCGTGCGTGTGAGGGCGTCGGTTAGTGTTAGCGTACGGGTTAGGATTAGGGGACGAGGGAGGGTCAGGCTTCGGGGAAGGGTTAGGGTTAGGGTTCGGGCTAGGGTTAGGGTTAGGGGACGGGGACGGTTTAGGGTCCAGGTGAGTGTACGGCAACGCTTTAGGGGGAGCGTGCGTGTGAGGGCGCGGGGTAGTGTTAGCGTACGGGTTAGGATTATGGGACGTGTGAGGGTCAGGCTTCGGGGAAGGGTTAGGGTTAGGGTTCGGGCTAGGGTTAGGGTTAGGGGACGGGGACGGTTTAGGGTCCAGGTGAGGGTACGGCAACGCTTTAGGGGGAGCGTGCGTGTGAGGGCGCGGGTTAGTGTTAGCGTACGGGTTAGGATTAGGGGACGGGTGAGGGTCAGGCTTCGGGGAAGTGCTAGGGTTAGGGTTCGGGCTAGGGTTAGGGTTAGGGGACGGGGACGGTTTAGGGTCCAGGTGAGGGTACGGCAACGCTTTAGGGGGAGCGTGCGTGTGAGGGCGCGCGTTAGTGTTAGCGTACGGCTTAGGATTAGGGGACCGTTGAGGGTCAGGCTTCGGGGAAGGGTTAGGGTTAGGGTTCGGGCTAGGGTTAGGGTTAGGGGACGGGGACGGTTTAGTGTCCAGGTGAGGGTACGGCAACGCTTTAGGGGGAGCGTGCGTGTGAGGGCGCGGGTTAGTGTTAGCGTACGGGTTAGGATTAGGGGACGGGTGAGGGTGAGGCTTCGGGGAAGGGTTAGTGTTAGGGTTCGGGCTAGGGTTAGGTTCAGGGGATGGGGACGGTTTAGGGTCCAGTTGAGGGTACGGCAACGCTTTAGGGGGAGCGTGCGTGTGAGGGCGCGGGTTAGTGTTAGCGTACGGGTTAGGATTAGGGGACGGGTGAGGGTCAGGCTTCAGGGAAGGGTTAGGGTTAGGGTTCAGGCTAGGGTTAGGGTTAGGGGACCGGGACGGTTTAGTGTCCAGGTGAGGGTACGGAAACGCTTTAGGGGGAGCGTGCGTGTGAGGGCGCGGGTTAGTGTTAGTGTACGGGTTAGGATTAGGGGACGTGTGAGGGTCAGGCTTCGGGGAAGTGTTAGGGTTAGGGTTCGGGCTAGGGTTAGGGTTAGGGGACGGGGACGGTTTAGGGTCCAGGTGAGGGTACGGCAACGCTTTAGGGGGAGCGTGCGTGTGAGGGCGCGGGTTAGTGTTAGCGTACGGGTTAGGATTAGGGGACGGGTGAGGGTCAGGCTTCGGGGAAGGGATAGGGTTAGGGTTCGGGCTAGGGTTAGGGTTAGGGGACGGGGACGGTTTAGGGTCCAGTTGAGGCTACAGCAACGCTTTAGGGGGAGCGTGCGTGTGAGGGCACGGGTTAGTGTTAGCGTACGGTTTAGGATTAGGGGACGGGTGAGGGTCAGGCTTCGGGGAAGTGTTAGGGTTAGGGTTCGGGCTAGGGTTAGGGTTAGGGGACGGGGACGGTTTAGGGTCAGGTGAGGGTACGGCAACGCTTTAGGGGGAGCGTGCGTGTGAGGGCGCGGGTTAGTGTTAGCGTACGGGTTAGGATTAGGGGAAAGGTGAGGGTCAGCCTTCGGGGAAGGGTTAGGGTTAGGGTTCGGGCTAGGGTTAGGGTTAGGGGACGGGGACGGTTTAGGGTCCAGGTGAGGGTACGGCAACGCTTTAGGCGGAGCGTGCGTGTGAGGGCGCGGGTTAGTGTTAGCGTACAGGTTAGGATTAGGGGACGTGTGAGGGTCAGGCTTCGGGGAAGGGTTAGGGTTAGGGTTCGGGCTAGGGTTAGGGTTAGGGGACGGGGACGGTTTAGGGTCCATGTGAGGGTACAGCAACGCTTTAGGGGGAGCGTGCGTGTGAGGGCGCGGGTTAGTGTTAGCGTACGGGTTAGGATTAGGGGACGGGTGAGGGTCAGGCTTCAGGGAAGGGTTAGGGTTAGGGTTCAGGCTAGGGTTAGGGTTAGGGGACCGGGACGGTTTAGTGTCCAGGTGAGGGTACGGAAACGCTTTAGGGGGAGCGTGCGTGTGAGGGCGCGGGTTAGTGTTAGTGTACGGGTTAGGATCAAGGGACGGGTGAGGGTCAGACTTTGGGGAAGGGTTAGGGTTAGGGTTCGGGCTAGGGTTAGGGTTAGGGGACGGGGACGGCTTAGGGTCCAGGTGAGGGTACGGCAACACTTTAGGGGGAGCGTGCGTGTGAGGGCGCGGGTTAGTGTTAGCGTACGGGTTAGGATTAAGGGACGTGTGAGGGTCAGGCTTCGGGGAAGGGTTAGGGTTAGGGTTCGGGCTAGGGTTAGGGTTAGGGGACGGGGACGGTTTAGTGTCCAGGTGAGGGTACGGCAACGCTTTAGGGGGAGCGTGCGTGTGAGGGCGCGGGTTAGTGTTAGCGTACGGGTTAGGATTAGGGGACGGGTGAGGGTGAGGCTTCAGGGAAGTGTTAGGGTTAGGGTTCAGGCTAGGGTTAGGGTTAGGGGACGGGGACGGTTTAGGGTCCAGGTGAGGGTACGGCAACGCTTTAGGGGGAGCGTGCGTGTGAGGGCGTGGGTTAGTGTTAGCGTACGAGTGAGGATTAGGGGACGGGTGAGGGTCAGGCTTCGGGGAAGGGTTAGGGTTAGGATTTGGGCTAGGGTTAGGGTTAGGGGACGGGGACGGTTTAGGGTCCAGGTGAGGCTACGGCAACGCTTTAGGGGGAGCGTGCGTGTGAGGGCGCGGGTTAGTGTTAGCGTACGGTTTAGGATTAGGGGACGGGTGAGGGTCACGCTTCGGGGAAGGGTTAGCGTTAGGGTTCGGGCTAGAGTTAGGGTTAGGGGACGTGGACGGTTTAGGGTCCAGGTGAGGGTACGGCAACGCTTTAGGGGGAGCGTGCGTGTGAGGGCGCGGGTTAGTGTTAGCGTACGGGTTAGGATTAGGGGAAAGGTGAGGGTCAGCCTTTGGGGAAGGGTTAGGGTTAGGGTTCGGGCTAGGGTTAGGGTTAGGGGACGGGGACGGTTTAGGGTCCAGGTGAGGCTACGGCAACGCTTTAGGGGGAGCGTGCGTGTGAGGGCGCGGGTTAGTGTTAGCGTACGGGTTAGGATTAGGGGACGTGTGATGGTCAGGCTTCGGGGAAGGGTTAGGGTTAGGGTTCGGTCTAGGGTTAGGGTTAGGGGACGGGGACGGTTTAGGGTCCAGGTGAGGGTACAGCAACGCTTTAGGGGGAGCGTGGGTGTGAGGGCGCGGGTTAGTGTTAGCGTACGGGTTAGGATTAGGGGACGGGTGAGGGTCAGGCTTCAGGGAAGGGTTAGGGTTAGGGTTCAGGCTACGGTTAGGGTTAGGGGACCGGGACGGTTTAGTGTCCAGGTGAGGGTACGGAAACGCTTTAGGGGGAGCGTGCGTGTGAGGGCGCGGGTTAGTGTTAGTGTACGGGTTAGGATTAGGGGACGTGTGAGGGTCAGGCTTCGGGGAAGTGTTAGGGTTAGGGTTCGGGCTAGGGTTAGGGTTAGGGGACGGGGACGGTTTAGGGTCCAGGTGAGGGTACGGCAACGCTTTAGGGGGAGCGTGCGTGTGGGGCGCGGGTTAGTGTTAGCGTACGGGTTAGGATTAGGGGACGGGTGAGGGTCAGGCTTCGGGGAAGGGTTAGGGTTAGGGTTCGGGCTAGGGTTAGGTTTAGGGGACGGGGAAGGTTTAGGGTCCAGGTGAGGGTACGGCAACGCTTTAGGGGGAGCGTGCGTGTGAGGGCACGGGTTAGTGTTAGCGTACGGTTTAGGATTAGGGGACGGGTGAGGGTCAGGCTTCGGGGAAGGGTTAGGGTTAGGGTTCGGGCTAGGGTTAGGGTTAGGGGACGGGGACGGTTTAGGGTCAGGTGAGGGTACGGCAACGCTTTAGGGGGAGCGTGCGTGTGAGGGCGCGGGTTAGTGTTAGCGTACGGGTTAGGATTAGGGGAAAGGTGAGGGTCAGCCTTCGGGGAAGGGTTAGGGTTAGGGTTCGGGCTAGGGTTAGGGTTAGGGGACGGGGACGGTTTAGGGTCCAGGTGAGGGTACGGCAACGTTTTAGGCGGAGCGTGCGTGTGAGGGCGCGGATTAGTGTTAGCGTACGGGTTAGGATTAGGGGACGGGTGAGGGTCAGGCTTCGGGGAAGGGTTAGGGTTAGGGTTCGGGCTAGGGTTAGGGTTAGGGGACGGGGACGGTTTAGGGTCCAGGTGAGGGTACGGCAACGCTTTAGGGGGAGCGTGCGTGTGAGGGCGTGGGTTAGTGTTAGCGTACGGGTTAGGATTAGGGGACGGGTGAGGGTCAGGCTTCGGGGAAGTGTTAGGGTTAGGTTCGGGCTAGGGTTAGGGTTAGGACCGGGGACGGTTTAGGGTCCAGGTGTGGGTACGGCAACGCTTTAGGGGGAGCGTGCGTGTGAGGGCGCGGGTTAGTGTTAGCGTACGGGTTAGGATTAGGGGACGGGGGAGGGTCAGGCTTCGGGGAAGGGTTAGGGTTAGGGTTCGGGCTAGGGGTAGGGTTAGGGGACGGGGACGGTTTAGGGTCCAGGTGAGGGTACGGCAACGCTTTAGGGGGAGCGTGCGTGTGAGGGTGCGGTTTAGTGTTAGCGTACGGGTTAGGATTAGGGGACGGGGGAGGGTCAGGCTTCGGGGAAGGGTTAGGTTTAGGGTTCGGGCTAGGGTTAGAGTTAGGGGATGGGGACGGTTTAGGGTCCAGGTGAGGGTACGGCAACGCTTTAGGGGGAGCGTGCGTGTGAGGGCGCGGGTTAGTGTTAGCGTACGGGTTAGGAGTAGGGGACGGGTGAGGGTCAGGCTTCAGGGAAGGGTTAGGGTTAGGGTTCGGGCTAGGGTTAGGGTTAGGGGATGGGGACGGTTTAGGGTCCAGGTGAGGGTACGGCAACGCTTTAGGGGGAGCGTGCGTGTGAGGGCGCGGGTTAGTGTTAGCGTACGGGTTAGGATTAGGGGACGGGTGAGGGTCAGGCTTCGGGGAAGGGTTAGGGTTAGGTTCGGGCTAGGGTTAGGGTTAGGACCGGGGACGGTTTAGGGTCCAGGTGAGGGTACGGCAACGCTTTAGGGGGAGCGTGCGTGTGAGGGCGCGGGTTAGTGTTAGCGTACGGGTTAGGATTAGGGGACGGGGGAGGGTCAGGCTTCGGGGAAGGGTTAGGGTTAGGGTTCGGGCTAGGGTTAGGGTTAGGACCGGGGACGGTTTAGGGTCCAGGTGAGGGTACTGCAACGCTTTAGGGGGAGCGAGCGTGTGAGGGCTCGGGTTAGTGTTAGCGTACGGGTTAGGATTAGGGGACGGGTGAGGGTCAGGCTTCGGGGAAGGGTTAGGGTTAGGGTTCGGTCTAGGGTTAGGGTTAGGGGACGGGGACGGTTTAGGGTCCAGGTGAGGGTACGGCAACGCTTTAGGGGGAGCGTGCGTGTGAGGGCGCGGGTTAGTGTTAGCGTACGGGTTAGGATTAGGGGACGGGTGAGGGTCATGCTTCGGGGAAGGGTTAGGTTTAGGGTTCGGGCTAGGGTTAGGGTTAGGGGATGGGGACGGTTTAGGGTCCAGGTGAGGGTACGGCAACGCTTTAGGGGGAGCGTGCGTGTGAGGGCGCGGGTTAGTGTTAGCGCACGGGTTAGGATTAGGGGACGGGTGAGGGTCAGGCTTCGGGGAAGTGTTAGGGTTAGGGTTCGGGCTAGGGTTAGGGTTAGGACCGGGGACGGTTTAGGGTCCAGGTGAGGGTACGGCAACGCTTTGGGGGAGCATGCTTGTGAGGGCGCGGTTTAGTGTTAGCGTACGGGTTAGGATTAGGGGACGGGTGAGTGTCAGGCTTCGGGGAAGGGTTAGGGTTAGGGTTCGGGCTAGGGTTAGGGTTAGGGGACGGGGACGGTTTAGGGTCCAGGTGAGGGTACGGCAACGCTTTAGGGGGAGCGTGCGTGTGAGGGCGCGGGTTAGTGTTAGCGTACGGGTTAGGATTAGGGGACGGGTGAGGGTCAGGCTTCGGGGAAGGGTTAGGGTTAGGGTTCGGGCTAGGGTTAGGGTTAGGGGACGGGGACGGTTTAGGGTCCAGGTGAGGGTACGGCAACGCTTTAGGGTGAGCGTGCGTGTGAGGGCGCGGGTTAGTGTTAGCGTACGGGTTAGGATTAGGGGACGGGTGAGGGTCAGGCTTCGGGGAAGGGTTAGGGTTAGGGTTCGGGCTAGGGTTAGGGTTAGGGGACGGGGACGGTTTAGGGTCCAGGTGAGGGTACGGCAACGGTTTAGGGGGAGCGTGCATGTGAGGGCGCGGGTTAGTGTTAGCGTACGGGTTAGGATTAGGGGACGGATGAGGGTCAGGCTTCGCGGAACGGTTAAGGTTAGGGTTCGGGCTAGGGTTAGGGTTAGGGGACGGGGACGGTTTAGGGTCCAGGTGAGGGTACGGCAACGCTTTAGGGGGAGCGTGCGTATTAGGGCGCGGGTTAGTGTTAGCGAACGGGTTAGGATTAGGGGACGGGTGAGGGTCAGGCTTCGGGGAAGGGTTAGGGTAAGGGTTCGGGCTAGGGTAAGGGTTAGGGGACGGGGACGGTTTAGGGTCCAGGTGAGGGTACGGCAACGCTTTAGGGGGAGCGTGCGTGTGAGGGCGCGCGTTAGTGTTAGCGTACGGCTTAGGATTAGGGGACCGTTGAGGGTCAGGCTTCGGGGAAGGGTTAGGGTTAGGGTTCGGGCTAGGGTTAGGGTTAGGGGACGGGGACGGTTTAGGGTCCAGGTGAGGGTACGGCAACGCTTTAGGGGGAGCGTGCGTGTGAGGGCGCGGGTTAGTGTTAGCGTACGGGTTAGGATTAGGGGACGGGTGAGGGTGAGGCTTCGGGGAAGGGTTAGTGTTAGGGTTCGGGCTAGGGTTAGGTTTAGGGGATGGGGACGGTTTAGGGTCCAGGTGAGGGTACGGCAACGCTTTAGGGGGAGCGTGCGTGTGAGGGCGCGGGTTAGTGTTAGCGTACGGGTTAGGATTAGGGGACGGGTGAGGGTCAGGCTTCGGGGAAGTTTTAGGGTTAGGGTTCGGGCTAGGGTTAGGGTTACGGGACGGGGACGGTTTAGGGTCCAGGTGAGGGTACGGCACCGCTTTAGGGGGAGCGTGCGTGTGAGGGCGCGGGTTAGTGTTAGCGTACGGGTTAGGATTAGGGGACGGGAGAGGGTCAGGCTTCGGGGAAGGGTTAGGGTTAGGGTTCGGGCTAGGGTTAGGGTTAGGGGACGGGGACGGTTTAGTGTCCAGGTGAGGGTACGGCAACGCTTTAGGGGGAGCATGCGTGTGAGGGCGCGCGTTAGTGTTAGCGTACGGGTTAGGATTAGGGGACGGGTGAGGGTCAGGCTTCAGGGAAGTGTTAGGGTTAGGGTTCGGGCTAGGGTTAGGGTTAGGGGACGGGGACGGTTTAAGGTCCAGGTGAGGGTACGGCAACGCTTTAGGGGGAGCGTGCGTGTGAGGGCGCGGGTTAGTGTTAGCGTACGGGTTAGGATTAGGGGACGGGTGAGGGTCAGGCTTCGGGGAAGGGTTAGGGTTAGGGTTCGGGCTAGGGTTAGGGTTAGGGGACGGGGACGGTTTAGGGTCCAGGTGAGGCTACGGCAACGCTTTAGGGGGAGCGTGCGTGTGAGGGCGCGGGTTAGTGTTAGCGAACGGTTTAGGATTAGGGGACGGGTGAGGGTCAGGCTTCGGGGAAGTGTTAGGGTTAGGGTTCGGGCTAGGGTTAGGGTTAGGGGACGGGGACGGTTTAGGGTCCAGGTGAGGGTACGGCAACGCTTTAGGGGGAGCGTGCGTGTGAGGGCGCGGGTTAGTGTTAGCGTACGGGTTAGGATTATGGGACAGGTGAGGGTCAGCCTTCGGGGAAGGGTTAGGGTTAGGGTTCGGGCTAGGGTTAGGGTTAGGGGACGGGGACGGTTTAGGGTCCAGGTGAGGGTACGGCAACGCTTTAGGCGGAGCGTGCGTGTGAGGGCGCGGGTTAGTGTTAATACGGGTTAGGATTAGGGGACGTGTGAAGGTCATGCTTCAGGGAAGGGTTAGGGTTAGGGTTCGTGCTAGGGTTAGGGTTAGGGGACGGGGATGGTTTAGGGTCCAGGTGAGGGTACAGCAACGCTTTAGGGGGAGCGTGCGTGTGAGGGCGCGGGTTAGTGTTAGTGTACGGGTTAGGATTAAGGGACGGGTGAGGGTCAGGCTTCGGGGAAGGGTTAGGGTTAGGGTTCAGGCTAGGGTTAGGGTTAGGGGACCGGGACGGTTTAGTGTCCAGGTGAGAGTACGGAAACGCTTTAGGGGGAGCGTGCGTGTGAGGGCGCGGGTTAGTGTTAGTGTACGGGTTAGGATTAAGGGACGGGTGAGGGTCAGGCTTCGGGGAAGGGTTAGGGTTAGGGTTCGGGCTAGGGTTAGGGTTAGGGGACGGGGACGGTTTAGGGTCCAGGTGATGGTACGGCAACGCTTTAGTGGGAGCGTGCGTGTGAGGGCGCGGGTTAGTGTTAGTGTCCGTGTTAGGATTAGGGGAAGTGTGAGGGTCAGGCTTCGGGGAAGGTTTAGGGTTAGGGTTCGGTCTAGGGTTAGGGTTAGGGGATGGGGACGGTTTAGGGTCCAGGTGAGGGTACGGCAACGCTTTAGGGGGAGCGTGGGTGTGAGGGAGTGGTTTAGTGTTAGCGTACGGGTTAGGATTAGGGGACGGGTGAGGGTCAGGCTTCGGGGAAGGGTTAGGGTTAGGGTTCGGGCTAGGGTTAGGGTTAGGGGACGGGGACGATTTAGGGTCCAGCTGAGGGTACGGCAACGCTTTAGGGGGAGCGTGCGTGTGAGGGCGCGGGTTAGTGTTAGCGTACGGGTTAGGATTAGGGGACGGGTGAGGGTCAGGCTTCGGGGAAGGGTTAGGGTTAGGGTTCGGGCTAGGGTTAGGGTTAGGGGACGGGGACGGTTTAGGGTCCAGGTGAGGGTACGGCAACGCTTTAGGGGGAGCGTGCGTGTGAGGGCGCGGGTTAGTGTTAGCGTACGGGTTAGGATTAGGGGACGGGTGAGGGTCAGGCTTCGGGGAAGGGTTAGGGTTAGGGTTCGGGCTAGGGTTAGGGTTAGGGGACGGGGACGGTTTAGGGTCCAGGTGAGGGTACGGCAACGCTTTAGGGGGAGGGTGCGTGTGAGGGCGCCGGTTAGTGTTGGCGTACGGGTTAGGATTAGGGGACGGGTGAGGGTCAGGCTTCGGGGAAGGGTTAGGGTTAGGGTTCGGGCTAGGGTTAGGGTTAGGGGACGGGGACGGTTTAGGGTCCAGGTGAAGGTACGGCAACCCTTTAGGGGGAGCGTGCGTGTGAGGGCGCGGGTTAGTGTTAGCGTACGGTTTAGGATTAGGGGACGGGTGAGGGTCAGGCTTCGGGGAAGTGTTAGGGTTAGGGTTCGGGCTAGGGTTAGAGTTAGGGGACGGGGACGGTTTAGGGTCCAGGTGAGGGTACGGCAACGCTTTAGGGGGAGCGTGCGTGTGAGGGCACGGGTTAGTGTTAGCGTACGGGTTAGGATTAGGGGACGGGTGAGGGTCAGGCTTCGGGGAAGGGTTAGGTTTAGGGTTCTGCTAGGGTTAGGGTTAGGGGACGGGGACGGTTTAGGGTCCAGGTGAGGGTTCGGCACCGCTTTAGGGGGAGCGTGCGTGTGAGGGCGCGGGTTAGTGTTAGCGTACGGGTTAGGATTAGGGGACGGGTGAGGGTCAGCCTTCGGGGAAGGGTTAGGGTTAGGGTTCGGGCTAGGGTTAGGGTTAGGGGACGGGGACGGTTTAGGGTCCAGGTGAGGGTACGGCAACGCTTTAGGGGGAGCGTGCGTGTGAGGGCGCGGGTTAGTGTTAGCGTACGGGTTAGGATTAGGGGACGGGTAAGGGTCAGGCTTCGGGGAAGGGCTAGGTTTAGGTTTCTGCTAGGGTTAGGGTTAGGGGACGGGGACGGTTTAGGGTCCAGGTGAGGGGACGGCAACGCTTTAGGGGGAGCGTGCGTGTGAGGGCGCGGGTTAGTGTTAGCGTACGGGTTAGGATTAGGGGACGGGTGAGGGTCAGGCTTCGGGGAAGGGTTAGGGTTAGGGTTCGGGCTAGGGTTAGGGTTACGGGACGGGGACGGTTTAGCGTCCAGGTGAGGTTACGGCAACGCTTTAGGTGGAGCGTGCGTGTGAGTGCGCGGGTTAGTGTTAGCGTACGGGTTAGGATTAGGGGACGGGTGAGGGTCAGGCTTCGGGGAAGTGTTAGGGTTAGGGTTCGGGCTAGGGTTAGGGTTAGGGTACGGGGACGGTTTAGGGTCCAGGTGAGGGTACGGCAACGCTTTAGGGGGAGCGTGCGTGTGAGGGCGCATGTTAGTGTTAGCGTACGGCTTAGGATTAGGGGACGGGTGAGGGTCAGGCTTCGGGGAAGGGTTAGGGTTAGGGTTCGGGCTAGGGTTAGGGTTAGGGGATGGGGACGGTTTAGGGTCCAGGTGAGGGTACGGCAACGCTTTAGGGGGAGCGTGCGTGTGAGGGCGCGGGTTAGTGTTAGCGTACGGGTTAGGATTAGGGGACGGGTGAGGGTCAG